>NC_064808.1:78031800-78263904 GCF_023721935.1 Panthera uncia | reverse complement strand
ATTATAGGTAAACTCAGATTATTTGATTCATTCTCCTGAAGTAGTACACTACATCTATTGGTGGAGACAATTAATTGCTGTAAGCAATGCCTTTACATTTTGCAGCTTTTAGCTTAACTTGTAGAGGTGAACTTCAAAACATATATGACAATCATCACAAAGTTATTGATAACCTATACATCAAAATCTTTATTTAACAAAGTAGGAATTTTGAGATAGTTGTGTAACAGACAGATGCCATCACACACAATCTAAATCTCATAGGAGTAATGTTTTGAGGGATTTTTTTCTTAACATCAACTTTTTAGTGAACAGACTACAAGATAGGTATAGTTGGATAAACTTATATTGCTAGTGGTTATTCTCTATAAAATATCAGTTTCATACCTGCAGAAAGTCCTTCCTCAGAAGATAATTGTTTCATTTTAAAACTAAGGCTGTTGATTCTCTGCTACAAAGAAGGATGAAATTAACATGCCTTCTTTCACTTCCTGCTAGTTTACTCCCTAATTTTTTTTTTTTTTTTTTTTTTTTTTTTTTTTTTTTTTTTTTTTTTTTGCTTTATGGTTAAGAATATCTGTTTGTTGGGATGCGTGGGTGGCTCAGTTGGTTAAGCATCTAACTTGATTTTGGCTCAGGTCATGATCTCAGGGTTTGTGAGATCAAGCCAGGTGCTGTTAGTGCAGAGAATCCTTTCTCAAAATAAATAATAAATAAGCATTAAAAAATATATATCTGTTTGTTGTCTTCACAATTGAAAGACAACCTGGCTCACAAATTATGTGTTCATTATTTTTTTTAATTTTTTTAACATTTGTTCATTTTTGAAAGGCAGAGACAGAACGCAAATGGGGGAGAGGCAGAGAGAGAGGGAGACACAGGAACAGAAGCAGGCTCCAGGCTCTGAGCTATCAGCACAGAGCCAGACGCGGGGATCGAACTCACCCACCGCGAGATCATGACCTGAGCTGAAGTCGGCCACTTAACCGACTGAGCCACCCAGACACCCCTATGTGTTCATTATTAATTTCATTAATGACTGGAGATATTTTTCCACGTTCTGACCATATTTAACATTACCAAGGTAAAGTCAGAGTCCAGCCTGACTTTTCTCACTCCTAAATGACTGGATTTTCCACCTGGATGTCCATAGGTCTCTTTCCTCATTCTGATTTTTTAAGAATTTTTAGGAATATGTCTTGGTATTAATCATTTTGTATAACTGGTAGGTTCAAGACATTCTTTTTCAGGAAGATTTCTTCTTTATTTGCTCAATTCTCCTCATACCAATTAGGGATATATTTTAAGTCTTTTTTATCATCTGTGTAACAACTTTTATATCCTTATTCTTTTCTCATTTGTTTAACTTTTTGAAATATTATAGCTATATCCCTATCTTTTCAGTTGCTTCCATATTACCACTAATGAGATTTTCAATTCTGTAATGGTTTTATTTTGCTTTCCATTTGTTTCCTGAGCTCTAAAACTTACTTCTTAATGTATTATATCATCATATTTAGTTTGATTTCACATTTTTGTTCTTTAAAATGTTTTCAGCCCTGTGATTGTCATTCACTCTCTCTAGGGGAAGATACTTGTTCAAGGTTATGGGTGGGGCCCACATTTGATGAACTGGAATCTGGATTTAGCCAGCTGCGAACAAGAAACTGAGGCTTACTAAAACCATATGAGTCAACTTTTAAGTAGATATTCCATGAGTCAAGCCTTCAAATGAGAATGCAACTACAATAACATCTTGATTAAAATCTCAAGAGGGACCTTTAAACAAAACTATCCAGCTAAGCCAATTCCAGATTCCAGACCCACAGTTTCTGTGAGGAAATGAAAGGGTCTTTTAAGTTGCTCAGTTTTGAGATATATTTTACATATAAATACTTAATTAATAAACTATTTTTTGTCTTCCTCTATTACTTATGAGAAAATGAATTAAAGAAAAATAGTAACAATGAGAACTTTGAACTTTCCAGGAAAAATAAAGGATAAAAGTGTCATTTACAAATAATGGTACTTGTGAAAATAAAAATGCTTAATTTAGGGCCTCCTGGGTGGCTCAGTCAGTTGAACACCCAACTGACTCCTGATTTTAGCTCAGGTCATGATTCTAGGGTCACGAGATTGAGTGCCACTTCGGGCGCTGACAACACGGAGCCTGCTTGAATTCTCTCTCTCTCCCTCTATCCCTCTCCCCTACTCATGTTCTCTCTCTCTCTCTCTAAAATATATTTTAAAAATGCTTAATTTAAGTTTCATTGGAATGCTGTCCTATAGCCATACACTTAGAGAATTAGAATAATTCTCCATTCATTTTAAGCATTCTTTCTAAAAATTTCTGGGATATGTATCCAGTCTTAGCTTGATCACTGGTAGTAATACATAAAGTCTTCACAAATTACTGTTTTATTGTTGGAGTTATCTTAAAATAAAGTTCATATTGAAATAAAAAGGAAATTTGTGTCCCAGATGAAGACAGCTTTTTACTCATCTCTGCTCTAGAATACATATAGTTTACTCAAGGTTTCCTATAATTGAATTGATTAGTATCTTAATAATTCCTTTCTTAGTTTACAGAAATTTCCTATAAGATTAGAATATGAAGGTTTCATTAAGGATATTTATGTTTTGCTGATAGAATAGTATGGATAATAAGAAATTAATTTAACCAAAATGTTTTTTTTTTAATTTTCCACTTTAATTTATTAAAACAAAGCTGTTTTCTACATAATCAAAAGAACTGGTTTTGAACCATTTTAACCACAATTGATTAATAAATGAAGAAGTATACTTTAAGAGCCCTTTTATACATCAGCTTCCATGAAACCTTTTTGCCATTATTAGTACAAAGTTATATTTCATAAGGTTTTGTTTATTCGTATGAGGCAGGGACCACTTAATTGCTTACTAATCACATTTCCTTTTCCTAGGAACACTGGAAACTTTTTTAGCCTTTCTTATGATTGGATTGGAGCCATGTAATTTCCTTCTGGACCAAAAAGATGTATGTGAAATCCAGTACTAGTCACAAAAAGTCATGCACAATTCTCCATCCCCTCTTTATCAACTAGCTGAAGGTAAAATAGCAGTAGATGCCAGTGAGGACCTAATAGAGATCAAAGGTATTAGATGGGACAAATCTAATGATACCCAAACTCTCCACATGGAAAGGCATTCATTGAAAAACTAAATCGAATGTGATCTGAATGAGAAATAAATATGTATTGTGTTAAGAAGTTGTTATAACATTCAGAATTTACTTGATTAATATTACATTTATTTTTTTAAGTTTATTTATTTATCTTTGAGAGAGACTACGAGCAGAGGAGGGACAGAGAAAGAGGGAGACACAGAATCTGAAGCTGTCAGTGCAGAGCCCTATGTGGGGCACAAACCCATGAATGGTGAGATCATGACCTGAGCTGAAGTCAGACGCTTAACCGACTGAGCCACCCAGGTGCTCCATAATTAATATTACATTTAAATCAAAATAATTTTCAAGCTTTTAAAGAGGATATAGCTTGATTAGTAAGCCATGTTCACTGAAATACATATAATCATTAGATTATAGGGCCTGGCTTCTATTCCTCTTCCCTAGTTCAAACCTCTTGATTACTACCTAGTTAAGTATAATCCCAGACCTAAGGCTTAAGACAGGAGCTATTCAACCACTCAACCTTAAATATAACTTTATCAGTTATAGTGCTCCAATTTTTATAACTGCTTTCTAATTAATCCTTCAGGTCTGGTACTTTTTCATATACCCAAGTTCTGAAAATAGATTTTCATCCTATGTCTTTATTTATAAATCCTATTTTGTTAATCCTTCTAGAAAGTCTAATGCTATTATGTAGTAGATATTTTTACTTAATGGATGCTGTTTCTTATTTTGTATTTTCACACGAGGTTGACTTACAGTATATTGTCATATGACCAAGAGTCTGACTCCATTTTTCTATCTTTGACCACTAAAGGCTTTCAAGCCCCATCAGTAACTTTTCCCCTTCTTCTTCATCTCAGGAAAAGCTGATAAGCCAGGCTAAATATCTGAAAAACATCCCTTCCTTGACTCAGGTGGGGAAATTTACAGTCTACAAACCCTGACCCACATTGGAATTTTCACCAGTCCCCACTCCCCAGCCACAGTAAAACCCAAAGCAACTCATTTGTTCCTTTGCTCAAGCCATTTTCAGACCAACCTATTATGTTCTTATCAGCAAGCCTCATGACATGAATAATAAATCTTTTCATGCCCTTCTGGCATATGTGTAGCATCATCAATCTGTACCTGAACCAATTTTAGGTTGTGGAGTTATTGATCTTACTCTCTGCAAGGAAACCACATAACAAGTTAGGGCTCAGTCATCTGCATAGAGAACAGAATTTTCTCTAAGGAAAACATTCCTTCAAAGGGATTTTCACCCATGGAAGCAATAGGTCTCCAAACCTTTAACTAAAATATAGAAGGTAGACATGTGAGAAGGGCACTGTTGAATTCCCCTGAGAGAGGTTTTTCTTAGCTTTATGTCAGGAAAACAAGATATGTTGTTGTTTGGTCACAATGACCCCAGCCATGGAGATAAGCCAGGTCTAGGTTTGGAGGCAATCATATAGCATGGCATAAATTACAGATGTTTAAATTACATTTGTAAATCATGAAATCATATAAATAAATATAAATATAAATATAAATATAAATATAAATATAAAATTTCTTTTTCTCCTTTTCCCTTTTGTTATCTATAAGCCTTAGTGACAATCCCACCCACCCAGGTCTCAGCAAGCCCCCAAAACAATATGGAATTGAGGGACATGTGCTTCATCTCCATGTTTAGGCAAGTAGCTCTCAAATTATTTTAATAACAAATATTTTATTATTCACCCTTTATAATTCTTAAATTAACGGATACCTTCATACATATATCTTTCTGATTAATGAAAGGACAAATCAAAGGGAAGTAATTTTTTTTTTTAATTTTTTTTTTTTAACGTTTATTTATTTTTGGGACAGAGAGAGACAGAGCATGAACGGGGGAGGGGCAGAGAGAGAGGGAGACACAGAACTGGAAGCAGGCTCCAGGCTCCGAGCCATCAGCCCAGAGCCCCACGCGGGGCCCAAACTCACGGACCGCGAGATCGTGACCTGAGCTGAAGTCGGACGCTCAACCGACTGAGCTACCCAGGCGCCCCTCAAAAGGAAGTAATTTAACATAGAATAGTATTAATTTGATATGTAAATTCTCAGGAACAATTATAATAAAAGATATAAGAAACTAATCAAAAGTTTGTTTCTGTTCATAAAATCCCCACAATTACAAACTGATCCAAATATGGTATTGGTGGCTCAAATATTCTGAGTGGCATTATCATTAGGTGGTGTGATTTTTGAAATGGTCAACAACTCCTGGAAAAACTCTTAACAAAATTAAATATAATCTTCATGTAATTTATATGATTTTGCATTGGCATGCCCATTATATTTCAAAAATATTTTGTATGTAATATAATACAAAGCTGGGGTCTTGTCATAGAAAATTCTAAAGAGAATTTTAATCATTTCTCATGTGAATGTCTGGAAGGACATTTAAGATCCCTGTGCATTATAATTATAGGTTATTTAACATTCCTGGTCTCCACTCTCTAACTTGAAGTGGTGTCATTGAATTACTGAGACAACCCAAACTACCCCACTTCTTCCTACATCTGGGAAGTAGTCACCTCTTCTTAGAATCATTAGACAGGAGAAAATAAACATGAAACCACGGATGCCTAAAATTAGCATGGTATTGGCCTTAATCTTCCATGAGAGATGTCTGAGTAGGAAGATAAAGCTCTACCGTGAAATGATGAGTCTGTTACCCATTTGCCTTCCTCCCAGTGGAGTTTCTTAAAGCACTGGCATGTTATTTGTTTATGGACACAATTGTTTCCCTTGTAGAGCCCTGTCCTAGGATCAAGCTGGTATCCCATCCTAACTCCTTGTGAAATTTCTGTCACTTATAGATAGGCCACCCACATACTAACGTTTTTCCTGCCAAGATGGTTTAAGGGTCACCTCATCTGAAAGTGCTACATCTAGTTTCCCTAGGGAAGCCATGCTTCTTGGTGTTGGGTCATTCTGTTTCCAGTTGTTTCCTGGATCATGACCAGACACTTAAACTTGTTTTTTATACTGTAATCCTCTCTTAAACAATTGTTCTATGTCTATTTTTTTTCAAAGATTAGGTCCAATGTCAGACCCCAACACTTTCTATCTGCTGATAGCTCTAATTTATGGCTTTGTCTAGTTTATTCATGTAATGTGACGTAAGTATCTCAGTAATATCATCTAGAAGAAATATCAGCCTATAATGTCAAACACAATTACAAAAAAATGCACTTTTAATATCATAATATATTTTATATGATATTCCCCAGAAATTTTAAATTGTTTTATTAGAAATTACACTTTATGATGACATTCATAATTACAAATGTGAGAAAAAATTTTCACACCATGTGAGCATCTAAAATGAATTCTTGAAAAAATATCCAAAACTTCCTTTAAGTTTCTTTTCAACTTAAAATTGTTTCTTTATAAAAGTTAAACAAGTGTAAACTGTCTTTATAAAACTTTCAAGGATTCCTAAGAATTGAAGAGCATTATTTATTAAAAAGCATTGTGATGAATGTTTCATGGGTAAGTGACATTATGCTGTGCACATAATATAAATTGAGAGTCTAATAGATTTTTTTGTCATTTTCTAATGTAGCTATAAAAGGAAGGTCAGATGATTCAGAGATGCTATCACTTATGAGAATGTTCAAAGTGTACCAACTCCATACAACCTTCAGAAGATGCCAAACTACTATGCTACCATGTCAACAGAAGGAGGACATTGCTTTTGCCTCTTCAATTGTAATGCAGAATACAAAGTTTAGGTAAACAATATTCAGTCAAATGTTCTATCATGGTATATAAATTCACCCTTAATTCAGATTTAAGTTTCCTCAAGTAGATACCTCTTTATTCAACAATATTTGTTAAGCTCCTAGTAAGCTGGCACTACTCCAAGTGACGAAAGCAGATAAAGAATAGTATATGAGATGCTTTTTGCACAAATGACATACAGTTAAATTGGAGAGAATAGTATACTAATGTAAAACAATAATAGCAGCTCTAAAAATTAACAATAAAATAAAGAATAAAGTCACAAAGTTTCAATGAATGGTCATAAAATTGTAAGGCGTTTATTAGGATATATTTGTTTTTAAAGCAAGAGAAACTGGAGTGATCTGATTTTTTACATAGGAGTATATCACCCAAGTGAAATACCATTTCCCCTCCTAGAGGGAATTCTTATTCTTATAAAAGATCATCTAAATTTTGTATTTGAACCTCCAAAACAATTTATCAGCAAAGGTTGTTTTGAAGAAACAACAGAAAATTGTTAACACAGAGATTGCTTTGAGTTATGATGCCATTGCACATGTGCCAAATCAAATATGGAAATAAGCCATGTCAACAATGAAATTCAGCCCAAGGTACTGAGGATATGAGGCAACAAATTTGGTAAGGTGTGGGAATCTTCCACATGTCAGCAGCTACTGGTTGAAACTCCAAAGGCTGGGTAGACTCAGAGTGTTATGTAAATTACAAGTTGTGTTTATCATTGAGGAAATGTAAAAAATGCATAATTATATGCTTAATCATAGTAAAAATATAATCTGCTTCAATTGATTGTAACTTTTCCATCTGATATAGCATTTGTAGTCTCTGAAGCTCAGGAATGGACTTCCCTAGTAAAAATCTGAGCTTTCGTGTCAGCATTACTCCTAATCCAGACCTGCCTCTGTTCAAGGAAGATAAAATATTTATTTATTTATTATTTATTTATTTATTTATTTATTTATTTATTTATTTTTAAATGTTTATTTTTGACACCGATTTTAAGCTAACCATCTTGTCACAAATAAAAGAATGAAATGCTCTCTACACTTGTTTACTCCTACTAACACCACCACCACAACAAAAAGAAATGAAGTCGAAGACCAGTTTGTTGGCTATTCATTTATAAACAGAGAAGGTAACGTTAGCAGTAGTTAACAATCCTTGTCCACATCACAAAATCCAAAATTAATGCATATTCTGCAGGTGTTTGAGGTGCTGACTCATAAGGGCTTTCAATTAACCTATATTACCATGAGAATTTCCAATTTAAACCTTAGTCAACTTTTTAAATCAATTAAGTGACACTCACATTCAAACAACTACTTTAGAGTAATTATTAACATCTTCGTGTCTTTTAAAACTAGATAATGCCTCTTCTTGGGTGGAACATTTGCAGTGATAAAATTTGAAGTGGTTATAATTATTACCCAAAATAATAATATCAAATTGAAAGCAAAATACTTTCTGAGGACTTCTCTGCTTGACTCCAGTGAGCAACATTCTCCCTTCAAACTACTGCTCCATTTCTCTTTTTTGCTTCATGATTTTAGCTCAAATATTTTTCTTCATTAACTCTCTCTACTTCCTGACTGAATCAAGTATTTAGTGACTGACTATTCTGTTCTTCTTGAAGTCTTCCTTCTTTTGCACTGGCTTTCTCCTGCTGCTGGAAGTTGACTACTACATTGTGAGCTACCCTGTGGAAAGTTTCACTGAGAATGGCTTCTGGCCAACAGTCCATGAATAATTAAAGCCCTCAGTCCAACAATTATCAGGAGCTGAATCCTACCAACAACATATAAGTGAGCTTACAAGTGGATCCATACCCATTTGAGTGTAGGCATGAAATAGCAGTCCTGGTTTGTGAAAGACAGAGGATCCATTTGAACCACATCAGTGAGTTCCTGATTCACAGAAACTGTGAGATAATAAACAATAACCTTTGTTCATTCTGTTAGTATCCTCACCATACTTCTACATTTTCTACAGAGGATTCTTCTTACAATATCATAATTTTAGGGTTGTCTTCCTAACATCCATTTTAATTTTCTGTGTTATCTTGTGATCATCTCAACAGGTTGGTATTCTTCTCTAGGCAAGCTAATCCCTATAGCCCATCAAACTTTGTTTATCCAGATCCTGATTATGCATTCTCCTTCAGAATGGAAGTTAGATAGAAGCCAGAGTCTTTTGTAACCAAATGTTGGAAGTCATATTCCATTACTTTTTCCACAATCTATTCTGCAGTAACGGGCTACTAGCTTTGGCCCACCACTGAAGAGAAAGAATTACACTGTAAATATCAGGAGATGGGAATCATTGTGAGTCAGTTTAGATTTTACCTACCACATGGTTAATTATATTCGTTTCAGATTTTTTTATTTTAAGAAATAAAGTATCACACACTTGAGGTCATCTACCTTCCCAATTCTGGTATCATTTCTCTGCTCTCATTCTCCCTTCATCCTTAGAGGTAAGTGTTATAGTCAGCTTGATCCCTCAAGTTCATGTTTTTAAAATTGTACCACATATATACCCATATATAATATCCATTGTTTTCATTTTTAAGTTCTTACATATATATATATATATATATATATTATATGTAGTACCCTGTAACTTTGCTTTTCACTAAACATTGTATTTTGAGATATATCCATTTTGTTTGTCAAATTATATACATATATATAGTTTATTTAT
This sequence comes from Panthera uncia, assembly GCF_023721935.1. Taxonomy (NCBI): domain Eukaryota; kingdom Metazoa; phylum Chordata; class Mammalia; order Carnivora; family Felidae; genus Panthera; species Panthera uncia. The sequence goes on along the minus strand of NC_064808.1, from coordinate 78,254,261 downwards.
ATATATTTATACACTATATTTACTTATATATATTTATTCACCTTAACCATTTTTCAATAAATGAAAAATTACAATTTATGTATCCATTTCCTTTCTGATGAATATGGGTTGTCTCCAATGTTCTGTTATTAAACATATACTGCAATGAATATACTTTTATGTTTCTTTGTGTATGTGTGGGAGAGTTCTCCAGGTTTTATATACAAAAGTAGAATTTCTTTCCCAAATTTCTTTGCAAATGAGATTTTTACATTTTTCAGAAAAATCTTAGCTCTATCTTGGGGTACTTCTGGGCTTACCTCTGAGCAGGAGTGGTATGACTTTCTATTCAGGCTCTATTAGTTTTCTCATTTTTCACAAAAGCACGTCAACCCCAGCTTTATTCTCTATTAAGGCTAAAGGCAATTACCTGACAAAAGCCATATGTCAGGGTCTTATCAGAGAGAACAAACTCAAAGTCACATCTAGCCAAGATCTATCAAATTCTAGGATGAGAAAACAATAGTTATGGAAGATTACTTGGAAAATACTCAGACTCTCCATTCTTTCTGATTCTCTAAATATGAATTAAACTACAGCACCAAAGGACTTAAATTATATGGTACTTGTCCACAGCCTGGAGACTTGCTAATGAAAACATGGTCTACCAAGTAGCATCATCAACATCACATTGGAGCTTTTTATAGATGCAGATTATCTGGCCTTACTCCTGGTCTACTGAGAGTATCTATTTTAACAAGGTTCCCAAGTGCTTGTATGCATATTAAAGACAAGAAGTACAATTTTAGATAATTATTTCTCATTTTGTGGTTGATTTTTGGGCTAAGTATACCTTTATTAAATCTGATAAAGATTCTTATGTACACAATAAGAATAATGTTCAGATCACTGGCTACTACGTCAAATAAGAAACTCTTAATGAGGACCCTCCAAAAAAATTTGTCTGGTCTTAGTGTCAGATATAACGGTGCTTCTACTGAATGACTATTTCACTGTATTCTTTGGAACACTGGAAAATATGTAACTGGCCAGAGTTTATTTTTCCTTGACTGCTAATTACCCAAAATAGGGACTAGCCTATAGCAGGTATGTAGGCGCTTACAGTAGACACTTTGAATTAGTATCAAGCCTGGCTCTATTTTAGCTCCTATTTTTGTTGTTTCACCATTTTCATGTGTTTTAACCCATATTTACTACCTGTATTGTATTTATCATTGTGAGCTATATTAATTTACTCTTGGAACAAGAGAACAAAGGAGTAGAACACTAGTTGGTACCAAATTATACCAAAAACAAGAGACTCCTGTAGTTCTGACTACTGAATAGATTCTACTTTGTTGTTGTCTCATGAAATAATGATGCCTCAGGAACACAAATCCAAAACATCTCTGCCTAATGACTGTGATATTGGAATTAATATAGTGGGAAGTTTTTTAAGACTTTATTATTTTAATTATTTTTTTAGTAATCTCTACACCTAAAGTGTGTCTTAAACTCTTGACCCCAAGATCAATAGTCACATGTTCTTCTGACTGAACCAACCAGGCACCTTAACACTTATTTTTTTAAAAGCAATTTCAGATTTACAAAAATATTAAGAAGAAGGTCCATAAAACCTCACCCCTGAACATACAGATCTTCCCCTATTAGTGACATCACTTGCCAGAATGGTACCACTTCTTTTTTTTTAACCAAAGATAAACATAAATTGACATATCATGATCACTCAAAATCTATCATTTACATTAGGGTCCACTCTTGTATATTATGGGGGTTTAGACAAATGTTTAATGATTTATATACATCATTATGATAGTCTGAGTATTTTCATGGCCCTAAAAATCCTTTGTCTATGCCTACTCATCTCTTTTCCAAACACCATCACTGGCAACCACTAATCTTTTTGCTCACTCCATCTTTTTTTTTTTTTTCTCAGAATGTTATATAGTTGGAATCATATAATATATGACTTTTCAGATTGGATTCTTTCACTTGGTAATACACATTTAAGGTTTATCCATGTCTTCTCATGGCTTAATCACTCATTTCTTTTCAGTGCTGAGTAATATCCCATTGTCTGGATGTATCACACTTTATTTATCCTTTCGCCTTCTGAAGGACATTTTGGTTGTGTCCAAGATTTGGCATTTGTGAATAAGTCTGCTCTAAATATCCATGTGCAAGTTTTTATGTAGACATAAATTTTCAATTCCTTTAGATAAATACCAAGAAGTGCAATTGTTAGATCTTATGGGAAGAATATGTTTAGTTTTGTAAGAAACCATCAAACTGTCTTCCAAGTGGCTGTATAATTTTGCATTCCCACCAGCAATTGATGAACATTCCTATTCCTCCACATTATCATGAGCATTTTGCATTTTCAATGTTCTGGATTGTGGCCATTCTAATAGGTAAGTATGTGCTGGTATCTTCTGGTTGTTTCAATTTTCATTTCCCTGATAACAAGTGATGTGGTCCATCTTTTCATATGATTATTTGCCATTTGTGTTATCTTCTTTGGTGAAGTGTCTGTTAAGGTCTTTGGCCCATTTTAAAAATTAGGTTGTTTGTTGTCTTATGTTGAGTTTTAAGGGTTCTTTGTATATTTTTGTTAACAGTCATTTTTCAAATATGTCTTTTGCAAATATTTTCCCCCAGTCTGTGGCTTCTCTTCTAATTCTTTTGATACTGTCATTCACAGAGCATATTATGGGAATTTTAAAATTATACCAGAAATAAGTAATTTGAAAAATAAAACATGATCAAGGAGCTAACCTTATACTTAAATAAAATTTAATGCCAACTCTATGAGATGATGCTCACACGGCAACAACTGGTATGAACAGTGTTTATACCAGTTTTCCTGGTATAAACATGTTTTCCTGTGCTTGGCACCACAACCTAATATGATATTTCTAGAATATTTCCAATAATTTAGTTCTTGCAAAATGTTTCTTTGCATGTTTAGCCCTTCATCAATCATAACTGAACTGTAGTCCAAAGTGTATTGGACTTAAAATCAGGATATATGTAAATGAAAATTGCCTACTTATGGGGTACCTTGGTGGCTCAGTCGGTTGAGTATCTAACTTTGGCTCAGGTCATGATCTCACGGTTCGTGGGTTTGAGCCCTGCATCAGGGCTGTGCTGATAGCTCAGAGCCTGGATCCTACTTTGGATTCTGTGTCTTCCTTTCTTTCTGCTCCTCCCCCGCTAACACTCTTTCTCTCTCAAATATAAACATTAATTTTTTTAATGTCTACTTATTAGCAATTTGATTTTATCAAAGATACTTATCTGTTCTGATTTTCCACTTACATAGAATAGTAATAATATCCACTTCAGAGGATTATTGACATAAGCCATACAAAACAGTCTGGCACAGAGCCTGCTAATACTTGGTTTTTAGTGTTTATCTCTGACTGCTAATTCCTTGTATTATTTTGTTGATATATTTAAAAACAATGGAGTTAGAGAATATCTAGCAAATGTTGTTCAAACATAATGTTAATAGCTACTCAGAAGTCCTTACTTTAACTGATGTATTAATGTTGGAAATTTGCATCATTTATTTTCCACTCAGAAATAATGCTAAATATACTCTTTCTCCAGGATCTGGCACCCATTCCTTTGAAATGTAATTATCAAGATAGAGAAGGATAAGAGATTCACTTTAATAAGCACCAATTAATGAACTCACATGGTGAAAGGAGAGCAGAATATGCCACCTGAAAGTATGCCATTTTGGCATATTGATTATTTTGAATTAAAGTTTAAGAAACAGCTGGGGCAAGAAGGACACTCCAGCCCTCCTTCATCATCCTGAAGGCAGGAAACCAACCTGCCATGTAAAATGGTAGCAGAGTACAAGGCATCTTTACCACCAGAAATAGGTAATATAGGGCCAAGAAGACTATATAAACAAATTTTGTTACTTGTTCACTAATATATTGCCTCAAGTCAAAACCTCTTTATCCTGCTAATTCTTCACAAATTTATTGATTTTTTGTCTAAAAGGTATAATAGTTGTCTGCTTTTAATTTTGAAATTAGTTTTTTTTTCCCTGTTAATATCTTTTATGTCAAATTAATTATTAGGCCAGCCAAAGACTCTACAAGGAAAGAAAAATTTTTCCACACATACATTTTCTAATCACATTGGCCAACCTCTCCATTAACATCCTCCACTTTTCCAGATCTTAAACACTCTGCCACTTTCTGTTTTAGGAGTATTGACTTTTCACCTCTCTCCCCTATTATAATAGTCTTGACCCCAATGACAATAGTCTTGAAAAAAGTGTTCCTTGCATGTTTAACTCCAAAAGGTGCAGTTTTCTTTGATACTTACCATCTTGTTTGAAGGCATCTGAGGAATGATAAAGATTGATGGGAGAATAATAATGTTGAGCTGTCCCTCGCCAGCTTGGTGAAGAAACACTCAGTGTTCCTAATGAAGGATTGTTATATCGTGGTCTAGTCTTTGAACCAAAGAGAGAGGAAGATGAACTCTTTTTAATTCTTAGCAAAGCAGCATATGAAGTAGGGAAATTAAGAAGAGCTCCAGAATATTCTGTAAAAGAAAAACAATAGTAAAAAGTGAATTATGAGGAGAGTTTTATTTTTTTCTTGTGAATTTTTTTTTTCTAAAGACATTGTGAACAACTTCCTTTGGAGCTGCAACCAAATGCAAACTACAGAGAGTGATAATAAAATAAAATAAAATGTTACTTTTATATTTTAAAGTATTTTCTGGAAATTTCTGCTAGTTACAGTTATTCTGCTAGTAAAGTCAGTTCTCTCACTTACTTGCCAAGAATCAAAGAGTATCTGGATCAATTACCTGATTTTCCCTACAAAGATGACCTCTTGGCATTGGACTCCAGCTGCCTCCTCTTCGTTGTTCTTGTGTTCTTTGCCTTATTCATCATTTTTAAGGCATATCTAATCAACTGTGTTTGGAACTGCTATAAATACATCAACAACAGGAACATGCCGGAGATTGCTGTGTACCCTGCCTTCGAAGCACCTCCACAGTATGTTTTGCCAACCTATGAAATGGCAGTGAAGATGCCTGAGAAAGAGCCACTGCCTCCTTACATACCTGCCTGAAGAAGTTCTGCCTTTGTCAATAAACCCTATACCAGCTTTTTGTCTTGTTTATTTTACAGAATGCTGCAATACAGGGGTCTTCAAACTTGTTTGATATAAAATACACTTTCTTTTGTTTAAGCATTTATTTTCAAACACTAACAAGCTTTTTTTGACATCTATTCAAAGTCGTTTTTTTTTATCGTTATGACTATTACATTTTAATAGTGTTTTTGAAGACAATCTAGGTTAAGCAAGAGCAAAGTGCCATTGTTTGCCTTGAATCGGGGGAGGGATGGTGGTGTTCTCTACACATTTTCTTGTGTAACTTTGCACTTTCTTTATATAATAGTTTGCATTTTGGTTATTTGCTGCCCTGGATACTTTCAGGAAGAATGACTAAAATATTCAGGGTGAGTAAGTTGGGTATAAGATCTGAAGTTTTAGCTATGAAAACAGGAAAAATCTATACCATTTTAACTTGACTGTGGAAGATGATGGTTGCACGTTTCTAATTTGTATGTGTTTCCATCTTTGTGATAAGATGCTTTAATAAATCTCTTAAATATTAAAAAAAAAGGAAGAGAGAAAGAAAGAAAAAAGGCAAAGAAGAAAAGGAAAGAGAGAGAACAAAGGAATGGAACGGAAAGGAGGAAGGAAGAAGAAAAAAGGAAAAAAAGAAGAAAGACATCCAAAAATTCAAGTCTTCATTTCCTTTGTCAGGAATATTTGGGAATTAACTTTTTTTGTCTTAATGTTAAGGTATCCATTCACATACATTAGATCAGTTCCTTATTTATTATTTAAAAAATAAGGAAAAGGGAAAAACACACATTTTAAATTATATTCTATAAATATAGATTGAATCTTCATGACCTAAAATTTATCACTTAGTAGGAAAAAATGCATCTAATACAGCATATATTTTGATAAGGCTGTAATTTATGCTCCATGTTCTTGAAAACAGTCAAGTTCACATGGAAAATAAACAATTTTGGATAAAATTTGTTTTGTAGACTTTGTTAAATAATCCATATAATAATATTAATTAGTAAGTGGGGACGCTGTTATGAAATTCTTACTTTCATTGATTATTGATAAATGTATTGACCATATTTTACTTTAATTCCCAAGGTTTTTCAATAGAAAATGTATAGATAGTGGTTGAAGTAGAATAGACTAACACTTTTATGTCCGTAGGAGAGTCAGGTTAGTGTTTAAAAACAAACTAATTATGATGAATTCTAAAAAACAACTAGGAACTGGAATTGTTTTCTTTGGCAAATATCAATTGAATTTGACAATTTCTTGATCTTGGAAATATTTTTAAAAATCACAGTTTTGTTCAGACTATCTGATATTTGAATTTAATGGATGTTACCTTAATTTGACAAAAAATAATTTATCTCTGTGAGTAAGCTTTCTCATAATGAAAATTATTTAGAATCGTATATCTATATATTATGAAATATATATTATATATTTATAGATATAGATATATAGATATATATAGATATAGATATAGATATAGATATAGATATAGATATAGATATATAGATATATATAGATATAGATATAGATATAGATATATAGATATATATATAGATATAGATATATAGATATATAGATATATAGATATCTATATATATAGATATAGATATGTATATATATATTCCCTACCATATAAATAGATGTTATATATAAAATATAATTAATATAATATATATTAACAAAATACATACTGGCTAAAGGCATCAGTAATTGTCTTATTCCACCCCATATAAATAGAGATGAACCAAATGCTAATGTGGCTGTGTGCTCCACACCAGGGCTTTGTTTGTCATGTAATTAGTTGCATCTGTTACAGTGGAGATTCCTTTTTCATCAAAGTGAACCCAGAACTTTTGCTAGAAATTTGAAAATTTATTCATTAATTCATGTATTCAGCAAACATGTAATGAGAACTCGGTAGGGGCTAAATGCTAGGGATACAAAGGTGAAGAAGGTACTGCACTCGGCTTAAAGGAACTTATGATATAGTGATGAAGAAAGGCAACTATACATGAACTTTATTCCAATGTGATATAAAAGTAAATTCAAGGGTTTAGGGGATCCTCTCATCCTGTCTATGGTCCATCAGAAAATGTTTTCCAGATGATTTCTATCTAATCTGAGTCCTGAAAGACAATTGGTGACTAGTTCAGCAAAGCTCTGAGTAGGGAAGGAAAGATATTCTGGCAAAGGGAAGAAAGTACATGAATATCTGGAAAGGAAAGGCAATAGGGTGTGATGGTAGATTAAGTAATCAGGATCTCATTGTGTGAGGGAGAGAGGTGGGAGGAGAAATACAGCTGAATATGTAAACTGGGATTAATGATGAAAGGCCTAGGATGCCATGTTAAAATGGTAGGACTCTGAAACAAGAGTAATATAAATTTTAGAAACATCTTCCTGGCTGCAGTGTCATTTGCAACAAGACAAAAGGAAAAAGAAGACTAATCAAGAGTCTAAAGCTGTAATGAAGGCGAATATTAGTCACGAATGAGGAGGTGATATAATGCGGATGGGAATAAAGATTACTGATTGATTGGATTTGAGTCAAGGAAGGGAAAATAAATCTAGGGATACTCAGCGCTACAAGAAGATGGATAAGGGTGCAGGAAAAGGCATGTGCTTGAAGTGAAATCTTATGAATTCAATTTGGAGCAGGTGGAGAGGTTGAGGGACTTCTTAGGGCATTCATTCTGATTAGAAAATTCTGTAAACATAAGGGAGATACAGACTCATGAGAGATTATTAAATGGTAACCAAATAGATAGTTATTAAACCATGAGAATACCTGTGTTTGCCAAGGCAATACATAAAATGAGGAATAGAGTGTTAAAAATGGAACCCTGACAAACACCAGTATTTAAGAGAGTAGCAGAGGTAAAGAAACCTATAAAGAGGAAAAGAAGAAAAGTGTGAAGTTACCAAAAAGAGGGGAAGAGTCTTTCAAGGCTGATGAGAGAGAAGTTGACAGTGTTGAAAGGCTGGGTCTGCAGTGAAGGGGTGTCCCACAGCAGCAAAACTGCTTTACTGCTGCACATATCATGCACAGTGAATGTGTAAGTGGTCAGATTCAGGAAATGAAGAAGAGTTTCTGAGCTCTGGAAGAGAGTCTAGAACGCTTACATTGCCAATTCCATTACATTAGACAAAAAAGATACTGGCCTTAGCCTGTAATCTCCAATAGTCTCCTGGACTAGGTGCAAGCAACTTTCAATTCAGTGAGGTCTCCCACTCTTGGGGGCAGTTCTAACACTTCTACCTGTTGCCCTCCTAGCTGTCCAGCTTCTTTTTATGACATCTCTAATTTCCCCACTCTTCATTCCCAGTTCTGGGGACCTTCAGCTCTGGAAAATAGATCCCTCAGTATCAATAAAAGGGAAAATGATGTTTCCATCCTAAGACTTCGATTAACCCCCAACTTTGAGAGACTGAATTGATTTAACACATATGGGGCTCTCTTGGGGGTGAACAATACTGCATCACCTTCCTAAGTTTAAATTAAGGTATTTGAATTTCTATCCATCTCATCTTATTGTACACTTCTTTCTAGGATCTCAACCCCTTCAAGATTTACAAGCTTCTTATCTTAACACCCTGTCACCACCTGCCGTCCTCAATCCCCTTCCTCTCCAGTTTAGAGTTTGTTGTTCATTACTTAGTCCCTTCAGTGTACCTTCACTTACACTGGCCCTTTAACCTCTCTTGCTTTCACAGACTGAACTCTCTGTCTAGTTTAAATTCAATTATCAACATGCTGTGTTCCTAAATGCATCTGGAAAAGAACAGAAAATCATTCGTGAAGGTCATAATTCATGATATTAAGAGCGAGTGAAATTTTCTAGTTCCTCAGCAATACTACCACATTTCCCTAATCCATTTAATATCCCATCCCTTTGGATGAATAATTTACATCTATCCTTCATCCCCAAGCTCCACACCTTCTTGGCCTTCCTGATGATGATGTTCCTATTTCATGAAGAAAATAGAAGCAATCAGAAGAGTGGGTCCCTCACATGCACACCCATCTGTATGTATGTTAATATACTCTACCTTGCTTTCATTGCCTTGCTGTGAATGAATTGTCTGTGCATCTAATAAAAGCCAGCTCTTCCAATCTTGTGCATTGAATCTCATTCCAACTCATCTTGACTTCTCAAGGATGTCTTTCTAGAAAATCTTCTCTAGCTCTCCTTCAGCACCAATTTTTTTCTCCGCATTAGATTATTCCCATAACTGTACAAATATTGATCTAACCTTTTTTAAAAAGGTATCTAAACCTACCACTCCTTCTGATGATTTTTGTTAACAACTTCTTAAAAAGAGCTATCAGTGGTCATTGTGTTCAATTCCTCTCCTGCCATTCTCCCTTGAGCCTATTGTAAACAGTCTTATTTATAACACTCCACAATGACTCTCTTCTCATTGCTAAATCTAAAGATCAGTTTTAATCTACGAGCAACTTTCACCATGGTTAACCATTCTTTTTTTTTCCTTTAAACATTTTCCTCATATGATTCCAGTATAGTATAATACCATGTTTTTATTCCTATATCACTGGCTACTCCTTTTTTGTCTTCTCAGCTTCTAAATTCTAAATGTTGGTGCACTCTAGAGAAAATATTTTCTGGTTTAAATTGAGTCATGATGACAACAAGGTAAAAAAAAAAAAAAGCTTGTTGGCAAATTTCCTTTTGTAGCAGGTTTCTCACACAGAGAGTCGTGACACCGAGGCCTTTTAATTTCCAGGAAGCAACTTTATTTGTGCTGGCACCACTTGTTGGGTTCATACCCGAAGAACTGACAACCGAACATCACGTGACATATTTTTAAAATACATTTTCTATTTTTTTTGTCTCCCATACATGGTAACATACACATATATGTAGTCTGATTAAGTAGTCTCAGTTTACAAGGTCATGAGCGATGTCACATAGGCGCATAGCCCAGACAGCTTGAAGTTTTCTATCTCTTTTTTTTTTTTTCTCCTTAGGGAGGGGACCCTACCACACTTTCAAGGTACTCTTTTTCCTTTTCCTTTTTTCCTTTTTTCCTTTTTTTCCTTTTTCTTCATTATATATATATATATATATATATATATATATATACATATCATAGTCCTTCATTCTATATAGTTTTAGAATAATTTTATTTAATGTTTCGCTACTAATACTTTACCAGTTTGTAGTCCTCTACCAATACTCCCAGATTGTAAATTCCATGAAGGCAGCAACTGGAGCAACTGTATTGATGATCTTATTCATGAACATTAGTTCCATCCCTGTGAGCAGACCTTTTCTCTGGTCTGTAACTTGAACCAGCTCTAAGTCTTTCATATTCCAATGTTTTCCTATGCTCATTTTAACTTCCACTTGTAGTTAACAGCTCTTTATTCTCTCTTCTATGCTTCTGCCTCAGCTTCTAAATATTTCCTGACCTCTGTCACAGAAAGCACTTTCTGAGATAAATCATTTGATAAATCTTATTCAGGATTCAGAATATGTTTTTAGTCATCACTTCAAGAATTGTCATTTAAGGGGCGCCTGGGTGGCTCAGTCGGTTGAGCGCCCCACTTCGGCTCAGGTCACGATCTCACAGTTTGTGAGTTCAAGCCCTGCATCAGGCTCTGTGCTGACTGCTTGCTCAGAACCTGGAGCCTGCTTCAGATTCTGTCTCCTTCTCTCTCTGCCCCTCCCCCGCTCATGCTTTGTCTCACTCACTCTGTTTCTCAAAAATAAATAAAATGTAAAAAAAAAAAAAAAAAAAGGAATTGTCACTTAAGAAATGGAAGCATTAAAAAGAAAAAAAGAAAAAGAAAAAGAAGGAAAGAAAGAAAGAAAAAGAAAAAGGAAGGAAGAAAGAAAGAAAAAAAAGGAAGAAAAGGAAGGAAGGAAAGAAAGAAGGAAGTGAGGAAGGACAAGGGGAAGGAGGGAAAGAAGGGGAAAAGAAAGTAGGAGCATAGGTTGGGATTTCAAAAAAGCTCAGTGAAACATAAATGTTAAGTGGCACTCTGCCGGGCTCTGGACTGGTTTTCTTCTACACATTAAGTCCTTGATTTCTTTAAGCAAACTTAAACATAATTTGCTCCCTAATTCACTCCTTTCTCATTCAGCATTCATTAATTTCTCTCAACAACTCTTCATTGAAATTCTACTATGTGTTAAGAACTGGGGATACAATTGTGAGTAAATCACAAATGGTTCCTACCTTCATGGAATTTACAATCTAGGACATTGGTAGGGGAATGCAAATTGGCAAAATATTAGTAGAGGAACATTAAATAAAATTATTCTAAAACTATATAAAACTAAGAATTATGACACATATAATGGGGGAAAAAGGAAAAAAGAAAAGAAAAGAAAAACAAAGTGCCTTGAAAGGATACTTGCCAACATCTTATTTTTTTACTTTGTTGCCATTATGACTCAGTTCCTGGCAGGAAAACTCTTCTCTTGGCTCTGGTATACATCTTCCTCCTACACCTTGGCCACTCATTTTATTGATTCAGAATTTTGGATAAGAGCAGCTTTGTCAGTAAACCTATTTGCAATATAAATTCCAAAGTTAGATTGCCTGGATTTAAATCTATACTCTACATCATAGCAGATCTATGGCTTTGGGCAAAATACGAATAACTGTTTCCTTGCCTTTAAAATGGATGTAAATAACACCTGCACTTCCAGTTGGTGTACAGATCAAATAAAGTAATACATGTAAAGCACTTAGAAATTTGCTTGTTCACAGTAAGAACTAAATAAATGATAACTATAGTATTTTTTATTATTATCTGCAATTAAGTTATTACCTCTGGTGGACATAATTGAACAATGGGCTTAGGCTTCCCAGATTTGATTGGGATACAAAATGAAAATATAAATACCAAATTTTAATATTCATTTGACTTTGAGGAATTAAAAGACTGGCAAATGGAAGAGGGATAGTTGCAATTTCATTTTCCTGACAGATGTATTCCTATGAGTACATTCTTAAGAAAAAATTTGGGCAACAAATGGAAATTATGAATCTACAGAAAACACATCGGTTTTTGTGTGTGTTTGTCTTTTGTTTTTGTTTGTTTGTTTGTTTCTATTGGCTAAACCAAGATCTACTCATTTTTTCTCTGTTTTCTTATTTAAGGTTTGAAAGGCAAAGTAACTAATAATTCTTTGTTGGAGAAATCTTCATCAGTTGCTCAAACTTTTAATGAATATCTATGCTGAAGATGTCAGCAGAATCTAGTTATACATTAATCATTTTTTCTTCTATTTTCTCACTGCTCATAGATCAGACCTTAGGGGATGTGTATTATAGTTATTTCTAAAGTGGTCTAGAGATTTGGTGATAAAACTCAATTAACCTGGTGCTCTCACACAATGAAATTCCAGCTGGAGGTTGGGTAGGAGTAAATATTAATGCCTTCATTAAATATTTCCTAATCAAATGACCCTGGGACCACTGAACCTATATTATTTAATAAAATTGTACTCTATTAAATTAGAATGACATTGCCACCACTTGCAGTCTTGGGACTAATAGCATTTCTTTTCCATTACCTAAAAGGTCACTTTATAGATGCCATTGCCATTGAATGTAAATAATATTCATGAGATAATGGGTTAGAATTAGTAGAACTAGGATTTTTATGGCAATATTTATGAACAAATATGGATGAAAATGTCAATATGATAAAGGATACATTTTAAAATATTTAATCCCTATCATATTTAAAATTTCCTGAATTTTCTGATATCAAGTCAACTTCAGAATTATATCTTTGTCCCTTAGTATGAGAAACATGTTTGAAATGAAATTTAAAACTCTTAAAATATTGATGATATAATTAAAATATCACTACTGCATTCTGTATTAAATCTTTTTCTGTCATTTCCCCACACAATTTTTACAACCAAATAAATCCAAGCAACACCAAAAATTCATGAAAGGACAAACTTTTGTATAAATTCATTTATTTCCTATAGTTCTAGTTTGGTTTTAAATATTTATTTAAGCCCATGCAATAATACATATAAATAAACTATAGAATCAAATGGTTGATATGTGATGCTCTGAAGAATAATGTTTAATCATACACTCATAAGTCAGAGGAGCAAAGAGTGACACCATATATTGATGACACAGCATACCAAAAATGAAGAAGTCATACAATACCCAAACCTGCACTGTGACTCAATCTGGCATCAAAATCAGCATAAGGAAATTTGATATCTGACCTTTTTCAGGGTAATTGCTAAGGCTGTCTTCTCTTTGATGAGAATTAATGTTAACTGTGCAACTTTAGCCTGCCAAAGTTATGAAGCTTGCATGGATGGATGTAACACCTCAGTGAAGCCAGTCATGTGAACCATATTTAGAAATGGTTAATAATTTATAAATAATGTGCATCATTTCAATTTAGTTGTGTGCATCTATGGCAGAGGAGAGTTTGAAATAGCTCAAGTCAAATGTACTCTATGTCTCAGCTCAGCACTTTCAAGAACTGCATTATGTGCAAACTTCATAGTGTTTTAGCTGGAGAAGTGAGAAAGGATATGCAGAAGATTAAATTCATTTTTAAAGCACCAAAGTCAGGCATCTAAACTGTACTACTCCTAAGATTTAAGGAAAAAAAAAATAACAGCATTGCATTTCTAGTTTTCTTTGCATAAGATTGAAAAATAGGCATACTTAACAGGGTAAAAAGAAACATAGCTCTAAAAGTTATTTCTACCACTCCTATTCAGATACACTATTTAACATTTGAAGTCATAATGATTTAAGATGTGGAAAACTTTATTTTTTCTCAATAGTAAATGTTTAGTTGTATGCACAGAACATGAAAGTTTCTTCACCTTAATCTGGATACTATATATGTTTTTATTGAAAGAGAGAGTGGAGACAGAGAAAGACACACTTTCTCATAGTTTTTCTGTTTTGTATATTTTTTCACAATTGTTATAAGTTTTAAAAAATCAGTAGTATTTAGATAATTCATCGTTAAGCTATCAAAAGACTACAGTGTCTAAGACTGATACGCCTGTTGTTTTCTAATCACTGAGGAAATTAGTAAGGGCAGGAGCTAGTTGTGAAATATAACCAAATTAATTTAGTGATTAAATAATTCCCTCTTGTTTTGGATAATTAAGGGTTTCGGTGAAGTTTTACGTCTGCAATGATTATATTAGGCTATTTGTCTTCTTTGTCTCTGTATGTTTAAGATAGATCAGATAGTATCTGATAATAAATCACATAAAGCTGACATTATTTAGCAATAAATGCTATGATTAAAAATAATTAAACAAAATGTATCCTTCCTCTCAATTTTAGAAAATACTCTTGGGAAAGTTAAGCTTTCATTATATGTACATATAAAAAATAAGGAAGTGTGGGGGCACCTGGGTGGCTCAGTGGGTTAAATATCCGACTTTGGCTCAGGTCATAATCTCATGGTCTGGGAGTTCGAACCCCTTGTCAGGCTCTGTGCTGTCAGTTCAGAGCCTGGAGCCTGCATCAGATTCTGTGTCTCCCTCTCTCTCTGCCCCTCACCCACTCACGCTCTGGTCTCTGTCTCTCAAAAAATGAATAAACATTTAAAAAAATAAATACATAAATAAACAAGTGTGTTTCATTATGTCCAGTGCTTCCAATGATGCAATATCAATACTAGAATTTCTAAATCTATAGAATGTGGATGCACTCAGTCTATTGTGGATTTAGAAATGGAATTCAAGATGGCCAATTACATTAATGGAATTTTAGATAGCTAAGAATTATCTTGAAGTGTGTGGGCTACATAGACATACATAATGCTATACAGGATTTAACATTTATTTAATACATAGAAAATGATCTATTATTATGTATCCCAAATCATAAGTTAACCATGGAAATACAAAAGCAATAAAACATAAAATATTTCTTTAAAAAGTTCTTAAAAACTCAGAGAAGAATAATATAAACTTCAGGGAAACCACTTTATAATCATGGAATTTGAATAAACCTCAATCTGATACTGATAGCCTCTCAGATAAAAATATAGTGACAGTTTTAAAGAAATGGTCTTCCCTGGGTTTAGTTCTTTTCAAAGAGGGGATGTGTGGAAAGTGATTTTTAATTATTGCATAAGCAAGTAACAGGGTACAAAGCCACCCTCTCCATTAAGAAAATAAAGGTTTCTCTCAGGCCTGGTGGAATCCTTACTCTGCATGGGCACTATCTTAGGTATATTCTCTGTAAGGAATTTGGTAGGTTCCAAGCAAGCTGTGCTTTCCCACTGGGATGGGCGTATTGGTTCTTGCCTTGTCCAGCTACTCTGAGCCAATCAATTTCCTTATATTTAACCTTTAAAGAAATCCCTACATTCTTGTCCTTTAGCTGTTGGTTTTTCCAGCAATCACAGTCTCATTGGGATGACCAGGCCACAAGCCACACTGTTAATAGAGAGTGGAATATGTACATAGTAGGTTACTGCAATTTAAGTTGCAGGGGAACATCTAGGAAAAAGCAATTGATACCAATCAAACGGGACTTGACATTGGAGATGGAATTTGAATTGAGCTTTGTTCATATTTCACAAATGAAAAATAAGCATTTGAAAATGTGTTTATGACTTTTATTTTGTGACTTTAGCACATGAAAATGTTGCTTAAGAATCCCTTCAAGGGGCTTGAGTCATTGAAGTCCCCAAATGACCTCATTTATAAGGAGATTTTTCTTCAAAGGCAGTCCTACACCTTTAACCTTCATAACTACATGCTAGGAAGACACATACTGGAATAGTCAGAAACTGTGCAGCTAACAGCAATTTATTCAAAGCAGACATCAAAAAATAATTTTTCAATGACATTTTAGCAAGGTTAGGTGAATTCTCATTTAACAGAAGAAATACCTGTAAATCATTTAAATTTTCTCATCTGCTGTGGTTATGGTATTCTAGCCTAAACTGACAGCTCATTTGGCCCAGTTACTTAGTTAAATAAAGATAAAGACATCAAGCAGGTTAAAATGCTGCATCCTGATTTAGAATGTCACTCTCACTGTCAGGGCCTCCACATCTGCTTCGTCTGTGGCACTTACTCAATATCTAACAAACTCAGTTTCCAGAAAGCAACTCCCAACTGTGAAACTGCTATTTCTCAGGTACTTACAGAGCGCAGATTCTACTTTCCAACTCAAAGACTTACTTACATATGAATTAAGTTTCAAGGGAATAGACATCTGGTAATTTGCTAAATCTGTGGAGTGTTTTAGCTCAACTGCCTTTTACTCATTTTGTTACTGCCTTCTGGATCAGAGGGGTCTTTCTCTTAATCCTTTCCTTATGGAATAAATTACAGGGTTCAGATTCAAAAGGAATAAGGGTTCCTTAAGTTTCCCATGAATTCTAATTTTAAACCCTCTGATTAGAAAATAAATATATCCTCAAAGTCATCTGTAAACTTAAAATCAGGAGAGTATCTTTTGCAAAACTATCTCTGATGTTGTCTATCTCATGTATAGACATATATACCAATACAGACATAGGCAGATTTTGTTTGGTTTGTTTGAAGGAAACTGAGATCAGTTTAAGGATGTAATCCTCTAATTTTTATTTAATATTATATTGTAATTATTTATTCATGTTCCAAATGTTCTTCAAAGGCATTTTATTGGCTACATAACAACCCAATGTATGTGATCTGTTAAAATGTATTTAGCTATTTCCTTAGGATCAGATTACTTTATCTGTTATATATAATGTTTCAGGGATATCCTTGTACATACATCTTTGTGTATATAACTAATATTTTCCTTAGAAAAGCATCATATAAGTGGAATTTCTGAACATGAAAATAGCTCTTGCTGATTTTTTCTAAGAGTTTTGACTTAATTATACTCTTGTTTTCATCAAGAAGCAGCAATAAATTTTTAACATTTAATTATGATATCTTATATACCATTTTATTAGATGATGCTAATATGAATTCCCCTTTTAAATATGATAACAAAAAACCTATTTCATCATTGCTTAGGTTTGCAGTTTGATTATTAATCATATATTTTTTATGCACATATTTCTAATTAAATTATATATAAATTGGTTTTCCTCTAGACTTGTGATTTCTTTTTCTGGGTTCTTAAAATACTTTTGTACACTATGACTATTAATAATCCCATTTAATGTTAATTTTTATTTGATGACAGTGTACTATAGAAAAAAAATTACATTTTTATGTAAGCAAGTTTATTGATAATTTTCTTTCTTTCATTCATATTTATTTACTTTGACTTTTGGATTTCTTCTTGAATTTACTTATGACTACTTTAAGATTCTAGATTTAGAAACATTAGATCCACGCTAAAACCAATATATCTATTAACTTTATGCGATTTTCAAATGTTAATTTAAAAGGAAAGTCATTGATGCAATGACTGATTGATGCAAATTTTACTTGTTGGTTTTTCAGGGGAAGGGAACAAAAATTTTTGAATATTATTGTAAAGTTCAAAGTCGTTTTAGAATATCTAAAAGGTGATACCAATTTCTTTTGTTCTAATGTCAGGTACGACATTGCCTGAGGTTAAGAGGATTGATTAGCTATGGAAGGAAGAAAGTCAGTGAATATTTAATCCAAATTAATAAAGAATGCATTTAAGCCAGATCCACAGGTCAAAAAATGCTATTTACTTACACGAAGAAGAACCTCTTAAGACTAGTGTTGTCCCATTTGTTCAACGGTAAAGGCAGATCTGCTTTATAAAACAATACTTGGAAACCTGTAATATTAGTGACATCTTCTATATTGTCAAAACGTTTCCTTTTTAAATTTTGAGATCGTCCCTAAGCCCACTTAACATCTTACTGCTGAAAACACTTTATTGTGGCTATAACTTTTAATTTCATGACAGTACAAAAATTCTGACTTTTAGGTTACACTTTTTTTCTTCTTTTTTTTTAATGACAGTTGGTCAGTGTCTAAGGCTCAATGACATTTATCAGCTACCTAATTAAAATGTGGAACTTTTATAATAATTGCAAATGTGACCTTCATTTGTGTATTTTTGCTAGCTAGCATGTTTAGCCAAATGTCACAAAGAACCCTAATCTATTCCTTCCCATAATGTTTAATTATATCATATTGAAAGTATCCATTCTTCAGTTACCGTTGTTTATGAAATCATATTGCTTCCCTAGAGAGTGGGGAGCTGTAGTTCCAATATCCTAATGAGCAGCGTTTATAAGGCTGTGTCTACAAGCTGCCAAAACAACTAGTTGAAAAGTGAAAATCCATTCAGTTAACAAGTTGGTTTGTCTTTGTGATGCCAAAGAATAGCTCTGATTTGTTTTTCTCAGTACAAATAAGGGATTCATAGACTTGGGATAGTTTGTTTCAGCTTTCTGATCTCTCCTAGCACCTTCAGATCTTTATCTCTGATTGGGTGAAATCACCTCTTGGATGTTTCACGGTATTTGCAGCCTTCCATACTTTCCAAGTTCACCCTTCTCCATACCCAGAAGCACTGCCCTAGTTAAGTCTCTCTTCTAAATTCTCTCCTGATCCTTCTAGTCCATGATCCACAATTTCATGAAAATAACATTTATAACACGGAAATCTGATAATGGTACATGTCTGCCCAAAATACTGCAATCACTCCTTTCAACATTCAAGGTAAAGTGAACTTTTCTTCTGAGGGACAAGACCATTCTCATCCATTTGTGTAAATTCACATCTTCATCTTGTCTTCCTTCTCCATATTTTAATCAATTAATAATGAATAGCTACAGTTTCTCAACTCAATCAATCCAAGTTTCTTTTTCATTGCTATTTCCCTAATGTTATGTGTTCATTAGAAAGTAGGGAATATTTTATGAAAATGCAATTTAGGGGTATTCCATTTATATACAAATAATCACTTATCTACAAAGATTCATAAATTATTTTATTTTGTATATAATAATTAATTCCAATTAAAAAATAAAAATCAAATATACTTAATGCATAAAATTACTTTTATTATATCATTTAAAATATGTTAAACAACCCCACAAAATTAAATCCATCTAAATATCAAAATATGTACTCTAGTAAGAGTTTTTTGTTACATTAAAAAAATAAGTGTCTAAATATAATAGTAATGTTTGGATGAACCCATAGAATTAGGAGACTTGATCTGGTAGGTATAAGTTTAAAATGCATTTTGGAAGAGCAGTAAAAATTTGGGTACATTTTTTTACTCAGAGTTTTTCTCATGTGTGCTGCTATGAAATTTTTGTGGTGAGAAAGATTTCAAACCCCAACTAAGAATTTACTCGTTTCTCATTTTATCAGGAGACTTTTCACGGTGTGACTGAGAAAGTATCCAGCTGGCACCTGATAGGTAGAAGACAATATATTAGAAAAATAAAAATTTTAAAAATATTTGATATTTCAAACACCAAAAAAAACCCTTTCAAAATACAACAACATTAAGATGATAAAAATTTCATTGAATCTGGAAGTTTTTGGAACCAAAGGAAGGTAAGTGATGATTATCCAATTGCCCATTGTTACTGCAGTAAACTGTACAATTCTTTATTGACAGTCTCAATTCAGTGTGATGTATTTCGTATTTTATACCACTGCATGTGAACATATTTTAATGACATAATTCCAACTCCTCAAAGCTGTTTTCCTCAACTTCAAATCCCAACTCTGTCATTCATTACCTTCCTGACTGCATGAATTACTGAACTTCTCTAATGCTGTGTTAAATCAAGATAAAATTAACTACTTCACAATGGCTGTCCTGAAGATTGAGATAATATGTATGAATTGTCAAGTATATTGCACAAAAGAGGAAGTCTACAAATTTTACCATGATCATTATTTTTATCATTGTTATTAAACATAATAGTACTATAACAGCTTGGAATTAAAATCAAATGTGATAGGCATCTACAGATTTTTCAAAGTAATTTGGAAGTATTTTTTTATATTTTTGCTCATATATTTTTGTTTTCTTAGGACAGTGGAGACTCTCAGGTTAATTAGCTCTATTTGGGGGAGGTGTTAGATTTTATATCATAGTGTTAAAAAAAAGGTTTAGGAAAAAAACATTAAGCCACTAGATTTTGGGGGCTTTTAATTGAAATTTCTCATCAAAAAGTTATCTAATACATACATTATTCAAATATCTCCAGTGATGAATCTGAAATTGAGTTCCTTTAGTAAAAGTGTTCCCCCACCTGAAAGAATAAGTTTTTTAGAACTGAGAGATGAAAAAAAAAAAAAATACACATGACAGAATTGAATTATTTTCTATGTCTATTGAGAAATTTAATCTGGCCAAGAGGTAGTTGAAAAAAAATTTAATAACTACATTTGCTAGTGATAGTTATAAACATTTTCTCACAGGAGTTCTTAGCAGAATGTGCATAATTGGTAAGAGTTCTCATTTGCTGCAATAATATAAAAAGTTCAATTAATCCCCCACAGGGCTTACCAACAATGCCTTGTATATGGTCAGTACTAAGTATTGTTGAATAGACAAGAAACCTAAAAGCTAAATGAATGATCTGATTTCAATAATTTCTCATCACAAAAGGGAATAATATAAAAATAACAATATGCTAATGAGCTATACAATATTATACTTTGTATATAATATATATAATACAAGGAGATATTTATATTACATATATTATACAAAGAGATATTTTTACAGCTGTACCAAAATTTATATATCCAAGTAAGTCCCATCTTTTAAAGTATTCACTTCTCTTAGTGCTACTGGCTTTTATTGCCAAAAACAGTTTTTGAACATCTATTTTGAAATGGCCTCTATAGGCTTATGAATTTATGGCTATGTTTTATTAAAAACAGCTTTATTTATGATAATAAAATGCAGTGAAACTTGATGCATAGACAGTATTAATTAAAGGAGAAATTGGGAGAGAAAGATACTGAGGTTAGGAGAGCTGAAAATAAGCTGAAACCATACAGGGTTTCAGGGGAACCTGAAACTGTACAGGGGAAACCATACTGACTTGCCATATCAGAGACCGATAGAAAGGCAGACTGGAAAAACTGGAAGAGAGAATTGGGAGATAAAACAAGGCACAGTTATGAAAATTTTGTTTTCTTCTGATTATGAAAGTGAGATGAAGTGTGAGCACAGAGGGAATTTATCCAAATTAAGCTATTGGTAAGGGCGATATAATTTAGACATCCATACCTCATTGCTGCAGCATTATAATCAAAGAAATCACGCTATATGAGGTAAATAGTAATTGGAATCAGATCTGCAGATGGTGTAATTACCTCCACATTTTGGCAAAGATTGGGGAGAAATCTTTAGGAATTTAAGCCATATGGGATGAGGTCATGAGTGAGAATTTGAGTTATGTATTAAAGGTTTACCTATAGGTATGGCACATATCTGATCTGTTTTCTTTATTGGCTCTGGTCAATGCTGGTGGGAGACAAATGATGTATTTATATTTCTACACTTGATTTATACTTGTTAATATATTTTTCTTCTCTACGAGAAAATGGAATTGCAAATTATTGTAAAACATGTTTTTTTAAAAATTTTTTCTCCCTTTAGTTTGGTACTAATTGTAATTCCTTAATTAGAAGCGTGGACTATGCCATAATGTGGTCATTCATTTTTTATTTTATTTTTTTATTTTTTCCAGGTAGAAACTACTTTTTGTGTGGAACTATAGCCTTAAGTCATAACTTCAAATATAATCTAATTGATAAAAATACAAGTTTAACATTATATCTTATAGTGACATTTTTGGAAAAATTCATTTTACATGGCAAAATAAAAAGATTATTATCATGGAAAATAAATATAACAATTTACAAAAACTTGAATGGATATTAGTTTCATGATCACTGTCTTAAAGGAATAAGCAAACTCTAGTTTTTATTCAATGTAACACAGGCTCTCCTCTTTTTTAAGTACATTTATTAACAGTTTTTCACTGTACGCCTCACTCTTCTTTATTTCTTCCCTCGCTAAAATTCTCATCCTTTTAAAATCAACATTCATATTGGGGCGCCTGGGTGGCTCAGTCGGTTAAGCATCCGACTTACGCCTGGGTCATGATATCGCGATTCCTGAGTTAGAGTCCCCTGTCGAGCTCTGTGCTGACAGCTTGGAGCCTGGAGCCTGGAGCCTGCCTCAGATTCTATGTCCCCCTTCTATCTCTGCCTCTCCCCTGCTCATGCTCTGTATCTCTCTGTCTCTCAAAAATAAATAAATGTTAAAAAATTAAAATCTATATTCATATTCATTTTTTAGAAGCAAATGAAAACTAGTTATTCCATAATATTTAAGATATATGTATGAACATATTTAAAAATACCACCAAATCAGAAGGGTCATATTTAAAAAAATTTTTTTAATATTTATTTTTGAGAGAGAGAGACAGAGACAGAGCACAAGTGGGGGGAGGGCCAGAGAGAGGGAAACACAGAATACGAAGCAGATATGGGGCTCAAACTCATAGACCATGAGATCATGACCTGGGCCAAATTTAGACATTTGACTGACTGAGCCACCCAGGTGCCCCAGCAGGTTCATATTCTTATGTCAATACGTTTTGTGAGAAGCAAGTTATTTAAAAAATGATTTGCCTATCAATAAATATACAGATTATTCTTCAATTTTCCACCATTCTGTATGGAAGTTGGTAACCTGGATCTATTGGTAACTCAGCGATTCTGAGAAACCCCTAAAATCATCTGTAAAATATTATGCATATAGCACTTGAGGAGAGATGAGACTACTAGAGCCATATATAGCTTTTATCAAGATTTTGTTTTGTTTTGATTTGATTTTTAAGTTCTTATTTAAAATCCAGTTAGTTAACATACAGTATAATATTAGTTATAGGTGTATAATATATTGATTCAAAACTTCCATACAATAAGTTTTTATAGAAGCCAAGGACACACAAAAACAGGTACTTCGTATTTTCAAACAGTTGTTTATAGATATGTAATGTTCTTGAATGCTGAAAAGTATTTTGATTCAACAGAAACCCATGAAAATTTATTGCATATCTCCTGGGTACCAGGAGCTCTGTTTAGTGCTCCAACTCAATGTGTTTGCAAGAGAATGCAAATGGAGATAGGAGAGGGTTAACATGTATGTATATTCATTATAATATAAGGCAATGCAAAATACATATATATAAAAGGCCTGCAAAATGAGAAGGGGTTAAGGAAGATATTCATAAAGATTGATGCTAACTTCAATAATGTCACTTGGTTTGGGAGGAGTTTTTTTCATTTCTCATTCTTAAAAAGCTTTTATTAAGGTACAAATAAAATTGTGTCTTAAAACAAATGGTTCATTGGTTCAAATATTCCAAAAAATATGGAAATAATAGTTACTTTACAAAATTTAGGTGCTACCCTATCTTTTACTCTAGTGCCTAGGTACATGCCTTAAAGCAAATACCCATTAAAAAGATACAGCTATTGAGCACTGAATGTATGTGTAACCTTGTGCTGAGGACAGTGAAAAGCGACTCCTGAATACTATTTGACTGTTAAAAATATTATATAAGCTAAAATATCCTCTCAAGAAGAGGTTCTTATTACAGACTAAGACAATGTTTTGAATATAGAAAACTAGAGTAAGTGCAAAGATGCTTAATGTTGTAGGGGCGCCTGGGTGGCGCAGTCGGTTAAGCGTCCGACTTCAGCCAGGTCACGATCTCGCGGTCTGTGAGTTCGAGCCCCGCGTCAGGCTCTGGGCTGATGGCTCGGAGCCTGGAGCCTGTTTCCGATTCTGTGTCTCCCTCTCTCTCTGACCCTCCCCCGTTCATGCTCTGTCTCTCTCTGTCCCAAAAATAAATAAAAAAAAAAAAAAAAAAAAAACAAACGTTGAAAAAAAAAAGATGCTTAATGTTGTTGATTAACATCTAGCAGCACCTGGGTATCAAAGTCAGTTAAGCATCTGACTCGATCTCAGCTCAGGTCATGATCTCAAGGTTAGGTTTATGAATTTGAGCTCCGAATTGGGCTCTGTGTTAATGGTGCTGAGCCTGCTTGGGATTCCGTCTCTCTTACTCTCAGCCCCTCCTCCTCTTGTACCCTCCTCTTGTACTCTCTTTCGCTCTCACACAATAAATAAATAAGGTAAAAACATTTTTAAAAAGTTCTTCTAATATTGTTTTCATAAAATTTGATGGACACCTGAAACATTGCATATTCAAATTTCCTAAGATGCTACATATTTCCAAAACTCCCCTTTCTAAGTTTGACATTCAATATCATCTGTATATTAAATCCAACTTATTAACCAAGGGTCAGTTCTCATTTTTTCCTACCATACTCAACAAATTTTCCTTGAAGTTACACTTTTTTTTTTTAATTTTTTTTTCAACGTTTTTTATTTATTTTTGGGACAGAGAGAGACAGAGCATGAACAGAGCATGAACGGGGGAGGGGCAGACAGAGAGGGAGACACAGAATCGGAAACAGGCTCCAGGCTCCGAGCCATCAGCCCAGAGCCTGACGCGGGGCTCGAACTCACGGACCGTGAGATCGTGACCTGGCTGAAGTCGGACGCTTAACCGACTGCGCCACCCAGGCGCCCCTGAAGTTACACTTTTTAAACTCAGTTATTATTACTCAAAGACAGATTTAAGCACAAAGGTTAATTAAAGTATTATTTTTAGATGATAATAAAAGCAGGTATATTATGAACAAGAAGTGCAAATTTTTCTTAGAATTTTAAGATTGCTCATCAGATTACAGAGCTAATCCTTATGAATGTTTTTAGGTTGCACTCAGTCTTCCATTGATGTGGGTTCAATCTCATTGCCCTTTTGGGCATTTTGCTAAATAAGTTGAGAGTCCTAGTCTTAAAATCTCTCACCCACTTTTGTTCAACACATTGCCTGGTTTAAAATGTCTTTGCAATGCGTTTCCTTTCCAACCAGCTAAATTCAACATTGTTTTCTAACCCCAATTCTGATCAGTTGCACTTGAAATTTTTATTAGCCATTTTTTCCCTTGCCTTGAGCTTCATATATATATATATTCATATTCACACATCTGCCCCTATGCTTACTAATATATAAAGTGCTAATAATATATAATCTGTTAAAAGAAAAGGAGACTACATGTATAAGGCATAATTAATCACCTTGAAAAAAAAAACAAAACTATAAAAAGGACGACTTGAAGGCAATGGTGAAAGAAAATACCAGTAGTTTACTGCAGGTAAGAGAAGAGGAAATGTTGCCAAAAGATTTTTATGGATCAAGGCGTCCTTATCATATCCATGTCCAGACTCCTCCTGGTTTGAACTGCCACTCTTCCCTTTTCATACAGATACTTCAAAAAACTCTGGGCAATTTGAAGGTAAGGACAAAAGGATCAATGTGCCATGAAAACATGTTCTAAGATGTAGTGAGGGTCCTGAAGATAAGGAAGGGTTGCAGCTGAGGTGACTGCTGAATCAACAAAGGAGTATAAAAAAGGTTTTTTTTGTGGGTTCTGTGGCCTCTGAGAGATTGTAGCTTTGCATAGTTTGCTTTTATGGCCATGTGCAAAAATTTTGTTTTTGTCCACATACTGATGTAATAAGAACTTCCTTTGAGCAGTAAACTAAGTTTATACATAGCCAAAATATTTTTTTGATAAATTACTTATCCTTCCTATGCCTCAGTTTCATCATCAGTACAACAAGGAATTGAACCCTATTCTTTATAAGACTTTAAAGAAATAATACTTATAAAACACTTGAACCAGAAATAATGCTTGGCATATGAAAAGCAGGCAATAAATCTCAGCTATCACTATAGTTATTCTAAAGCAAGCTGGAAATTTACCAGTCTACTAGAAAGGTAACATTGAATCAGATTTTGAATCACACATTCTAAGTAATTTGACCAAAGAATGATTGCCAGTTTGTTTGGCTCCACAGGAAGGAGAATTTGGAAGTCCTAGTGTTATATTCATGAGACAGTTTAGTTTATAACTGCTCCAACTGAAACCAATCCAAAATTCTGTTTCTCACATCTGAATCCAGTCTGAATGGAGAAAATAAACAAATACCTTGTTCACAGTGATAAACTCAATTATTTCATTTCTTCTGTTGCCTTAAAGTCTACAGGTTAAAAAAAATACAGAAATAATTTTTAAAAAACAAACCTTTTCTTCTTAATGTGCATATTTTTATAGAATTATTCATTTTTCAATTTTAAAATGACAATGGATTAAAATTGGATTAAGTGGTTAGAAGGTAATATTTTATTTTTCTTTTGTCATGAGGCATGAAATTGTAGCTTTGTTTGTTTTTTTAAAAACACATTTACAGTCTCTCCTATTCATCTAGATATTGAGAAACATGACATATCTGTCTATCCCGAATGTTTTGAGACTCAACTAAAATGAAGTAACAAAATTGGGGCACCGGGGTGGTTTAGTCGTTTAACCATTTGACTTCAGCTTTGGTCATGATCTCACGGTTCATGAGTTTGCAGCTCAGAGCCCACTTCAGATCCTCTGTTCTCCTCTCTCTCTGCCTCTCCACCACTTACTCTATCTGTCTCTCTCAAAATAAATAAATGAACTTAAAAAAAAAAAAAAACTTCTGGGTTCCTTTAAAAATATTTAAAATGAAGTAATAATATTAATTTCCAAACCCTTTTATAAATCTATCAAATTGAGACTTAAAACCATTCATATTAATTTCAATGAAGTTCAAAAAATAGTGAACTTTTTATTAATTTAGTTGCTTTTGAGCTCATCATTCTTCAACGGCATAGCAAAGTAATAAGAACAACAGTAATGAATTTAATTGTTTTTCAATTTATTACCTGCTCTTGGAGAAATACTCAGGTCACATAATAAAACAGCAGGTTGCTTTCTCAATTATGCTCTTAAACTATTGTGAACTCAGCAAAGGAAACAACCAACAGAACTAAAAGGCAACCAAAGGAATGGGAAAAGATATTTGCAAATGACATATCAGACAAAGGGCTAGTATCCAAAATCTATAAAGAGCTCACCAAACTCCACACCCGAAAAACAAATAACCCAGTGAAGAAATGGGCAGAAAACATGAATAGACACTTCTCTAAAGAAGACATCCGGATGGCCAACAGGCACATGAAAGGATGTTCAACGTCGCTCCTTATCAGGGAAATACAAATCAAAACCACACTCAGATATCACCTCACGCCAGTCAGAGTGGCCAAAATGAAGAAATCAGGAGACTATAGATGCTGGTGAGGATGTGGAGAAACGGGAACCCTCTTGCACTGTTGGTGGGAATGCAAATTGGTGCAGCCGCTCTGGAAAGCAGTGTGGAGGTTCCTCAGAAAATTAAAAATAGACCTACCCTATGACCCAGCAATAGCACTGCTAGGAATTTACCCAAGGGATACAGGAGTACTGATGCATAGGGGCATTTGTACCCCAATGTTTATAGCAGCACTCTCAACAATAGCCAAATTATGGAAAAAGCCTAAATGTCCATCAACTACATTGATGTTTATCCATCAACATGGATAAAGAAATTGTGGTTTATATACACAATGGAATACTACGTGGCAATGAGAAAGAATGAAATATGGCCTTTTGTAGCAACGTGGATGGAACTGGAGAGTGTGATGCTATGTGAAATAAGCCATACAGAGAAAGACAGATACCATATGGTTTCACTCTTATGTGGATCCTGAGAAACTTAACAGAAACCCATGGGGAGGGGAAGAAAAAAAAAAAAAGAGGTTAGAGTGGGAGAGAGCCAAAGCATAAGAGACTGTTAAAAACTGAGAACAAACTGAGGGTTGATGGGGGGTGGGAGGGAGGGGAGGGTGGGTGATGGGTATTGAGGAGGGCACGTTTTGGGATGAGCACTGGGTGTTGTATGGAAACCAATTTGACAATAAATTTCATATATTAAAAAAAAAAAAAACTATTGTGAACTTTAGTTTGGCTGCCTCTTTCTGACATATAATCACAGAAACTATGGATATGAAGAGACTAATTTATTTATATAGCATTCAACAGAGCTGTTATTTTTCTCCACAGTTAAGGGAGGGATAATAACATCAAGCCATTCCTAGAACAGAGACATACAAATTTTTATCCATTGAATCCAATCCATAATAGTTTTTTAATTTTTTAATTTTTAAAATGTTTAAATGTTTATTTATTTTTGAGAGAGACAGAGACAGAATGAAAGTGGGTTAGGGGCACAGAGAGAGGGAGACACAGAATCTGAAGCAGGTTCCAGGCTCTGAGTGGTCAGCACAGAGCCCGACACAGGGCTCAGGCCCACGAGCTGCGAGATCATGACCTGAGCCAAAGTAGGACGCTCAACTGACTGAGCCACCCAGGCTCCCCATATAGTAGTTTTTTTTTTTTTTTTTTTTTAAAGAATACAATGGTTAAATGATTCTGATAGACACTTAGAAATATAAATTTTTAAAAGTAAACAGAATAGTAACAAAATTAGTTTAATTAACTGTTGTTTCAGAATAAGACCGTCATAGACTTATACCTACCTAATCATTCCTCAAGCTGATCAAGAGAACATTTCTCAGTGTTTCACAGACTCAACTAAACAAATCTGAAAACCTGTTTAGTGCATTCATTCAGGACATATCCAAAGACTATTCCTGAAAATATATCACTAATAAAGTTTCTCACCTTTGATTTCAGTAGTTTTATGACAAAGATTGTATTTATAAAGGACCAGATTGATCCAAGCACTGCCCAGGATTTGATTATTGCGTTTGGCAAGACACTTTGGTTTGCAAGGAAAAAAAGCATTCTAATTCTAGCTAAATTAAACTATAAAGTCATATATAATTATGTAAGTTAAGATAGCAGAGATAGAATTGGTATAAGAGTAAGCATATTAAGGTTGTTTAACAATGTCACAAAAACCCAGTTCCTTCTTTGTGTCTGGTAGAGCTGTCAGTTAACAAATTGCTTTCACATGTAGTATTATATATAATCTATATAACAACTGTGTATGGAGTGATTATGTATCCCTGTACATATATATGTGAAAGCAATCCATGAACTATCAAATGCCATATAAATGTGAAATGGTATACTTAACACTATTATTCTTACTCAGTTTGAAATGTTTTGACAGTAAAAATCAACTCTTCTTCACCTGATGTTTCTTCAGTATTCAAAGAAGAGAATTTGAAGTTCTCAATTTAGAAACATACCCTTGGCAACCACACATTTACAAGTCTAATAGAACAAAACTGTCAAGAACATTTTTTTGGTATTTTCTCTTAAGAATTAATAATTTTTTATTGAACTTGCAAAAAAAATGTCATCAGATCTCTAAGAAGTAGTTTTCAGTACTAGAAAAGTTCAGTGGCAAACAATAAATTCCAAATATGTCATTTTTGAAGTTCAGACCTTGGTGTGGCATCATTTATTTCTTCAATTTTGCATTTCACTTTATAATTTATGTTGTCATACCGGTTCATTTAATATTAAGTTTCATGCTTAAAGGTAAAAAAAAAAAAGTAAAAAATAAGAAAACTAAATGAGAGAACAGGACTTTTATTTCTGTAAAAAAGAGATGCAGAACATTTCTAGCCATGGACAAAATTTAAATATCTATGGGCAGTATGTAAACGTGCTATTTAAAGGCCATGATGAACTTCAAAATATATTCTTGCCTTACTGTAAACCTTACCTTTCTTGAATATAAAACTGTCAAAAAGTATAAATATTGCAGTGAATATAATATTCACTGTGATAAAAATCTGCTCAATTTAACACTTTTAAAGTTGTAATAATAATCATCAAAATTTGGCTACCTGGGAAGTAGAATGGTAGTTGTTCCGCTGAAGAAGAGCATTCTAAAAGTAAATAAAATGAAAAAAAAAAAAAAAACTGAACATGAAATTTTGTTAGAAATAAAAGAGAGACCCCTTTCCAAAAGAGAATTCCTGAAGAAAGCAGAAAGTTTGTTTACACTTCATCTTCATACTGGAGATATAAAACTAAGCTGTGTTCAGTACCTGAGTTTTACTGGCCTTTGGAAAAAGGTCAAAGTAGTTTCGCTGTATGTCCAGTTAAAATAATATACTATTTTTAGTAGGCATATTTTATTTTATTTTATTTTATTTTATTTTATTATTTTATTTTTTATTGGTCATTTAGTTTCCTATAATAAGATATACATTCTTCCTAATACTCTTTAAAGAGGCGTTTTCTACATGAGTTGGAGAGCTTCTCTCCAGTAGAGGGCACTGCTGTATATTTATCCAAACCCCACTTGGACATTAAGACTTGAAAAATAAAAGCTAACAGAGCAAATGCTTTGTGGATTGTCAAAACAAAGAAACTGGCGTCATAGAGGAAGTAGGAGAGAGAGGAAGGTAAAGAACACTGAGAATAACATTTTACTTTTAAACATATTAACGTATATTTTAATCTCAGTATAAAATTGTATAAAAATCATTACCAGCCACTTTGTTTTCCCAAAAAATGATTTGAGAAAATTAAAACATATTTGACAACTAAAAGGGAGAAAATATATTCAAAAGGATTTTTATCTATACATGGTTTGTAAAAAGTATATATTTGTTTTTTAAACTAATTTTTTTAAGTTTGTTTATTCTGAGAGAGAGAGAAGGAGAAAGAGAGAGAGAGAGAGGGAATGGGGAGGGACAGAAAGAGAATCCCAAGCAGGCTCCACATACTTGTGGGACTTGAGCTCATGAACCCATGAGGTCATGACCTGAGCCAAAATCAAGAGTTGGATGCTTCACCCACTGAGCCACCCAGATGTCCCTTAAACTTAATTCTTTAAAACCTAAATTAAATTTTCTTACCTAATGAAAAACTTTCCCTGACATTTCTATCTCTCATGAGAGTGTTAGTTTCTTCCTCTGTGCTCCCTCAGTATGCTGTACACATGGCTCCTTTCACTCTTATGGTTACATACATGCTCTGGGGCTCTAGTGAATTGTGGCCTTTATGAGGTGAGTGTCATTATTCTACCAAAGTTTGGCACAGAGTGTTTGCTCATTAAATACGTATTGAATAAATAACCAATGGGCTAACTAATAAAAATAAAAATCATTTCAAGAGAAGAGTAAATTTTAACCTATAATACCAAATTAGTGATAAAAACATAAATTCTGTGAAGATATCACCAATAGATTTATTGAATTTTCTCCAAATTGACCTTAGCATGGAGAGATGCAAATGATTTATGAACAATACATATTCTGATAAGTCTATGCTGTCTTCATTAAGGATTTAAAGGAGTTTTTCCTTTCCTTATTTCTTGACATAAAAAAAAGAGAGAATGCAAAAAAATAAAAAGAGCATTCTAGTGAAATCAATAAATTTCTCTAGTGAAAAAATGATGAACATTATTAATTACCATAATTCAAAGAGACAGTTCAAGATTCTACTTTTAAAATATGAGTGTATATAATATATATTACAAATATAAATATTTATATTAATATTGTATATTTATATAATATTAATAATTAATATTAATATATTTAATATATATACTATTAAAATCTATGAGTGCATAAAATGTAACAGTTAAAATAACTCTTGGAATTATTTTTAAAACAATTATTTTCTGATCCTTCCTCTCATAAGATTAAATCTATCTAGATCCAGGAAATATAATCTCAGAAGTTTTATATCATTCTGCGTGGCTTTCCATTGTTAAAGGATAATAAATAATATATAAATGAAAATTACATATTAAAAAACAAGATGTTTTACTTCCTAGTATCATTGGATATAGGAGACTATGCTAGCTGAAAATATAAAATATTATAATTCAAGGGAAAGTCTTTTGATAGCCAAACAGTATGCCAGCAGCACAGTAAAACCAATCAGTGTGGCCACAATAACCATCAGTTTGGATTGACTTAGCTACAGAGCATCTGCAAAGATTTAGAAAATTGGCCACAATTCCCTTCTTACGACTATGCCAAAGCATGGTTAATTTATATCAGGTCTATAGACATGATTCAAGCTAAAGTGATACTTTTAAGTGATTGTAAAGTATATCTCCAAATAAAACTTCTTTAAACTGAAGCCGAATCACCAAGAAATAGAGAGATAGTTTATTGGTTTTTTTGAAGAAAGTTATTTTCTTTATTTTATATTTGATTACAATGGGTTTAATATAGTAGAAAAGCCTATATCTGGAAAGCAGATTTATATGGGTAGACAGACCAGACTCATGTTTCTTTTTCTTTTTCTTTTCTTTCTTTCTTTCTTTTTTTTTTTTTTTGTTTATTTATTGATTTTTAAGAGAGAGAAAGGGAGAACACAAGCACGGGAGGGGCAGAGAGAGAGGGAGAGAGAATACCAAGCAGGCTTCACACTGTCAGCTCTGACCCTGACACAGGGCTTGGTCTCAGGAACCATGAGATTATGACCTGAGCTGAAATCAAGAGTAGAATGTTAAACTGACTGAGCAACCCAGGTGCACCCAGACTTATGTTTCTAAGGAACTGACATCCTGCTCATTTATAGAGAGTCATGGCATTGCAAAACATGTAGAGTTATAGGGAAGAGTGAAACAGTGAAGTAAATGCACAGAGCAAGAGGACTTGCTTGCCTACCTCCAGCTACTCTTGGGACAGGGATACAATTAAGACTTCTTAGCTCTGATGGGAGAACAGAACAGAACAGTGTTCTGCGTCTAACTAGTTTCTATAACATAAAATAAAATTTTTCTCTTAAGAATTTGCTGAAGATTTTGGCCTAGATCACCATGATTTTTTTAAAGCTCTAATATTTCATGAAACATGGAAACTTTTAGAAATGAAGGGAGGAAAATCAGATTAATTACATTTTGAGGACAAGCACATTTAGTTTTAACATCAGAAAATGACCTGAAGTTCTTCAAAACTAACCACTAAAAAGTTCCCAAATACCTTGTTTTTTTTTTCCCATTATTGTGATGAATGGTACAAATGATAAAAATGTAAAAAACTTGACTAACCAAAGACAATTCAGGAGAGTAGAAATAAAACAAATAGTAAGATAGATGGTAGAATTATTTAATTATTAGATTAAATGTAAACAGATGAATCACTGGAACTAAGTGACAAAGGTTGCAAGTCTGAATAAAAAAAAAAAAATGAACCAGACCACACTACATCTTGGTATCATATATAATTCTGAAATATTTAATGTTTTACTCTGATCTCATGTTGTTTATTCCCACCATCTCTATTCAACACTGGGCAATGAAAACTAATAAAAGTTGTAAGGGAAGAAGTAAAACTTTCATTATGCAGGTGTTAATGATTGTATGAACAAATTTAAAGAATTATAAAATAAATATTATAATTAATAAATGAACTTGGCAAGTTGGTTAAATACAACACTAATGTACAATAAATTGTGCAATTGAGATTCACACACCTTATTACATGGACACATATATATGTATCTATATATTGTTTTTCAAAAGAAGCTTTAAAAATGGTTTTAGCATGTGAAAAACTTACTTATAAATTTACGTATAAGACTAAGATACCATTTCTCACCAGTAAGATTGAAATAATTTAAAAATTTAGCAACACAGTAATGAAGTTGTGGGAAAATAAGAATTTCCTACATTAATAAGTGGCATTTTGAAATGATTAAACAATATAGGGAAAATTTGGAAAAAATCTAACAGAACATTTATCTTTTTGACTGTGTAGACTCCCTTCTAGGAATTTATCTTAAGTACATAATTCCATAAATCTGACATAGAATGCACACTAGTTAATTATTGCATCATTATTTTTAACAGTAAATATTGGAAATGACCTAAATACCAATTCACAGGGATCTTGTTGAATAGACTATGGTTCATCCCTTATTGGGGTTTTAAGCAATTGGAAAATCTTTTTCTATGAACTAATATTGAGTTATTTCTAGGATATATTATTAAAGTGATAACTATCAAGCTAATATAGCAAGATGAAAAGTGTATTTATGATATGCTAATTTTATGTAAGAAATCAAGGAAAATACACAAATGCACTCATATTTTTTTAAAAAAGAAAGAATGGTAAATTATAAACTAATAAAAATGAGGTCATATGAATAAGGCAGAATAGATATGAGAATGAAACTATTTGGAATGTATATTTTTATAGTTCTAACTGTTGAACTATGTAAATGTTTTACATTAAAAAAAAGTTTTTGATTTTCAAAATAACCAGTGTATTGACTTATTAGATTTACCTTACAAGATAGACAAGGATCATGTTATCAACACCACTATCAAAAGCAAATTTATTCAGTAAAGTTGAAGATTTATTTTGCAGCTCTTTTTGTTCTTGGACCACATTCTACTGAGTGTTTAAATTTCAGTGTAAGAAAAGGGGGATAAAATTATAGAATGGGAGTAGGTGAAAAAGAACCATGTACCATCAGATTTGATATAAGGGTAAGAATTTATATTAAAAAAATTAAACTAAGATTGTGTATTCCCCAGCTTTTTAAAAACGTTTCATTATTTGTTTTTGAGAGGGGGGCAAGGAGCAGAGAGAGGGAGACAGAGATCTGAAGAGGGCTCTGTGCTGATAGCAGAGAGCCAAATACAGGGCTAGAACCTACAAACAGTGAGATGATGACCTGACCCAAGTTGGATGCTTAACCCACTGAACCAACCAGGTGCTCCCATCCCTAATTTCTGTTTTAAATCTTCTGTATCAATAAGTACACCCAACACTCAGATATTGGTGTTACCAAATAAAAATATGCTAAATATTTTTTTCACTAAAACCTGGAATATTGGAGGGATAGCAGATACCAAGTTTGGGGGAAAGGAATTAAAAATTAAGCCTAGAATATTCTGTTGTCTCAGAATGCAAGGATATCACAAATTAATAGAGAAGGAAAAAGGGCAAAAGTGCCAATTTGAAGAGATTTCCAATAATAACTTTGACATAATTTAAGTATCAAAAATATATTACAATTATAATTTCATACTGAATAAATAAAAATCCATTAGTCCAAGTATATATATATGTATATATATACACATATGTATACATACATGTATATATAAATAAATATATAAATAAATAAAATAATATATAAATATCTATAAAATATGTAATATATAATAAATATATATTATATATACATATGTATACATATATGCATATATATGTATACATATATATATTAAATTTAAGAATGAAAAGAGTGTGAGAAGGAATGCACTTCTCTTTTTACAGAGGAATGCTAGGGCATACATGTAGAAGGAATAATAGAGAATTTTCATTTTGTGTTCCCTAATGTAATAATTTATTAAGGTCAAGATAAACAATGCATGATAAAATCATTATGTAAAATTGTGGTGGTGCAGTACATTCACATAGTTTCAAGATATCATTCCACACATTGCTTATCAATATCAAAAAGTACATATACCTTTATAATGGACAAAATCTCATTTTATTCAAGTAATGGAAATCACCAATCATGGGAGAAACGGACATCATAAATCCTTTCATATGATGAAGTGGGAACTATGAATCGTTGCCTATATAATAACTTTATCAGAAATATTAATATATTCAAGAGGAAACCATCACTGTAAAACTGTAAAACACAAGGCAGTTGTCTTGGACTTTGTAAAAAATGTAATTGCTGTGAATGATATATCAAGGGGCATTATAGATGAATGGAATTTCAATAGATATGATACCAAATGTACTACATGATCTTTTATTGGATGCTGGATTGGGATAATTGGAGACATTTGATTATGAATTTTATATTAGATAATATTATCATATCACTATTAAATATTTTAAGTATCATAATGTCGTGAATATACAGGAGTTTGTTCTTGATCTTAGGGTACACGTGTTGAAGTGTCATATTAGCTACTTATTTTCAAATGGTTCAGAAAAAAGTGTACTTGTATACATGCATGTGTGTATATGTGTGTATGTATATGTCTATAATTTATCCATTTATATTTATTTATGTGGATAAAGAGACACAGCAAATATAGCAGAATGTTAATAATGGGTGAATATAAATCAGAGCTTTTACTCCAAAGGGTCAGATAGTAAATATTTTAGGCTTTGTGCTCATATGGTGTCTGCTATAACTTCTCAACACTGAAGTTGTAGTGCAGAAGCCATACATACTACATAATGAATATGCATAGCCTTGTTCCAATAAAACTTTATTTACAAAAGGAGTTAACAACTTGAAATCGTCCATGGAACTGCAGACTCCTGATCTAAGGGAGTATTTGTATGGATAGTCATTTTACTTTCCTGTAGGTTCAAAAATAAAACTTTCTAAAAATAGAAAAATCTAGAGGCTCCTGGTTGGCTCAGTCAGTTGGGAGCCCAACTCTTGATTTCAGCTCAGGTCATGATCCCCGGGTCAGGATCGAGCCCCATGTTGGGCTTCATGCTGAGTGTGGAGACTGCATGAGATTCTCTCCCTCTCTCTATCTCTCCCTCTCCCTCTGTTCCCTCCCTGCTCCTGCTCTCTCTCTCTCTCTTTCTCTCTCAAAAAACAAACAAACAAAAAAAAAAAAACCAAGAGAGAAAAAAAAAAAAACTATTCTGTTGAAACAAAAATTATTGATTTGATGTTATTTGTATAAAAGTGGAAATGACAATAGTATTTAATAAAAAGTGACTTAGACTTTAATTGCTATGAAGACATTGCCCTTCCCAGCAAGAAAAAAGGAGAAAGTCCAGTCACTATTTAAATTCAGGTCATTAGAAATAAATAAAAACACCATTATCCAGAAAGAACAAAGATTTCTAAACATTAAAATATGCTTTCTCTGATCCTGCTTTTGTTTCTGTTTTGTTTGCTTATAAAGCTAACATTACAAATAATGAAAGTCATAGAAAGGAACCTTCCAGACAAATAGAATTATTTGAATAATTTGAATCTCAAAATCGGACATATACTATTTTAACACGAAATTTTATAAAATATGTATGGTATAGAAAAATAAATTGTATTACTTACACTGTATGTGATCTTACTATCCTTGTAATAATTAGTACACCACAATACATACTATATGCACATTAGCTTTCTCTCTGAAGGCTTGTCTGAAATACAGTTGGCTCCATTCACCTACTGAAGGATATTTTGGTTGCTTCAAAGTTTTCATGTTTAGGAATAAAGCTTCTGTAAACATCCATATACAGGTTTTTGTGTGGATATATTTTTTCAACTCATTTGGGTAAATAGAAAGGATTGCAATTGCTGGATTGCATGGTAGGAAAATGTTTAGTTTTTATGAGAAACTGCAAAACTGTCTTCCAAAGTGGCAGTACCATTTTGTATTCCTGCCAGCAATAAATGGTTACTCTGTTGTTTTAGATCCTAGCCAGAATTTGGTGTTTTCAGTGTTTTGGATTTTTATCATGTTAATAAGTTAATAGTGGTACCTCATTTTTGCTTTAATTTATCATATTTTCATATGCTTATTTGTCATCTTTTCATCTTTTTGATGAGGCATCTCCAGTTCTTTTGCCCACTTTTTTGAGTTTTTTCCTTATTATTAAGTTTTAAGAGTTATTTATGCTTTTTGGATAATAGTTTTTTTTTATCAAATATATTTTTGCAAACATTTTCTCTCAGTCTGTGGCTTGTCTTTTTCTACTGACAGATTTTTTTTTTTGTATTTTTTTTCCTTACAGTTATAGTTCTATGATAGCTTCTGTTGTGGGAATTAGAGACCCTGAGAGAATTTTTCCAGATTATTTCTAAGCTGCTCTCCAATTCTTAACACATTCAGAAGTGTATTTTTTGAATGGAATTTGACATTAAAACTTACCACAAAGTGATAACATAAATAAAAACTAACAACTCATAGATGTATAAAAGCATTCAATTAGCTTACTGAGTTTCTTAAGATTTTCTTTTGAGGTATGAAAACCATCATATCTTCCCCATGCATTAATGTTTTACTAGTACACCATTAACTATAAGGTACAAAAGTTAGCTAACAAGAACAGTCTGGGCTAAAAAAAATATCTGTGGTTTGAGAATGTATTTTTCAGGTTGTCATTATTAAAATGTGAGAGACAAGAATACTACGAATGAAATCAGACTGCCCTGTTTAGTTTCTTGAATGTTTTTCTCAGTGAGGAAGTATTGGCTCTACATAAAAACTGCAGAATGGGACTTCTAAAGATAACTTGTGAAATAGAGGTTAGAAGAATGATTGTGGTCAATCATTTTTTTTTCCTAAGTAAGATCTCTACCTACACTTTTTTTATAGGTCCCTTCTAAGCATGTGATTGAGGACCACACTATAAACACATCAATTCTGTATTATTTGCATAGATTAGCATTACCCTTTTTACTGGCAATTTTTCTATTATTTTCCTGCCAATACAAATACCAAAGGCTATTAAAGTAAGAAGAAGCTTAAGGAAAGGTAGATTACATCTTGTCACAAATCGAAGCACAATGACTGAGCCGAAGATATTTCTGTCTTCCAAGATTAGAGTTGCCCCACTAAATAAACAGAAGGAATGGTCTGTTCACCACACTTTCTGTGGTTAAGACTTTGAACATTTACACAGCAGCTTAGGTAAATTTCAGCATTGTCACCCATTCTCAAGGTATTTAAACTTTACAGTTTTCCAGATCTTTTAGAAGTATTTTCATTAACTCCTTCAAGCATACTCTTTTTTACGTAAGAAATTTCCAATTATAAAATTATGATTTTTTTCTGATGAAGAAATGTTTGGTGTTATTTAAGACATGTATCAGCAAAAAGAAGAAAAAGTAACTATAACCTAAAATTTAATGTGACCAAAAGTAAAATAGAAAGGCAGAGAGTTTTTTTCTGGGATATATGTGACTGAAATAATATCTGCTAATATCAAAATTTCTAGCAATAACATTTTTATATTTTATATTACTTATAACAAAATATATTAGTAATGTAGGACTGTAGTTACAAATTACCACAAAGTGAAAGGCTTAAAAAGTCCCAAATCAAAGTGTTAACAGGGCCATGTTCTCTCTGTAGGCTCTAGGACAAGATCTGTTTGTATCCTTCTCTAAGCTTCTGATGTAGTCCACAATCCTTAATATTCCTGTTTATAGACACATCACTCAAATCTCTTCCTCCATATTCACATGGCATTCTTTCTGTGTTTATTTTTTTAATGTTTATTTATTTTTAGAGAGAGAGAGAGGGAAAGATAGAATCCCAAGAAGGCTCTGCGTGGTCAGTGTGGAGCCTAATGTGGGGCTCTATCTCATGAACACGTGATCATGACCTGAGCCAAAATTGAGTCATATGCTTAAATGACTGAGCCACCCAGAAACCCTTTATATAATTTCAATAACAAATCATTTTTTGTTTACAATTAAAAAATTCTTATATTGGGCCAGGCAGTGTATTGGACACTGGGTACATAAAGATGACTAAAATGATTTCTTCTTCAATGTGCTCTCAGAGCAGTAAGAGACACAAAAGAGTGAGCTGATCATTTCTATAGAATGTTGTAAGTTTAAGGATAAAGTTCTGAGAGAATGTTGTATAATGAAAAAGAATAACATATCAAAATAGGAGGGTGCAAAGGCTTCTGGGAAAAGGTGACATTGAATTAACTATTGAATGACTAGTAGTAGCTAGTCCATTAGAGAAAGAACAGAAGACAGGATAAGAAATTTTGAGGAACAGGAAATAGTATTTGTGAGAAAATGCACAGGGGCCGAAAATTTGTAACACTTTAAGTTATTCACATTTCAGATTGATAGTGTTAAAAGGTACCATTGAGAAAGGTCATGCAATGAGTCTTGAGCAAGGCCAGAGCTTGAAGTATTTTTAATATATTAGGATTTGATTCTATATTATCTGTACAGACAAACAGAATTGCAAGAGTTCCAAGAGAATTTTTTGATGGCTGGATAACTGAGGAAATTAACATTTACTGGCTCCATACTTCATGTAGATACAAAGTGTTTGTATAATGCATCATTCCATGTAATCCACATAGTAAACGTGCAAGGTGGATTTTATTCTGAAGAGAAGAAAACTAGCTCAAAGATGTCAAGACATTTGCCCAAGTCATACCCCAGGTAAATGACAATATGTGATTTGTTCAAATGATGACATTGTGAGAAATATATGTGTGTGTCATGGGTGAATATAGGAACTATGAAAAAAAATCTTAGAGGAAATTCTTAGAATGAAATAAGTATGATACGTTTGTAGAATCAGTAAAATAAATGACCAAACTACTGAAATTAATCTGGATATATAGTTAGCAGTCGAATTATAAAGGCATATAACCATAAACGCAGGCACAGATATGAAAAAGGTGAAAATACTTGAGAAGGGTAATAATTTCTCAGGAAATTAATGATATTGTTAAAATAGATTTTAGATAAGTTCTATTTGACTGAGATAAATGAACATGAGAACTTAAGAAGGAAACCATTACTGTACCAATTCAGGTACAAAGTGATGACCCCAGATCTGTGGTAAGTAAAATTAGGAATGGTATAGGTGGGAGGTTTGTTGGCAATAGGACTAAAACAGATAGAATTTGTTTAAAGAAATAAAGAAATCTTAAAAGTGAAAAATACCTAACATTAAATTAGTTGGCTACTGGAACATGAAGAATGATTAAAATATTTCAAGCCATGTAGGACTAAAAATAGGGATATGAGTGACAGAGATAGGAATTTTGCTAAAAGAATCTGAATTAGGCTTATAGGTGGTGCAGTGCGATGATACAGTTTTAGACACACTGAGTTTAAGATGACAGTAAAGTATACAAACAACATATCCAGCAGTCTCCAGATATTGTCCATGAATCAGAAGATATCATTAATGTGAATATGCAGTAGTGACAGACAAAAGTGTTGTGTGTTGTGTCCTTTTTAACTCAAATCTATCTTCCAAGAGTTGGAAACGTTAACATATTAGAATTGGTTCTAAATAGATGGGTGGTGTGAAGTGTCAAAAGGAGTATGATTTATATGTTTTAACTATTAGTTAAAATAATAAATGTATATGAAATAAAGATTTCTTCCTGGGGCGTGTATTGCAGAAATGCCACAGTTAGTCTCATTCTGAAGTCCTTTTTGGACATATGCATAAGAGTATTTGAGGGCCATGGTCTATAAATAGTGTTCGTATCTGGGGACTTTAGAGAATGATATCAAAATAACACTAGTACATACGAATATTGAATGTCTTAAAGTAACATACTAATAACATCCATGGTTACTTTGTATTATACCATTTTTCTTGTTGTCATATTCCTAATTGTGAATTCTTTTATCAAAATCCAGATTATGTGTTGACAGTGGGGAAATTTTGTATGGGGAGGGGGAGGTGAAGGGAAAAGATGGAAACATTTTTGTACCTTTAGCTCCATTTTAATGTGAACATAAAACTCTAAAATATCTCTAAAAGAGGGGTCTTTTAAAAATTTTTTTAACATGTATTTATTTTTGAGAGACAGAGAGAGACAGAGCATGAGCAAGGGAGGGGCAGAGAGAGAGGGAGACACAGAATCTTTTATTTATTTATTTATTTTAATTTTTTTTTTAACGTTTTTATTTATTTTTGAGACAGGGAGAGACAGAGCATGAACGGGGGAGGGTCAGAGAGAGGGAGACACAGAATCGGAAGCAGGCTCCAGGCTCCGAGCCATCAGCCCAGAGCCCAACGCAGAGCTCGAACCCACGGACCGCGAGATCATGACCTGAGCCGAAGTTGGACGCTCAACCGACTGAGCCACCCAGGCGCCCCGAGACACAGAATCTGAAGCAGGCTCCAGGCTCTGAGCTGTCAGCACAGAGCCTGATGCGGGGCTCGAACTCACAAACTGCAAGATCATGACCTAGGCCTAAATTGGACACTTAACCGACTGAGCCATCCAGGCACCCCAGAGGGGTCTTTTTAAACAAACAAATTATGATACTTAAAACTGATACTACAATTGCTCTTTTAGATCTTAAGTAAACTGTATAGAGGAAAGGGTAAGATATTTCCAATAAATCACCCTCATAAAACTTCCTGAAAACAGCTTAAGTGAATCCCCAATAAAGGTGATTATCATGAACACCTTTAAATATGTGAAATAGGAAATATTAATTTATTCCTGAGGGCAGGGGAGGATCAATTATACATATATGGAAACTGCACCTTGCTTATTGGAAAACCTCAAAAATATTGATGCCAATAATTGAAATGCAGCCTGTATTATTATATTGGGCAGAAAGGGTTTAGATAGTAATAGCTTAATATGCAGCTTTAAGGATGTGGTGGTGCAGGGACTTTAAATAACTTTGTATAAGAAATTTTGTACATGTTTTATCAATTGATTTACAAAGGGAGATATGGGTAAGTTTCCCTTAGGGTGAAAATAGAAAATTTTGAAAAGTCCAAGAGAAGTTATTGTATTGTTTGATACATCCCACATTTCCCATAAATGCATATTTCTCTTCTGTGAACAGGACATTAAGTTGATGAGGAAAATTGTCATCTTGTCCCATGCAAGCTTTTAGTTATAATTGTGAGAAACAAACAACTCACTCCTTTAACATTGTAAGAGATGAGGTTAACAGTTAAGTTGGTTAATTAATTGAAAGGCCAAAGTGAATTTTGTCTACCAGCTTTAATGCAAACTTTGATAGCCCAAATAGTTCAATTTTGCTTTCTAACTGCATTTCTTGAAGCAGAAACAGATGCTTCAGGCTAAAGATTGCTCACAAAAGATTCTAATGAGATGAAAAAGTATGAATATAAATTGCACCTTATCTCTGACGCTTTAAGAGGGAATTTTCTCAGAGATTATGTTTAGAAAGATATTGTTCCTGTGATGAGCATAAATGCTCACATTTAATTTCACTTATTGCAGATGATACTTCTACTTTTTCTGCCTCTAAAGGAATATCTATATAGTATATTTAGTTAGATTTTTGGCAATAAGCAGTCTTTCTTTTTGAGAAAACATAAATTAATACGTTATCTTTTTTTTTTTTTAACTGATAGGTGAGGTAAAAGTGGTTCTTAGCTATCAGGTAGAAGAAAACAACTTTAAGCCTCTCAAACTTAAGTCGCATGATCTCTGGAGCCTGTATATGACAGTGTTGAAGTATATTAGTCTGATAGAGTTATGATACTGCTGTAATGACTGCTTATAGGTTTGTGCTCTACAAGTAACCTAAAACAGTAGTAAAGGTATAAAGTAGTAGGTATAAAGATTATAACTACTGAAATTCTCTTCCCTCACTTTCAAAACAAATTTCTTATTTAGAAGTCAGAGAAATAGTAAATATTATGTTAAAAGCTCCAAATATTTTGTAGTAGAAAGACTCAGAATATTAGTATGGAGGGAAAATAACTCAAAGCATATTAATTCAGTGTAGATTTAGCCTTGCTATGGAAATTAAATTATTTATATGCAAATTAAAATAAATTAGCATTTCTCTGGGTACTGACTAACCTACTATAACTGAGATGCCTGAAATGGACTTTTTTTTTTTTTTTCCTCATGTATCCATTCAAAGATGGCCAGACTTTCTGAGGCTAATTGGGTATGCAATTCTTAACTTTTGACTTTCACTTGTTCATTTATGACAGGTAGTCAGTCCAGTTTCCACGTGTTCCTAGTCAGTACGAAGGAGAAAGGGAGCAGGGAAGTCAATATCCTATGATGTTAAGATCAAGAACCAGTAGTGATAATCATTCCCAGAGCATAGTTAAATGGCTACACTTAGCTATAGGGGAGACTGCGTATGGAGACTTGCAGCCTCTAAGCCAGTCCCCAATGACTCCAATTGGAAATCATCATAAAATAATATATAACCAAAATATACTTACTTTAGATGAAAAAAAATGAATGCTAGATTTAAAAGACTGTAAGAAATAAAAACTGTTTACCCGCACTTGAGAAAGTTCTGTTGCATTTAGAAAAGTAGTGTGTGGCCCCAAATGCTTTCTACATTCTTTCAAACCAGGAAAATATTCCAAGGGGGAGAAATAGAAAATTTATCTGAAATGGTAGGATTGAGCCACAGAAATATCAGGTACTTTTCTTGAATATTTTAATACCAGCTAATATTTATTGAGTATATACAATGATCTTTGCACTGTTCTAAGCACTTTGTACATAGTAAGTAACTTAATCCTTACAAGAACTCTTTGAAGTGATACTGTTGCCATCACATTGGAGATGAGGTTTTGAAACTTAGTGGGGTGCAATACTTTCATATGAAATACTTAATAAGTGAAGTTAATGAAGCATATAAAAATAAAATATGTTAATACTAAGGCAGCATTAAAGAAAGAAAAAAAAATGTGAGAATGGGGCAAAAGTTTTGGCGCACTTGGGTGCTTAGTAAGTTGAGCGTCTGATTCTTTTTATTTTATTTTATTATTTTATTTTATTTTATTTTATTTTATTTTATTTTATTAATGTTTATTTTATTTTTGAGAGAGAGAGAGAGCAGAGGGGAGAGAGAGAGAGAGAGAGAGAGAGAGAGAGAGAGAGAGAATCAAAGCCAGGCTTTGATCTGTCAGCATAGAGACTGACCCAGGGCTTTAACCCATGAACCGTGAGATCATGACCTGAGCCAAAGTCAGACGCTTAACCAACTGAGTCACCCAGGCATCCTTAGTGTCTGATTCTTGATTTCAGCTCTGGTCATGATCTCATGGTTAATGGGATCAAGCCCCACATCAGGATCAGTCTCTCTCTATTTCTCAAAATAAATAAATAAATGTTAAAAAAAAAAGACAAAAAGTTCTAGTTTAATATAGAAGCATTGGCAAAAATAGAGACAGATTATAGAATATAGCAGAGTTTGAGCTATCAAGCTGAGCAGAGAAACTGTTATTCACAAGCC
This sequence comes from Panthera uncia, assembly GCF_023721935.1. NCBI lineage: Eukaryota > Metazoa > Chordata > Mammalia > Carnivora > Felidae > Panthera > Panthera uncia. The sequence continues at coordinate 78,209,296 of NC_064808.1, read as the reverse complement.
ATGAAAAAAGGTAGCAAGGCAAAGAGTAGGATAGGGTTAGAGTTACTCTTCTTCAGGAGAGGAAACTTCAAGATTAAACCACAGTTTTTCTCTTGAATTAAGACTTAAATATTTCCAGGAAGCCTTGACCAGGTAATGGTCATTTTTGATATTATGAAAGGCAAGACCCCATAATGTTTCAAAATTCAACTTGGGTTTCCTTTCTGGGAAAGCTTCCCTGATCATACTTTTCACTTCCACCAGTGTAAGGATTCATCATTGCTTCTTTCTTACCTCTATAAATGTATTATAGTCCTTTCCTTTCACTTACCACACTTGATTCTATTAATTTACACGACTTTCTTCCTTAATAGTTTATAATCTCCTTACTGTAAAAAAAAATTATAAAAAAGGGGGCGCCTGGGTGGCTTAGTCAGTTAAGTGTTCGACTTCGGCTCAGGTCATGATCTTGTGGTTTGTGGGTTTGAGCCCCGCGTCGGGTTCTGTGCTGACAGCCTGGAGCCTGGAACCTGCTTCACATTCTGTGTCTCCCTCTCTCTCTGCCCCTCCCCCACTTGTGCTCTCTATCAAAAATAAATAAAATGTAAAAACATATATATATATATATATATATATATATATATAATCTCCTTAAAAGCAGCGCTCATGTCTTTGACATCTGTGCTCCCTGTGCCTGACAAAGTATTAGCCATTTCAATAAAAGTTTATTGAACTGAATCAAATGTCTTCACAGCATATAGAAAAGTGGCTTGATTGGGGCTGGCACAAAGAAGGATAGCAAATATTTGAAACACGTGGTGCTATTCCCTTTTGTTCCATATACTAGACATAAAAATAACAATCATCTTATTTTATTTATTTATTTTTTGTCCTAAGCCTAGAGAATCCTATCTAGCACAGGTAGGTTCTGTCTATCAATAGAAGCTGACATAAAATGAGAGCTATTTCACAGGGCTACCACCTAGGTTAGCACTGCAAAAACTGCTCAGCTGAGCATAGTATTACTATTTTCAATCTTTAGCCAAACGGTCTCAATTCAAGGTGAGAACACCTCGATTCCCTTGGAAGAAGGTTTGTAGAAACAGAATATTGAGGCTTTAGAAAAGAAAATAAATTTGGGATAAAAATGATGGCTGATACTTCTGGAAAGGTTATAAAAGTTTAGATTCAGTTTACATTGACCCTAGTAAAGTTCTATTTTTGTTTCTTCCTCTGGCATTTAGAAAGTTGTACCATCTTTTCTTCAGTACTTTTTCACCACTGTCGTAATTAAGAAATTTATAAGGGTGAATGGGAGGATGATGAGCAATCTATGCCCATCAAGGCACCATTTCCAAGCCAAGAAGGTAAATTTAATTCTGCCAATATTAACACTTAATAAAGGAATTTTGCTAAAATGCCGAGCAAGACTTATGTGTGTGTGTGTGTGTGTGTGTGTGTGTGTGTGTGTTTCTTTTTTTCCCCACCTTCTGTGTACAAGATCAATGATGGCAATCAATCAGCTACCTGGAAGGATTGATCTTTGTAACTGTGAAACTGAGTAGTAAGGGAATGGAAGAGTATAGAAAGGAAAAAATGAGACCTCCCTTAAAGTTTTGGAATCTAAGTATTTTTTTAACTTTATTTTTTTTATTTATTTTGAGAGAGGCAGAGCATGAGCCGGGGAGGACCAGAGAAAGGGAGACAGAATCCGAAGCAGGCCCGAGCTATCAGCACAGAGCCCAATGCGAAGCTCGAAACCACAAGCCGCGAGATGTTGTTCTGAGCCGAGGCCAGACGCTCAACCGAGGCGCCCAGACGCCCGTGGAATCTAAGTCTTAAAATATAGCTTTTGCATTGGCAGATAAGTCAACAGTTCTTCATTTTCCCACATTGAGGGATAGTACTTGCCTTATTCATTTTGTGTTTAAAGAGTGTCTTTCTGAGTTCAGGGTTAGCATATTTATATCGCAGTTATACCTGTTTTGAGCATCTCCAATGTTTTTTAAGGAGAACCTTATCCACTAGGTGTCCTGCTTCCATAAGGAACTTGTTGCTCTGTTTTGTCACAGATTTATAATGTTTGTAAATCAAAGCAACTTTGTTTTAAGAGTGGGTAATGCTGGTCTCTCTGTGACAAAGAGGTCAGTTGTATATAAGCAGTAGAACTGACATTTGGTCACTTCAGTTCCAAATAGTAATTAAATGTGCCTTAATATTCTGGTGTAGGTGCTATCCTGGTGATCAAATATGACTTCTATCAACTCAGAGGTTGTATTCTCCTCCCACCCCTTGGCCAAACTCGGCAAATTGCAACATGTGGACTTTTCCTTTTTAGAGGTGAAAGCTTTCATATTACATGCTAGGTTTGACCAAGGTTTACAAAAATTAGTATAAAAAAAAAAAAGATTGTCATTTGTGTGTTTAAGTTTTCTTCAACCTTCACCATTTTTTTGCATCACTGTGTTGTATGTGAGTAATGGAATGAGAAGAATTAAAAGAAAATATCTGTTGAAGTGGCATGCTCTAATAATTACCTGGATTTAGGCAAGAATCTCTTAAGATTTCATTGAGTTACTAAAAGAATTTGCCTCTATCATCTGCAAGTTATTTATACTTTAACATGATCATACAAATAATAAATGGGTTTGACTGTTTGGAACTGCTAAGTAACCTGTTGTATTAGAAGCTTTCTTTCAGAGGGGCGCCTGGGTGGCTCAGTTGGTTAAATGACCAACTTTGGCTCAGGTCATGATCTTGCAGTTTGTGAAGTTGAGCCCCCTGTTGGGCTCTGTATAGACAGCTCAGAACCTGGGACCCATTTCAGATTCTGTGTCTCCCTTTCTCTCTGCCTCTCCCCAATTACACTCTGTCTCTCTCTCTCTCTCAAAAATAAACAAACATTAAAAAAAAAGAAGCTTTCTTGCAGAATATTACCAGACAGCATCCTTCCCCACAGTTACTAAAAGTCTGTTCTTGGGGTCTCTGCTATATACAATGGTGTCCTACATGTAAGAAACATCCATTGTTTTACTAATATGTACCACACCCTCCCAAGATTTTATATGCTTTTTACATAATTCTGCTTTATAAGCAAGGAGACCAAGATTTAGAGAGGCTAAGTAATTTGCTCAGGGCACATAGCTTTCATTGGAACAGATAATTCAGGATAAGCAAGTTGTTTCCACAATTACATGCTCTCTCTTAAGAACTTACAATTTAATGAGGAAGACAAATAACAAAATTATACTCTCTAATATCTGAACATTAGATTCATCATTTGTAATACTGGAATAAATCTATCCCACTGGTTTGTCATGGAGATTAAGTAAAAAATGTATATAAAGAAGATGATTTATATTTGTTATACATGCATATATAACCAGGCACAGGATTTTAAAATGCCATGTCTAATGTAGAAATTCCTGATATAATTGGAATTCTTCATTATTCTTTCAAAATGATGTATTTCTTCCTTCACCATATTGTTAGTGAGCAAAGTAATGAATTTTTCTTATCCTTCTCTTTGAGATGCCTCATAGCAAATGTTGAAGGTTGCTGTTGCTGTCTAATTGTCACATTGTACATTACCGAGTTTAGCCATGCAACTAAGCATAAAAATGGCAGTGCATAAGGTCCTTTGCAAGACTGTGGTTTCCTGAGAGCAGCACCTATGCCTTATGCTTCTGGTTATTTCAATCCATTAGCACGGGGTCTGAAATACTGAACCAAAGCATACCCAATACATCAATATCATTATATATCATATCAATATATCATTATTTTTCCTAATGGTGTAAATTAATGGAATAAATTAGATTATAGAAATTAGGGCAGGCACCTGGGCGGCTCAGTCAGTTAAGCCTCCATCTTCAGCTCAGATCATGATCTCACGGTTGACAAGTTTGAGCCCCATGTTGGGCTGTGCTGACAGCTTAGAATCTGTAACCTGCTTCAGATCCTGTGTTTCCCTCTGTTTCTGCTCCTCCCACCTCATGCTCTCTCTCTCTCTCTCTCTCTCTCTCTCAAAAATAAATAAATATTAAAAAAATAAGATTATAGGAACTAGAAGTATTATCAAGGCAGAGAATTTCAGAAGAAGTAACACTAATCAGTAGTGACAAAATTATGGTCTCTAAATTTCTAAATTTCTTATCTCAACACAGCTGCTGACTTGCTATGGCATTTTGCACAAGTCACTAATACTTTCTTGAAACCAATTTATTGATCTAAAAAATAAACAGAAGATATCTACCTAGCTAATTAAAACAAAGCAATAAATGATAGTGTTACAGTGTTTTAAGCTAGAAAAGACCCAAGAGATATTTTTCTTCCTAACACAACCCAATTTAAAGCTGCCATCCAAAATATCTAGTTGACAAAATAGAGCAAATTATGTCATTTAACCAGGTTTCTTGCTTCCCACTCCTGTCCTGTATTTACTGTATTATCTTATCAGAAAAAAAACCCTGCATGTTAAATAAATACTATCTGATATACTTTATATTTGGAACATATTATAGAATTTACAAAACAATTGAATAATTGTCAATCATCCTAGAGAATAAACATTGTCATTCTGACACTTTACAAGAGAGAAAATAGATTCATTAGATTTAGAATAACTTAGCCAAGTCAGACAGTTTACAAGCGACTGAGCTCACCATTTTGTCTTTATATTTCATTCTACTTTGAATAGCTGTTTAAAGTTCTTCCTGAATACCATAATTGTGTTATGTTCTAATTAAATAAACTAATCCTTGTATTGTTTCCCACAGCAGTTAGTAGTTACATTTCTTTTTTTTTTCTTTCATAGATCCCTATTTTTGTTATTTAAAGTGTTATTTTCCTTATTTATAAATCATGAAATGAAGCTATTTTTCTCCTGGTTAGTAAACTGAGGCATCCTTAGTGGGAGGAGACCCTGGGGGATTCATAAACAGATGAAAGGGCTCACCCTTACCAGACATTTTTTTGTAGAACTCATTCAATGGATTATAATAGCTTCTAATATCAGACAGTCACATAGTGGCAGGATATAATTTGTATGTATACTAGACAGAAAATACTTAACTTGTCTTAAGGTTGATAAAACTTGTAAAGTTCTCATTTAATGATTTTTTGTTAAATGGAGTAAGACAGGAAAGTAGAAAGCTTTTGAAGGGCTTATTTTTAAATGATAAAGCAAGTGTAAGAAGTGAAATGTCCTGATAGGTTAGTTTTAGGACAGTTCTTTCTTAGTAGTGGCCAAGTTCATTGAATAAGGTAAGTGGCTGTTCATATACTTAGTAAAAGTGTAAGATCATTTGTTACACATGTCAGTGAGGTAATAGTCTGAACAGCTGCAAAATTACACGTGGACTTGATTTTTCCAAAATTAACTCTGGTAAAACAGAAATATCCCCTGTAAGTTTTAGGACAGCTTATGTAGCAGTCCTGTATTACCTTAAGACACATTAAGTAGATAGAACAAAACAAAAACCAAAAAACAAAAAGAAACAACCCCCCCCCCAAAAAAAAGGAGTTTTTCATAAAATCAGAATCCCAGTATTTAATAACACAAGGAGAAAAAGAATATCAACTTACCAAAATATAAATACTATAGTTACTCAGAAAAGAGTTTACTCTGGTCATTTAATGCTAGCCTCTAACATAATGAAATTAGTGATTTACATAAATTTATTGATAGATACAACACTATTGTAATTGTTGGTTTAATTAGAATTTTTACTGTATTATCTTATCATGTTAAATAAATACCAGCTGATATACTTCAAATTTGGAACATACTCTAGAATTTACAAAATAATTGCATAATTGTCAATCATCCTAGAGAATAAACATTGTCATTTTGACACTTTACAGGGGAGAACAGATTCATTAGATAGAATAATTTAGCCAAAGTCACACAGTTTACAAGGGACTGAACTTAGTCCCTTGTATGCTTTAGTTAATATGGTGACTTGAATTATTTTATATATTATTATTGCTTGATTATTTTGTCTCAGTGAGTGCTACCCTACACAATGTGGGTGGGCCTCATCTAATCAATTGAAAGTCTTGAGAGAAAAGATTGAGGTTTCCAGAAGAGGGAATTCTCTTTCAGATTGCAGTATAGAAACTCTGCCTGAATTTCCAGCTTGGTGTTCTGTGGAATTTGTACTCTAAACTGCAAATCAACTTTTGCCTGTATTTCCAGCCTGCTGACCTGACTTACAAATTCTGGACTTGCTGGTCCCCACAATAACATGACATTAATTCCTTAAAATAAATCTGTCTCTTTTTCTCTTCTTTTTATATGTTATAACACACACACACACACACACACACACACACACACAACCTATTAGTTCTGTTTCTCTGGAGAATCCCTACTAATATACTCTTCTACCATTATTTACCCAAACCTATTAATTTTTAACTTATTGAACTGTACGATGCCTCATATCCTTATAGAAGGAAGTGGATAATACATTAATAAGCAGTATAAATAGTAATCTGACTCACATAACAATTCCAGACAAAAACACTCAATCAGAATTCCAAAGACAAAGATGATATCCTGGGCCAAAATGTTCTTAGCAAATGTGGAATTCAAGTTGGAAACAATGAAATGGAGAGAATTTGAATAGGTAAAAAATAAAATAATGTGAAATGAAGAGTGTTGCAGGTGAGCAACAAACAGTGTAACGTGGTTTGGCACCATAATTACCATATTCAGCAAAACAAGAGCAGTCTACTCCATATGGTTTGATGGTTTCTTTGGAGGGGGAGTCAGGGGAGATTAAATATTATTAATACTAGATATTTATATTTCTTTAGTTAAAAGAATTTCAGACTCACTACAATGTTTGGTACGTATCCAGCAAACATTGGCTGCCACTTCTGCTGATGCAGGTTGATCACTAGACATGATGTCTGCTGAGGGCACCACCAGGGGCTGAAATCTAGTGTGTCTCCTCACCACGCTGGGACTGTAAGCACCAGGTGGGAAGGGAGCTGTATCAACTCACACAAAGCCTCTGAATCAGTGCCAGTACTGACACAAATAGGTTCTCCAGCTTCTTTCTTCTCTTCTATTTCAAAAATGGACAGCTTCATCCCTACCCTATTCATTTAACCTTCTCAAAGTATGAAATAAATTTTACTTATATGATAGATGGGCAATTCTATCATAATGTATAAGCCTAAACCAGCACGTTACGCTTTACTGACAACCATGGCTATTAGTAAGATGCAGTGCCATAGTCCGTTTGTGCTGCTGTAACCAAATTCCATGGACTGAGTGGCTAATAAACAACAGAAAGTTATTTCTTAAAGTTCTGGGAACTGGAAGTCTGAGATCAGGGTTCCAGCATAGTCACATGAAAGCCCTCTTCCCTGGCACAAGCTGCAAAGTTTGTGAGCCAACTCTCTGGGGTGTCTAATCCCATTCATAAAGGCTCTGCCCTTATGACCTAATACCTCCCAAAGGCCCCACGTCTTAACACCATATTGGGAATTAGGATTTCAACATATGAATATTGATGGCACAACACATTCAGACCACAGTAATGGGTAAATTCTTTCTAGGTAACTACTCTGGGTGTTAGAAATACTAATTTTTCTTACTTTTTCAGTACCCTTTATCTCACATTTCTATTCCCCTTTAGAGAAGTAAAAGCTTCAGTTTGTGTGTTTCATATTTATAAACCGAGTGAAGAACAGAGAACTGAACATACCCCTTTTTTTCCTGTTGTTTGAAAAACACTTGCTTTATGATTGGAATTATTCTTGTGCAAGGTCTGACTGAATTAAATATGACTGAATTGTATTGTCTTCAAACTTTTGAAATAGTCATAGTATCTCATAGTATTTGCAGATTAAGGGAGTATTTATCTCTAAGTGTGGGTAAATTAATAAGGGAAATAACATTTGCCAAGTGCCTAAAATGTAAAAATCAATATATTTTAACCTACAGACAATGCACCAAGGTTATGGGCACATTTAGCACACCCAGTCACTTGTGCCAGTTGAAGTTTTTAAAAGCTTTCTGCCTAGATTCAATACTTCAACTGAATTTAGCTGTATATTTTGAGTGCTTACTGTGTGCCAGACTCTATAGTAAAACTGATGCATTCCCATAAAAATCTCTTTAACCAGAAACAACAATGAAGACAAAATTGTGCAATCCTGACTTGGTAATCAAATGCAGACTAAAACTTAGATCCCTCTGTCCACAGATCCTATTGAGCAACACCCCCATCCCCCTCCCCAGTACTAAGATACATACTCAGGTCAAATGTGAATCCCAGTACCTTTCAAATAGAAAGGTGTTTTATTTATTTATTCATTCATAATTAATAAATATTTTAATATTTACATTTCCTAAGCTGTATTTACACGATCTTTGTTGAAGATGATGTCAATGTACGTCTGACGTGTAAAGGATTTCTCAAAAATGTAATCTGTTTTGAAATGAAATTTTATGTTACTATACACATCTTACTATGTATTTCTTCAAAATAATATAATTTATATATTAAACATATATGTGTTTAATAATTTATTTCATCACTATCATTTTCACCATATAGTGATATGAAAAATATTGATAACTTGTGATTTCCAAGGTTGGCTTTTAAGCGTTCGGTTAAGTGAATTTCCAAGTATGTGAACTTCCAAATTTATATACCTATAAATGAAAATGTAGAGTCATTGTAGGAATAAAATTATGTCATGTGTGAGAAGAGCAGTAAGGCCAATGTAGGGGGGATGACAGTAAAGTCTCACTGAGAGCAAACGACATAGGAAAAGGTGGTAAAATTAAAAGACAGAGTTAAAATATGCTCCAGGAGACTAAAAATGTTTGAACTCTTAATCTTACCTCTATTTTTATTATGGCTGAACCATGTGAAGCAGTTTCTTACACATACACATGCACGCAGTATATTATTTATTCTCATATTTGTGCCAAATATTGGCTAGAGAAGATTTTAATAGTTATAATTTATATATATTTATTTATATTTATATTTATATATTGTATATATTATAATATATATAATGTATTTTAATATAACTTTTATACACATATTTGTTGCTGTTTTGTGAGTACACTGCTTTTCCTCATATTCTACCATTTAGGGGTATTTTTTTCTGCATTGAATGCTTTCTTTCTTTTTGTTAAGTATTTTTTTAATGTTCACTTTTGAGAAGGGGGAGATGCAGAGAGAGAGGGAGGGGGAGAAACTGAAGCAGTCTCACCCTGTCATTGCAGAGCCCGATGTGGGACACTAACCCACGAACTGCTAAATCATGACCTGAGTTGTTTTTGTGTATGAGATCTGAAACAAGTAATAAAGTTATCCCTGTTAGATCTTAAATGAAAGAAAACTGTATCTTACATGAACCTGATCAAACACATTATATATAGCCATGTAGTACAGCTTCTTTAAAATGCTATCTTGGCCTAGTTTTCTGGCCCTGGCTAGAGGCCTGTCAGTATCCTTTCCTTAGAAGCTGATTAAGATCACATCCCAATCCGTTCTCTTATCAAACATTTACACTCTGGGCCACTCTGCACCAGTCCTAATCACTCCAGGGCCTGGTACCACACAAATGGAAATAGCTATGAGGTTCCAGAACCTGATGAAATTATTCAAATTAACCAACCCTCAGGAAGCCCTGAGAACCTAGCCTACCTCATTCCTCTTGCCATACATAAGCTTTCCCCACAGATCTGGCTTGCTCTTCCATTGTCCCTGAGGGTGTAGCCCCTGTGAGGCTCTGCTTAGCAGCCTTTTCTTTTTCAAAGCTATAAGTAATACTGCTCAGGGTCAATGTGTTGTGTCCCACAATCAAAAAAATATATATATATATATAAATCTGATAAATCGAGTCCATTTAGTATTTTCAGTAGTTAAAAAAAAAAGAAAAGAAATTAAGAAAAAATAAAAAGAAAGAAAAAAGAAAGAAGAGAAAGACAAGGAGAAAAAAATAAATAAAAGAAAAAAATAAAACAGAAGAAAAAATTTTTTAATGTTTATTTATTTTGAGATAGAGAGAGAGTAGGAAGAGGTTCAGAGAGAGAGGAGAGAGAGGGTCCCAAGCAGGTTCTGCACTGTTAGCACAGAGAATGAAGCAGGGCTCGATCCCACAAACAATGAGATCATGACCTGAGCTGGAACCAAGAGTCACAGACTTCACCGACTGAGCCACCCAGACACCTCCAGAGAAAAAGACATCTTAAAATAAGCTATTGAAGGAGGCTTTTCATTTTTACAAGAATTTGGTGTATTTCACTTTAATTATGTAAATATTTAATTATTTTTACTAAGTACCAGTGATGACCTTGGCACACAAGTCCTAACACAGACTCAGCATCAAACAATTTTGTGAGTTAATGAATTGAATCTTCCTTGCTCAGCCTTCTTAAAGCCCACAACATTCATATGAAAATTGAACCCAAACTGAGAAATAGGAGTGGCTGTGAAAAATAAACATATAGCTTCTGCTTTGTGGGAAGGATTTACTTGGTGTCTCAATTTTCACTGTTGAGAAAACATATAAGGTAGGATGCAAATAAGGAAGAAGCACCTGGAGGAATCATGCCATTGTTTGCTTTCTTTATGTTTTATAAAGAAGAGAATTCTGATACAATCCTTCATTGGAATAGCTTTTTCAGAGGACAGTTTGTTAACCTGGCATAACCGAGAGTGTAAATTCTGCTATAAAGTAAGCTCTGTAAGGACAAGATCTTTAAACAATGCCTAATGCATAGTAGGTGCCAGTGAACATACACTGAATAAATGAATGGATCCTAGATGTTGACAGCTTAATTCTCTTTATATCATAACATAATGCACTGGAAAGCTTTTAAAGAGACTATAGTATAGTTGGTGTTTTCCTTTTTCTTTCTTTCTTTCTTTTTTTTTTTTTTTAATTCAATGTGAAAATTAAGGGCTATTGATACCCAGTAGGAAGCAGGCAAAAACAATGTAAATAGGGACACATCCTCCTTGGCCAGGAACCATCGGAAGCCACTTGGTCCAGAAAACAAAATCAATATCTTTTAGAAGTCTCTTTTTAAAGCAAATGAGGAGTCTAATGATGTGAACTGTGCAATCAGTACTATTGCAGCACTTTGTATTTTTGTAAATGGGCATTTTTGAGACAACACAACACCTTGTTTCTCCAGTTAGGAAAGAGATTGCTGAGATAACACTTGCTTGAAATGGGCCCACTTATTGCTTCAGCTTCCTTCTTTATTCTGTTGCCATAGACTCTTCAAGTTATCTTTTGATTTTTTTACAACTGCCTTCTAAACCACTTGCTAGACAACCTTCTTGAACTTTGTGAGGGAAATTCCAAGATCCATAAAACACAAACCATCGGGAGCACCCATAAGTGATGTCCACATTCAAGCCATGGTCCAGGACGATCTGCAGACATGTCTTTTTGGTCATATGTTCAAAAACAATTTTTGAGAGCTCTCTCTTCCCTTTTTTATGCTCAACTTTCCCCCAACCAAATGTAAATGGAAAAGCTTTTAATTCTGTACATCTAATAAGCATATGTTAAAGAAATGCTTCATCACAACAGGTTATTGCATTAGCTTCTCAGCTGGTTTCTCTCCTCTCAGTTTTACTGAAGTGAATCTTGCATAGTTTTCCTCATGTTAGATTAATCTTCCTAAATTATTATTTTTATCATATTTTTCTTACTAAATTATATTTTCACTGACTCCCAAAGTGATTTTCACTGACTTTCCAAAGATCAAATTCTAAACTCCTCACCTGACAGTGTAAAAACCCAATATGCCCTTATTTCCCTAAGCACTCAGGCAAATAGTGCTAACAAAAGTCAGCTGCATCTTTTCTTGCACCCCTCTTTAACTCATCCCTTCCTGTCTCCAAGATTCAACTCAATTAACACCTCCTCCATGCATCCTTTCCACTTCAGCCTGCAATGATCACTTTCTCTTCTGAATTAAGGCTAATTTTTAGAACTGTTACCATGTGTTTAATTATTATCAGGCTAATTTTTAGAACTTTTACCATGTGCTATTTATTATTCTGTCTTGTTTTCTGCTTTAGTTTATTTCTAGTTCTATGTTTTGTCTCCTTATTATCACCAATAATTCACAGTTCTTTATATCTGCCCTCTGATCATCCTTGATATCATTCTAGCCCACTAACTCTATTACTTCCATCCCAATAATTCTTTAACCTCAAAAGACCCTTAATACAGTTTTTCGTTATCCACTATTCCTGTGTATTTCTTTTCTTGGCTTTTTGTCTGCTATAACAATTCCCTTGTGTATATCTTTAAATCCTTTTCTGCTATATCTTTATTTCCTTGTCTTATAAAGCTCAAAAGATGGTTGAATTCAAATATTTGCCTGATCCATACTTATATGCTGCTCCATAACTATATTTTCATAAATACAAATTATAGGAAGTAAAATTACAAGAAGGGAATTTATTTCTCCTCCTGTTGCCTTTGGGCTAGTCTTACACTGAACTTAACCAATAGAATGTGATGGAAGTGATTTGGTGCAAATTTGTGGGCCAGCCTCTGAAATGGAAGCTCTGGAAGGTGCTAAAGGAACAGAGTAATTTATGGGGTAGCTATCCTAGCCTTGGGGTTTAGGGAATGTTTCTTGGAAAAGAGGACTTCATATGAGGTCAAAATTAAATTGGGGGCGAGGCAGTGGGGATGTTGACACTAGTAGGAATGAATATGCCCATTTCTAAAAGCAAACAAACAAACAAAGCAAACAAAACAAAACAGAACAAAACAAAACAAAAACTTTAGTCAATTCCTTACATTAAAAATTTTCTTTTTTATATAGAACTACCACCCTTGGAAATTTGAGGTCCCAAAATAGGGCTTAAGGCCAGGGTGCAGTATTCACCTTTTGATCACTATACCAATGATTGGAGCCATCCTGGGAACAAGGAGTAAGAACTTGACTTCTAAATGCATGACAAAGAAAGTTAACTAAGGAGATCCTTACCAGTATAAAGAAAGATAAAATCTGACTTCTGTTTTAGAATGCTCAGATTTCTAGTTCTATGAAATTGTTTTTTCCTCTTCCACTTGGCTTATTTACAAGGTTTGAGGACCTGACTCAATACTCATTTGGCAATGAAGAATTACAATCAAACAGTAATAATTAATATGGCTTTTTATCATTGCAAAAGAGGACAGTGACATATTAGAAATCCCAATACCATAAACATTAACATACATTTGGATTTATGCATATTATAAATACTTGTTGAATGAATGATTTTGTATTTAGTTCAACAGCAGACAAATGCTAGCTCTAAGGAGGCATGAGACAGTGATGTGTTTTCATGAATGATCTTGTATGACTAAAAGGGGAAAAACAGAGTGGTAAACTAGAGTTACAGGCTATGGCCAGATAGTTGATGACTTTCATTCAATATCATTTTTAACAGATTTTTATTTAGAAAGTCAATATAGGATTCCTTATAATTTCAGCAAAACCCAGACCTTGTTTTCTCTTGAAAATCTAGACTTCTTCGGCTGTAATCAGAAGCCAATTTGAGCAGAAACCTGCCGCTTTTGAGGAATAGAACACAGAAGCTAGCTTATCAAATTTGGTTCTGTTTAATTAGCAGTTACTGAGAATTTACTATTTTCCAGTCATTGGATGGTGGATATATATACTAAGTGTAGGGGATACACAGAGATAAGGCATGATCTTAGTCTTCTAGTTCTTAACAGCTTGAATAAAGAGGCATACAGATAAATATACTAATTCAACATAATGTAGTAACTGTGTACAGTTTGCATTGAATTTTCCTTTCTGTCCAATCTCAATGCCCTCTCTGAAGATTTTCTCACCTATATGTCCTACCTAGAATTGGTGTCATCTTCCTAAAACCCACATGAAAGTTTACATCCTATTTGTTGTCCTTTCATACATATTTTAGGTAAAGCTATAAAAATGTATGTCTGCCCACTGAGGTAGAGGTTCTTTGAGAAGGAGGACATGCCTTGTTCATCACTGAATTCTCCTTACTTAGTGTACCTGAAGTGCTGCATTTCATGTTGAAATCATCCTACCATCCAGGTGATTCAAGAGCCTACATTTCTTTCTTTCTTTCTTTCTTTCTTTCTTTCTTTCTTTCTTTCTTTCTTCTTTTACTCTATAGTTAATAAAACCTGTATTTCTCAAGAAGAAAAATTATGTTGCTCCTTAAAGCATTTCTCCTGGATGTGACTATATCCTCCACTTACAAGTTGACCTCTGGCTCTTATGTATTCTGACCACGTTTTTTCTCTACCTTCTTCTGCTTGAGATGGATCTTGATTACTGACTCTTTCCAACTCCCCAGATCTCAATTTTTTTTTCTTCTTTTCAATCAAGGCTAACATATAAGACCAAAATTGTATCCACTCTGATCTCAGTGACGCATGGTCACCACTCATTCTCTTTCAGAGTAAACTCTCTCATAATCCCCTCCCACAGTCATGATCTGAAAAGTTCAAGCCACCTAACCAGCCATCTGTCATGGTGCCTTTGCTCTGCATCACTATTTAGCTACTACTAAAGAAAAAACAGTGCCCTTGGCAGCAGGTTATAATCTATTTCTTTCTTAAAAACATTTCCTTCTGTAAGATAAACCCTGACAAATTTAGAAACATCAAGTAGCTTTCTATATTGTAATCAATAACTACTAAAACAAGAAAGTTTCTCTTGACTTTGCTACTGCTTTAATGACCCTTTCAGAATATAAGGCATGTGATTAATTAACCTGAATTTTACTAGAGTTGCATATTTTCAGAGTATTTTAGAGTTGCGGTATTTTCTTGAAACCTTAGGTAAAATTTACCCTTAAAATCCCTTAAATCATTCAGAAATACTATATATATGATTTGTATATAATATCTTGGATATTAACATATATGCATAGATGAAAACATATATGATATTTGTGTTCATAAAGGTTTTATTCTTTTTTTTTTAATTTTTTTTTCAACGTTTTTTTATTTATTTTTGGGACAGAGAGAGACAGAGCATGAACGGGGGAGGGGCAGAGAGAGAGGGAGACACAGAATCGGAAACAGGCTCCAGGCTCCGAGCCATCAGCCCAGAGCCTGACGCGGGGCTCGAACTCACGGACCGCGAGATCGTGACCTGGCTGAAGCCGGACGCTTAACCGACTGCGCCACCCAGGCGCCCCCATAAAGGTTTTATTCTTAAGAACTATTGCAAAAATGTACCAAGATACCAACTTGGTGACTCTTCTTTTTCATAGCCATCATTTTTGTTTACAGACAAGTTTATCAGTTCTCCTAAAATTACCTTAGTTAATGTTTCTGTATAGCTTTCAATTTATTATTCAGTTGGAGAATGATTAGAGAATCATTAACATCCCATAATTACTGTACAATAGCTTTAATTTATTTGTCAGTTGGGAATTTTTAAAAATCTCTGTCTCTAGTATACAACCAGATTCCACTGTGTGTTTTTTCATGTATATTGCAAACTACATCTTTTTCAGTGTATTTATAAATATACTATTTTTTAAAACTCTTTTCCTCACTGATTCTAACCTATAAGAGATAGAATTCTTAAATTCTTTTGATTCCATTTATCTTGAATAAATAAAATGATTGACCTAATTGATTTGTCAGAGGTGGATTAGTATAGCAGTTGAATAATCAAACTTAATGGTTTAGAAAAATGACAAACTTTTTATGACTCAATTTTTTATATGAAACAGAGATAATGATGGATTATTGGAGAAATTAAATGACTTAATAAATATAAACCATTTAGAATGTGCTTGGCAAGTAGTAAGTTCTATATAAGCACCAGCTAATATTTTATTTGAAATGGACAAAAGCACAAATGGTCTAAATTTGACATCATTGTAAATGACTTTATGGTGGGTGTTATTCATGTATATGCTGGCATCACTTAGCATTCTTTCAGTATCAATAAACCCACATCTTTTCATTTTCTTCCAAAAAATGTTTTGGTAGGAAGTTTGAAAAATGAGTAATGTCCCTTAATTGATTTTCTTTCATTGAAGGATAGTGATAATTTAAATTCAACTTGGAAGTGAGAAAATTTAGTTTCTGGGAACATTTGATGCATGCAGCACTGAAGCAATTTTCAAGAATGAAACAATTATGCAGATTATATTCAATGAAAAGTTTGGGTTTTTGATATCTGTCATAGCAAAAGCAAAAGAGCTTTGAAAAGTTATAATCAGATTCACTATTGTTTATTTACATGATAATTAATAACACAAAGTAGCAGCAGCATACACTGAAATTTTATAGATATTTATAAAAACAAATGTTAAATTTGTGAAGAAAAGATCAAGAGAGTGCCTATTTTTAATGTAAATTACTTTGAGTTTGATTCTAGTACAAATTTTTATTACTCTTGCCTTTAAAGCTATATTATAATTCACAGAATTTTGTCACAAATTCAGTTCTGATTAAATGGTAAAACTATAAACTTATAGTAGGGAGGGAGTTGGTATTGTATAGTGGTTGCAGACAATAATCACAATATTTAACATTCTCCTAAGTATCCAAAATAATACCTGTGAAAATATCTTAGCTTCTTTATCCACTTATTGTATGATCTTAAGCAATAAACTTAATCTTGCCAATGTTCCAACCATTTAAGAATTTTTGTGAGGAAAAATAAAATTATATATTAAAATACTTATAATATTTTCTGAAGTAAGGTAAGCAGTACGTGTCAATGATTACTATTATATAAAGAGTGTAGCACCATGGTCATGCCTGGGGGGCTCAGTCGGTTATGTGTCTCATTCTTTTTTTTTTTAACTTTTATTTTATTTTTGAGAGAGACAATAGGGGAAGGGCAAGTGGGGGAAGGTCAGAGAGAGAGAGAGAGACAGAGAATCCCAAGCAGGCTCCCCACTGTCAACATGGAGCCAGATGCCGGGCTATGGCTCATGAAACCATGAGATCATGACCTGAGCCTAAACTAAGAGTCAGATGCTTAACTGACTAAGCCACTCAGTTGCCCCAAGGGTCTGACACTTGATCATGGCTCAGGTTATCTCACAGTCCATGGGTTAGAGCCCTGCATCTGGCCCTTTGCTGACAGTGCAAAGCCTGCTTGGAATTCTGTCTTCTTTCTCTCTGTCCTTCCCCTCTTAAAAAAAAAAAAAAAAGAGTAGGGGAGACTGAGTGGCTCAAACCGTTAAGCATATGACTTTTGATTTCAGCTTAGGTCATGATCTCATGGTTCCTAAGTTCAAGCTCTACATCAGGGTCTGTGCTGACAGCATGGAGCCTGCTTGGAATTCTCTCTCCTTCTCTCTCTGCCCCTACCCCACTTACACACACACACACACACACACACACATTCTCTCTCTCATTCTCTCAAAATAAATAACTAAAGTTAAAAAAAGAAAAGAGCATAGCTCTGATTAAGTATTCCAGAATAATTCTCAAAAGAATTGCTTTATTTCTTGCTGAGTAACCTTTATTACGTTCTGTGGTTTATCAAATTCTTGTTTCAGGCATTAAATACAAAGTTTATAATAAAAGATAAAACAACACTGAGGTAAACACAGCATGGTGCATAGATTATAAAACAAAGTCTTAATATATAAAACATTCTGCTAATGATTGTTTCCTAACTCTGACACACATGAGAAAGGATAGGTCACACATCAGAGCTCCCAGACAAGTAACTTCTTGCTTTGTTTCTATTTCCTTCTACTTTGTCAGTACTCCATTTGAAGGAAATGGGGATTCTTTTCCAGTTACCCCAGAATATACTCATAAGTGATTAAATAAGTGGTGGTAGCAGTGGTCCCAGAGATGAAGGAAAAGTTTGGAGGTGCTAGTGCCATCACATCCAAAAGTGAATATTACTTATAAAGAGTTTCACATTTCCTTGAATCTGCCCTGGATTTCTTTATATGACTAAACTGAAGTAGCTTGTATCTTTAAATAAGTCTAATGGAGAAGAATTGGAGATTGCTTCCCAATCATCAGATTTGAAAAGCCACAGAAGGTCTGATCATGAAAATCTGCATGTGTGTTGCTCATATTTAATAAAGCTCACACAAATTTACTATTGGACTATTAAAATGGCAGAAATGCAAGGCAAACTAATGAGCTTGGAGGAAATTGCTAAATAGCAGAGCCTGAAGGACATGTAGATACACTCAGGGGGGGTTGTGTATATAATGCATGTTTCTGAAATATCAAAACTATGTTTCATTTTTTAAAATTAATGAATTAAAATTTGTTGACCATAGTCAGTTTTTAACACATATATTTTTTTCTTCTTTATTTTTCTAAGAACTTAAGGGAAGAAAATGTTATAAAGGAAGTAATTAAAATGTGGAATACTTATTTCATTGTGATTTTATAGAACATTTTGTTTTGGACCAAAGGACTGCCTACAGTACATAAATATCCAAAATTATCTATTTAAAGCAAAGTTTGATTTAATTTAGAAGAAACTACCAGTGACATGTTAAAAATTTATCTTTATGGAGATAGTTTGAAAATGTTTAGTATAGTTTCTCTGAAAATGGCTGTCTAGCAAAATTTTCTTTCTTTCTTTTTTATTTTTTTAAGTATTATTTACTTAAGTAATCTGTACACTCAAAGTAGGGAATCTTCTCATCACGACTCCAAGATGAAGAGTCACAAGCACTTCCAACTGAGCCAGCCAGAGGGCCCTTGCACAATTTTCAAATTATATCTACTCTTTGATTTTTTAAAAATTCAGTCCCTACACATGATTTTACATAACCTCATTTTTAATTTTTTTTAACTTTTATTTAATTTTGAGAGACAGAGAGAGACAGAGCATGAATGGGGGAGGAGCAGAGAGAGAGAGAGAGAGAGGGAGACACAGAATCTGAAGCAGGCCCCGGGCTCTGAACTGTCAGCACAGAGTCCGACGCAGGGTTGGAACCCATGAACTTAGAGATCATGACCTGAGTCAAAGTCAGAAGCTCAACCAATTGAGCCACCAAGGCGCCCCTCACTTAACTTCATTTTTATTTTCATTCCCTGCAGTTCAGGATCTCTCATACAAACCTCAGATCTTCTCATGCCAAATGTGAAGAATATGACAACACTGTTTCCAGAGGCTAGCCAGAGGATGAGGAAAGATTGTGAAAGGCAAATTTCACATTAACTCTCACAGGTAATTAAGCAAGTAGAAAATTCAGATGTTCCCCACCCCTACCACCTTTACTGGACCTCTTTAAGATTCTAGAGTAGATTTTCAGCTTATTTCTATGTGATCAGTTCTTCTACTTAATCTTGAAAGCATACATTAAAAACTTAGCATTTGCCTGATGTATGCAATCTTTTATCACTTGATGTACAATGCAAATTTCATCTTAATTCAATACAATTAGCTTTAATGAGCTCTTTGTGATCTCTCCTAATAAGCAACATAGATAAAACTTGTATTACCATGACCTATTTTTTATCAAATAGCCAGATAAGATAGCCCAAGATGACATCCGTTTCTCCAGTCTCCCTTGTGTTTTTGTAATTTTTTAAGATGCTATATTTTAGCTTATGGGATTCAATCAATACTTACAGTGAATTTATCAATCAGTAAATGAAAGATAATATCTCTTCATGGTTAAGTACAAGTGGTCTGGAGCCAGGGTGCCTGGTTTCAGATCCCAGCTCAAATAAATCATTAGTTATGGGACTTTGCCACGTTCTCTGTACCTCACTTTCTCATTTGAAAATTAGGGATAATGGTAGCACTTGTGGCAGGATTGTGAGAACTGAATTAACAAATACATGTAATGGCTTAGAATAATGTTTAGCAGTAAGTATTCAAAGTGGTTAGCTATAACTGTCAGATGAAAAGCATGTAATGATGTTGTTGTATAAAAAATATAAAAATGAATAAGTACTGCAAAAAACTGATGATCTGTTATGGAGTCTGGAGGAACTTGAAACATAGGTATGATGAATGTCTTTTTCTCCTTTGTAATTTAAATGGGCACTCTAAGAAGGATGGTGATATTGTTAATAATTAAAATAAGGGAAGAGAAAATCCAGTTGTAAGGGATTTTAGAAAGAAGGATAGATAATATATGATAGATAGATAGGTAGATAGATAGATGACAGATAATAGAGAGATAGAATATTTTACATAGGTCCTTAAGAATAAACAGAATTTCAACAGGCAGAAATTAGAACACCAGTGACTAAGCTGGCCCAGCTCAGGGCACATTGAAGCACATATTCCAGATTGATTAAAAAGTACTGTGTGTGCAAGATAAACCTGGACAGATATTTTGAGGCACAAATACCTAGAATTCAGATTATTAAAACTAATATTTTGTACTTAATTTAGTACATATTTAAGCCTTGCATTTGGAATGACATGGGCTGCATTGGACTTATGTGTGTACTAGTCTGCGTACCTTGAGTTCTATATAACTTTGTCATCTGTGCAGGACTGTGTATCCATCACCACAATCAAGATAACTCTATAGTCCCAACACTATAGGGATTCCCCATGTTGCCCTTTTGTAATTATATCCACCTTCCTCCTGCCTCTGCAAACCACTTTTTAAGGTCCTAAACTAAAGAAATTATCACTGTCTTAAAATATCTTGCTGTCTTCAGGGACACTGTGATTCACATACAAATTAAACCGAGCACTTCTCATCTTCCCCGTAAAAATAATTAACTAGGAAAATTTTAAGAGCTCTAGATATATATTGACTTTGAATTCCTTACATCACAACCAGGATATTAAAATGGATACTCTCCACTGGTCATATTCATACTTCCTAGTTTTACTGATATTCGTGTGTGGGTGCTTATGTATTAAGTTTTATAGAATTTTATCACCTGTGTAACTTCATATCTCCACCACCACAGTTAAGATACCCAACAGTTCCAGAATCACAAAGGTTGTGTATGTTGCCTTTTTATAACCTATTCACTTTCCTCTACCCACTTCCTCATGGAGAAATTCTGGCCACCATTTGCCCTAGCAATATGCCCTCTATTCCTAAATTCTTTTTTTATTTTAAAAATATTATATAAATGGAAAATTATAGCATATAAGTTTTGGGAATGACTTTTTTCTCATCATAATTAATCATCCCCCCCCCTTTTAAATGTAATGTCCTAAGTATTTCCTCTACAAACACTAAGCACCACTACTGACGGTATAACAGCTAAATCCAGTGGTAGGAAGAATAACGTTCTCTGCCCCAAAGATGTCCATAACCTAATATCCAGGACTGATAAAATATACTAGGTCATGTGGCAAAGGGGAATTAAGGCAGCAAGTGAAACTAAGATTGCTAATTAGCTGACCTTAAAATAGATTATACTAAATTGTCAGGGTAAGGGGACTGTAGTAATAAGATCATTAAAAGTGGAAGAGGGAAGCAGAAGAGAGAATCAGAGAAATGACAGTGTGGAAAGGACTTGGCCAAAATTGTTGGCCTTGAAGATGAGGAAAGGAGCTAAGAAACAAGGGAAACAGGTGGTTTCTGGAAGCTGGGAACAGTAAGGAAATGGACTCTCTCTAGAGTCTCCAGAAAGAATACAGTGCTGACAATACCTTGATTTTAGTCCAGTGACACCCATTTTAAGCTTCTGACATTAAGAAGTGTAAGATAATAAATTTGAATTGTTTAAGCCAATGGGGGGAAAAAAGAATGACATGGGGACATGGGATAGAATTTTGGCTTTAACATTTGATTGATCTAGTGGTCCTTAGAAAGTCAAACTATCTGAATCATTTGTAAAATGAAAATTATAAGATCTATCTCAGAAAATTATTTAAATAAATGTGTATATATATGTATACATACACATATTCACACAGAGTATTTATCATACCTTTTACTTGCCAGGCATTGTTTTAGGTACAGAAAGAACAGAGATAAATATCAAAGATAAAAATCTTACCCACTTGGTATTTACAATGGCAGCAGAGGGGTGAGGAATACACAATATACAAATCATCCAAGAAAAAATATATAGCATATTAGATGGCACTACTGTTAAGGAAAAAAATAAACAGGGTACAAATTCAGGATACATGCGGTGGTGAGAGCTTATGGAAATTTTCTTATGTTTGTTTTTATTTTATCAGGGAAATGGGAAGCAGAGTTATTAGCTGTGCATGAGGATGGGGTTGGAGAAGTTGGAGGTTGAATTATACATGAGAAGGCATGAAATGACTGTCTAGGAGAATGGGAGAGGAAAATAAATAGCTAGGGGGATACAATATCCTTGCCTAGAAGCACCAAAAGGCCACTTGAAGTTGGGTCTTACAGTTAAGTGAGACCAGTTAGCATGATTTTACTTTTGCCTTCAGTCATGCTCTTCTGTGCAAGTGGAAGCATGGAGTAGATAGAGAGAAGATTTTGGCCAGTGTGCAATTTTTCTAGAATGGGAACAACACTGAAAGGAGATAAGAGGAAGAAAGTTGAGGTGTATTCAAGTGACTGATTATGACATTCCAAGTAAGGAAGCAAGTGAAGGCATGGAGGTATTGATGGACAGTGAAAAAGTGCTAGGAATAATAAATTGTAGGTTCCAACAGAGTCAAAGATCATTGGAACTGAACACTAGAGTGTATGATTTGGAAAAAAAAATAGGAGAGTAATTAAGATTATTGATGACCACACCTAGTATACAACAATGGGAATGTGTATCTGAGGAAAGTTGGAGGACAAGGTGATTAAAAGAAAAAACAAGGTACTAATAGGACTGGCTATTAATAGATTATGTGGATATTGAAATCACTAAGAATTACTACAAGAGTATTATTAGGAAAAATAACAGTAAGCCAGGTGCTTACATCTTTCAGGTATGAGGGAGACAAATGGGGAGTTGGAAGTTTACTTCAATAAGGACCGATAGGTAGTGCTTTCTGATGTCATGACATTCAAACTTATTTTTTTAAGGGAGGTAGAGGGATTAATTGTAGCACAGAGAAATAAAGAGGATACTTCTTCAGTTTCCATGATAGATTCTTCAAGGCTGCCTCACTTAACAAAGTAAGAAAAGAATGTTTGATAATTATAATGATGATAGTAATAGCAAAATTAAAAGATTGAGGGGTGCAGGGGAAAATGTGCCTTTAGGAGATTATCAGCTTTCAGTTAGAGCATGAAGTTTAAGGGGATATCGATAGAAGAGGTGCTGGATTTAGGGGGTTTGCTGCTGACTTTGAGTTTCAGGGGTAAAAGGGTTTTAGGAGTATAAGGAATGGAATTGGATGCGAGGATGCACAAATTCATGTGGAGATCAGAATGCAAGGATAATGGGTGATCGGGAATCCTGTTAATCTCCAGGTACAGAGTATTTGTAATGAGGGTTAAGAGTCGAGGTCTGTGAGTTGCAGATGCATTTAAAGATAGAAGCACTTGGAATTGTCGGGTAAAAACTTGTCTCATCTGTCCCAGCAATTTTTTTTTTAAACGTTTATTTATTTTTGAGACAGAGAGAGACAGAGCATGAACGGGGGAGGGTCAGAGAGAGAAGGAGACACAGAATCTGAAACAGGCTCCAGGCTCTGAGCTGTCAGCACAGAGCCCGACGCGGGGCTTGAACTCACGGACCGCGAGATCATGACCTGAGCTGAAGTTGGACGCCCAACCGACTGAGCCACCCAGGCGCCCCTGTCCCAGCAATTTTTGAGAAGACTAGGGCCGATCTGAATTTACTTAAACTCCTAATCTCCTTTGCCTCAAAATTTTGCTTCATCTTTATATTTTCTCTCTTCTCCCCTTTTGCTACATTATAAGAACCAGAGTTAACACTTGTATATATTTTACCTATAAGTACATTTTTACACATATTTTCATATATGGTCACACAAGTTACTTGGAAAAAGTAGCCTCTTAAATAAGACTGTGTATCATGATCTTGATCTAGTTCCCTATTCTCTTCTTTGGAACTTCACTATATCAACTATTTGCTTTCTCTTTTGAGTAAAACCCATTCATTTCTATTATGGGTGAAAATCTTTAAGGAGTAAGATGTTCAGATAACCAACTTATCACCAGTGGAGCAGATAGGGGATTTAACCTTGGCTTTAGTATTTAGTAGGATGTTGAGCAAAATACATAATGCATAATGAATCTTAATTTCCTATACAGCTATTGTAGAATTAAACATGTGAATGTTTGTGACACTTAGCACAGTGTCTGGGCCAGTGAATGACAGTTAAAATTGTTTTTAGTCATTGTGCTGTCGATAGCATTTTATGCTGCATATTGCATTCTCATATTTTGTTCCAAGCCTCTGACCCACCCAGACATGTTTCATGCTTCTGTCTTCATCTTTTTTCCTTTTACACTTTCTCTTTCTCATAGCTTTATTCATATTCAAACAGATACAAAAATTTCCAAGCCAATGATTCTCAAATTTCTCTTCCCAGTTTCAAATATGTTCTACTTATCTACATTTGGTTCCCAAAGTGGCTGTATATCAGAGTTACTAAGGAAATCTTCTAAATATCCTAGACCTTCTCCAATATCAGAATGTCCAAGAACAGAATCTGTTCTATCATTACACTGATGCCAAGAAGTATTACAAAACTAAGGATATATATTATGAACAGATTAGTTTGTCAGAAATTGCATTTTTGTTTTTGGCTTTAGTGTTTGTCCCCATTGCGCTTAAAATGGTGCCTGACACATAGTAAGTGATTAATAAATATTTACTGATTGAATAAATGAAATAATGAATACAATGTAGAAGGCAATGAAAAGACTTGGAAAAACAATTATGAATAATGAAGTCATTAACAGGAAATAAGTGAAATGACTCTGGAAAATTCATGATGACTCTAGAAGATGATTTGTTGGGATGACAGCATTGAAGACCATTAGAAGACTTAAGTGATATTTTTTAGCAAAGTTCAGCATTCCAAAATGAGAGGATTAATAAAATACAGAAATGAAAACATAAGAATGGGAATTAGAAATGAGGAACAGCAAAATTAGTAAATGTAGAAGGTGGTTTCTGAGTGTTGACTTGTCATGGATTAATTAAATCCATGCAACTCAAACCATATTTTCCTCTTTGAATAATAAAATATTCAATTGCAGGATCATTTTGGATATTTTCTAAAAGAATTCCTTTCAGAATAATGTTAAAAGTATTTATGCCCCACAGAAATTATGATCCTTTTTTACCCCTGTACATATATTTGAAGAACACTTAGATATTGGTAGGATACATTTTTCTATGATCTTATTATCATTTATATTTGGAACCACGTTGTAGATACATCCGTATGTTACCTCTGATTTATCTGCATTTAATTAAACAATTGTTGCCTTAAAAGTGTTGATTAAAAAATGTTTGATTTAGAACACCTGTTTAATTAAAAAATAAAGAACAAAACAGCAAAAACAAAAAACAAAAAGACCCATACACCTCTCTTCTTCATCTAGAAGACACAATGGAAAAATTGTACTCTAATTTTTTCTATATATATATTTTTATATTTCTAAGAGCATTGTATTAGTAGTGCACACCTATAATCCCTAGAAATAACTTCCATACATTTTTTCATAAACAGGTATGGGTCTTCTGCAAAATTATTTTGACATTTTAAATAGAAATAAAAACATGTGTAATTACTATTAACCTATACGATATAGTTTCCTTTAATCTTATATATTCAGAATAATAATAACCTAGGATTTACTCTTTATCTAGAAAGTTCAATAGACAAAGCAAGGTTAAAAAATAAAACTACAAATAGTAGAGGCTTGTAAGTTTTATTACAAAAGGAAAGAAAAATAATTGGCAAGGCATCTGGCAGCAGATGCAGGTGTACAATTTGTGAGTTCTATGTCAATAAGGTAATAAATAAAGTAAAAAACAGTTGGAAGAAGAAACACTCATTTTTAATTTCACCAATACTACTAAACAACCAAAATAAGTATAAAAATTAAAACATAGTTAATCACTTATTTGCTCCCCTGGTATGCTTTAAGTGTGAAACACTGAAATATCTTAAACATTGTTTTCTATTTTCTCCAACACACACTTGCATTGAGAACAACTCATGAGCATAAAATATTTGTTTTTAAAAATTATTGAATGGATGAATATAAAAAACAAAATTTTGACTAAAATTCTACTAACATATTCTTAGGATACATTCCTCCTTTAGAGTTAGGAGACATAAACTAAAAGCTTCTAAAAATATCAAGGTCTAGTTTTACCTGTATACAAGATTTAGATGCAATGTTAATTCTGCAAACACTGTGAGTGGAAGGTTTATGACAATCTGTAAAGTCTGCATATGGTTTGAAATAGAGAATATGTAAAGAGGAACAGGAGAAAGTTTGAGGCTAAGTCCAGCTGGTTGCTGGGGTTGTGTTGAGGTTAAGTGGACTAAGGAACTTGCATGGGAGCAGTTTGAAAGGCAGATAATAAATGCCTGCACACAGAAGTGTCCAGATAAAGGTAGAAGAAGATAGGTCCAGTTTGAATAATGAGAAGAGATGGCAGAAAAATTGGAAACAAAGAGGCCAGAATATCATTGAAAGCATAGGAGGCTTTCGAACAGAAGAGAATTCTCAGAAAAAAGAAGTCAGTAGTTTAAAATGCCGTAGCATTCCATTCATATTTAAAAAAATAAAATAAAATAAAATAAAATAAAATAAAATAAAATAAAATGCCATAGCAAAGTCTAAACATGAAGAGGACAGAAGATGTGATAATGTCTCAGTCAATTAATATTTTAAAATAAACTTCCATGGCTATATTGTTCTACTAGGGATTGTTACGGGCTCACAAGAGATAAAACAGTTGCTGACCCAAGAGAGTTCACAATTGAAAAGACAAAGGAAAAAATATGAAATTTTAATCATTGCAATATAATGTTATATTCTAAGATATAGAGTATAAGTGCTCAACATATCTTCTCAGAATCATTTTGCTAATGAAAGACTTCAAAATATGTTTCTTTGAAATTAGATGACTAAAACCACAGGTAGAAACCAAAACTGTTCATATTATTTGGGAAATGAATTCCTATGCTCATATTCTTTCTTTCCTTTATCTCTAACAACAAAAACAATTTTTGGAAGTCAATGGTTCTGTTACTTAAATATATTTTTGCCTGACAAAATGCACTTTCCTAACATATTAGACAGTAATTTTATTTTGTAAATATACTTTATGAATTGTAATTATACTTTAAGAATATACAGAATAAAGAGATTATGATTAAAGTGTATCATCTATATAAATCTGTATATCATATAATATAAATAGTAAAATCTATCAGTTTTATATTTTCCCAGTCTGATGATACAATTTTATTCCATGTTACTATTGGTAATACAAAATTTCTACTCCTGCTTTCTGTTCATGCACTCTTCCTTTCACAATCACCCTGGGAATTTAGGGGAATATAAAGCTCCTGAAAGTATACAGGTATAAACCAGATTTTTGGGTCCACCTTTTTCTTCTGTCTTGCTCTGGTTCCCTGGATGATATTCATTGTCTGATCATATGTTGAAGGAGCCTCATGATTATCACTACTAAAGGAAACCACTGATGATTCTATCTCTTGATGCCCTCAAGCTGCCAATCTTTATAATATTGGGAAGTTCTAAATTCATGAGAAGGTGGAAAAAATGGCCTTGTCCTTGCCTATATTCAACAGAATATAGAGAGATACTTCTGCTGACTTTATGTAAAGACTCTAAAAAAAACCCATAAACCACACACAAAAAATCATCTTTTTTCATATGCTGGCTTTCACTATCTAATCACTAATTCTCATTAACCATTCTACTCCATTCTTTGTTGTTCAGGCTTCTCTTTCCTCAAAGCTCTTTTATCTTTCTTATGTTAAAATGTAAAATTTTCTATGCAAAGCAATTAGTTAATTAGTTGAATTATTACAATAAAATTGAATCATTTCTGTATTCCAGGAATCATTCTAAGAACTTTACATTATTTCATTCATTCATAATTATAATGTTAAGTTAGGTATTATTATTATCTCCATTTTGCCAGTCAGGTTATTACAATAGAAAAAGATTAATAATAGAGCCTGAATTCAAATGCAAGCTATCAGATTCCATAACCCTTGCTCTTCAGCATTCTCAATGGTGTCTCTCATTAGGAAAAATAATCTCTAGGAATGAGGCAGCTTGAAAGCAGTTCCTTACATGAGCTATAGGTCAATCAGACTAAATGGTTTTATACATTAGTAGTATGTATATTTTCATCAAATGACAGCCTCTTCTGAATTAGGTAGAATATAGTGAATATAACATTAGATTTAGAATTATGTAGTACTTGTATCTTGGCTTTAATGTCACTATTCTTTTTGTCTGAGCCCCATTTCTTCGTCTATAAAAATGGATGATGATGCCTATCTTTAAAATAGGACTATTCTTCTTTGAGTAAGTAACATAATATATGTAAAGAAACCAGTATGATGCACAGAGCACCTGTCAGGCTGCCAGTTACTATTAGTTCCTTCTTTCTTTATCAAAAAAAAAAAAAAATAGGTAAGCCATTAGATACTTTTGTAATGTAGAGCTCACGATGATGAAGATGGTTCAGCTAAGATCCTAAATGTTGTACATTATAAAACAATTTTCTGCTATTAGCTACCAGTAAAATTAAAACTTAAATCCATGCTATGCTAGTTGGAATACCAGTTATGTTTTCTTCTAGAGTGAATATGCACAGGTGATCTGTAGAACACAGAAAGAATCTACAATGAAATGTAATACTTCTCTTTGGTAAAATACTACAGAACCACTGCTACCAATGACTCTATTTTTTATGTAATAATTTTTCTGTAACTATATTAAAATATATTTTACTTACCTAATAATATTAGTACATTGACTATATTTGAAGTTCAGAAGTACAAATAAAAATTTGTATTGTATTATATAATGATCTAATACATGATATAATGCCTGATTTTTAAATTCTAAGACTAAAAGGAAATATGTTCCCAAACAGTTTTGGGTCAACTGCAATACAAATTACTTTTTGTTAAAGAGAAATTTCAATGTCATACATTGTCCTAATTCTGCCTACAAAATGTAAGTCTGCTATTAAAAACACTTGACTCATATCAGGTACAGAATAGCTTTTTGCTCAGCTATGCAGGTAATTCAGTTTTCCAGGTTTTGTCCCTTTACAATGTACATGGCCAGCAAGAATTATTTTCTTTTTCAGTAA
This sequence comes from Panthera uncia, assembly GCF_023721935.1. Taxonomy (NCBI): domain Eukaryota; kingdom Metazoa; phylum Chordata; class Mammalia; order Carnivora; family Felidae; genus Panthera; species Panthera uncia. The sequence goes on along the minus strand of NC_064808.1, from coordinate 78,180,103 downwards.
TGCATTCTCTAAATGAAGGGAGAAAATGGATTGTTTACTTTCTGCAATAAAATTCCCTGGTTTTGGCTGCATTCAAACTCAAAGTACAAGGATTTAAATTGCTCCTTAGTTCTGTGAATCTGTAGGCTTTACCTTTGAATGAAAAAGATGATATCTTGATGGTTAACAGTACATTGGGTTCTATATTTGTCTGTGCACATATGTACACATTTATGATACAGAAAGCTGTTTCCACTTCAACAATTTGCTCTGTAGTTCACACCAACCCAGCATTTACATGGAGGATAGGTTCAAAATTGTCTATTAAAAATATGAATAAGAGAATATGTAGAATATTCACTCTGTAGGGAATATCTTGTATGAAAGTTAAACTGTTTTAGTATACTTTTGCCGAATTTTAATAAAAAGCAATCGCACTATGAGATATAGATAGCTATAACTGAACCATGAAATAACAATAAAACCACCACAAATCATCTCCACCTCTCCATGTTACTTTTTTTTTTAAGTTTATTCATTTATTTTGACACAGAGACAGAGAGAGCAAGTTGGGAAGAGGCAGAGAGAGAGACGAAGGGAGAATCCCAAGCAGGTTCCACAGTGTCAGTGCAGAGCCTGATGCAGGGCTTGATAGCATGGACTGTGAGATCATGACCCAAGCGTAAATCAAGAGTCAGACACTCAGCCTTTTGAGCCACCCAGGTGCCCCAAACATGTTACTTTTTTTTAAGAATATACTATAGGAATTATAAAAGGTCAAACAAGAGTTTTGTTAATATTAGGTATCTTCATAGACTTGATTTCATCAACAGTACCTATTTTTAACAAGATAAAGTATCAAAATTGATTTAATGAAAATCAAAGTTTATTTATATGATGGAAGAACAGCTTGAAAATAGTTACTAAGACCTCACTGTGAATTTTAAAAGTTATTATATGAGATATGTCCCACTATGTAAATTGCCAGATTTAACAAAGAATTCCTTCATATAAATAATGTCAATTATGGTATGTGGTACATTTAAATACTGAAAAAAAAAAAAAAACAAAGCAACAAAACCTTTATCTAAAATTCTTCTTTAACTGGGAATCTTATATTTTAATGTAATAACTTTAAATTCCAACTTATTTTTTAGTTCTGGTCCAAATATTTTTTAATAAATCAATTTAGGAACATCTCGGTTAAGATGGCCAAGCAGTAGGGGGACAGGGATTTCCCTCAAACACAGCCGTATTGAGACACCCAGGAAATCAGTCTGTGGAGCTACAGAAAAATCTCCACAGGTGGATGGAGACACTTTGGAGGGACACAGGTGCGTATATGTGAATTGGGAGAGATAAAACACAGGTGTAGGCATGGAGGGGAGGGAACTACTTCTGTGGCTAGACAAAAGAAAGAGAAAGAGAGGCTGTGGAAGTGTGGTATTGTGTTAGGACACGAGAAAAACCTCTCCAGATCACACACTGGGGAATGAGAAATACAAAGAGTGCCAGTCTCTACTTGGTAAAAAGCCTTAAGAGTGAAAATCGAAGTTTTCAGGGCTGTGGGCCTTTCTCCGGATGTGAGCCACTAGGATGTGCCTGCCCCTGGCAGGCAGGGAGCCAGCCCCAGGGCGTGGTAGTGATCTCAGTGGCAGGCACAAGGCAGAGAACAGTCCCCTTCCTCAAGTACTGTGGGAAGAAGGCTTATTGCCTCCCCAAGGACAAAAAACGATGCAGGAGCCAGACAGGGGCCCTTTGTCAGCTAGGCAGAGTGGTGCTACTCTAGAACCGGGTCTGTGTGATGCAGGATCCCATAAGGCATCAGGTTTTGAATCCCACCTGAGTGCCTCCAAGGCGCCGGAGACTGTGGAGCAGGGCTAGCTGGCGGTGCTACTCTGTGAGGGCTACCTGAACAGCTTGGTCTCAGACACCTGGTTCAGGGAGGAGAGATTGGGGTGTCGCCATTTTTCTCCCCATCACCAACCAACACCATGGGGCTTCAGGCAAGGGCGAAGAGGCCCCCAGTGGAGGCGGGACCACCTACACCAAACCCCGCCCCTCCATGACTGGTAACTGCTTATCTACTGTAGTAGGACTGACCCTGAGCAAACCAGAGGGCCTCTCCTCCAGACCAGCACAGCCACTGGACCCAAACATCAACAGACCACTGTCCTGTGGTTTTGTATGATTACTTAAATGAACAAATCAAAGCACACCTGGTGGAAGGTCCAAGCAATCCATCACTACGAGGTAGGAGGACTTTTGTAGAGGAGTGATCAGTGGAATAGAACAGCCGAATACGCAAAACAGAATGTATGCACACTTACTGAAGTGCCAGGCCCTGAACAGTGTAGGAACCCTTTTTAATATAGTAGTATTCGCAGGTACAGGACACACAACAAGCTATTAAAACATAAAAGAGAAACCTAACCAAAATGATTAAATGGGAGAATTCTACTCAAAAGAAATTCCAGAAAGAAATTACAGTCATAGAATAGCTCAAAACAGATATAAGCAATATATCTGAACAAGAATTTAGAATAACAGTCATAAGAGTAATAGCTGGGCTTAAAAAAAGCATAGAAGACAGAAGAGAATCTTTTGCTTCAGAGATCAAAGACGTATGATAGTCACGATGAATTAAGACATTCTATAAATGAGATGCAAAAATAAACTAGATACACTAATAAATGAATTTATAAGCAAAATGTATTTTTAAGTTTTTTTGATTATTCAAAATTAGCAATTCCTTCCTTTTTCCTCTCTTACTGAACATACCTATTCCACCTTTATTAATCCAGAATCCTTTGCTGATTTTGAAATATGTTCTTAATCCCCTAAGAGTGGCATCATTTTTTGCCCCAAAGTGTGAGGTTGTTACTTTAAGAGTGTTAGAGTTGGGATGTAAGCAATTGTTATGCACCCACACACACATTAAAACAGGGGTTCTTGGGTAGCGCTATGCCCCGTTATGTGCTCTATTCGGTCTCACGGTCCTCCCATCCTCTTCAACACAGATTTACAAACAATAACCACCACCTCTTTCCTCTCCCTCTCTCTCTCCTTCTCTGCTAAAGCAGTGTGATCATGGTAGTTTTATGAGAGTGAATAGAGACACGTGTGTAGGAAGTTTGGGTTTTCTTGCATCCTTGAATGCTAGAAGAGGGACCCCAGTGAATGAATGGGGCAAGGCTCTGTGGAAGAGCACATGTGGGATTCTGGCCACAAAATAAGGATGCTGGGCAGTGATGGACAACAACAGCAACAGTTATAGAAAGTGCCCTGACTGTATATGGAAAAGTGTCAGCTGTGGAAGTGTTTGCTGCATGTATGAGCAGAGCTCACGGATAGACTCAGCAATCTTTGCCTAGAATGCACATTCTTTGTTTTTAGAACAAAAGAATAGTAGTAGAGCAATAAAACTAGAATTTGAGAGAAAGCATATCTGGAAGAGGAAGGAACACAATAAAGATATGGCAAATGCAGAAATCCCAGTTGCGCTTTTGTCATTGATATCAATGTAAAATAAACATCAAGGAAACTTAGCAGCAAATCAACTTTTTAAGATTCTTATCTACTATAGAACTCTAAGCCTAAGTAAAGACTCTTCTCTAATCTTTTTTTTTTCACCAGAACCCCCAAAAGGCTTGGATTCACTTTAATATCCTTTCCTTAATAAAAATCTAACAAATCCAAACGTAGTGTGATATGTTATACACCTTAATAACTCCTATTCCAATATTGGTTAGAATTTACCCCATATATAAAAGCATTATTTACTTACTAAAATCCTGTTAATTTTCACATGTACTGGTTTAATTGAAATATTACTCAATTTAATAATGTTTGATTTACAAACTACTTTTCTGAAACATAGCTATTGTCTTGGTGAGGTTATATATACAACTGTAAACGTGTGTTGTATGTTTGCATACCTTTATTTTTATAAGAATAATTACATGAATGTGCACGTAAATGTTAACATAGTTTTTGAATAATTCAAATATTTAGAATTTTGACATATGAAAAAAAATCTTTTTACATAAAGGTTTATGTAAAGTTTTGATATAATGGTACACTGAAAAATTTAGGGCAAAATCTTGTCATTATTTTAATCTAATTTTTAGTGATATTGTTTATTCAATAGAACCCAAAATTTATTGGCAATAATGCAGTTGTTGAGTAATTTACAGAAAAAAAAAATGTACAACCTAGATTGCATTCACAAAAAGACATTTTGTTAAAAACAAGATTTTCACCATAGTCTGTTAAAAGGAATTTAGAGGGGTCATTTTTTTAAAACAAAGCAGCCCAATGCATGCTCCTTGGTTAATTAATAGATCAGAAAGTTAATCACTCAAAATGTACCTTCCTTTAAATCCTTGAGGTGGGGAGACTTCTTCACTAGAAGAAGGGTCTAGGGGAAATATTTAGTCATTGCAGGCCCAGGCTGGAAGATTGCTATAATCTAGCAAGGCACAAGCATTTATTATTGAAACAAGCTGTCTGGAACTTCATGGGCTTGAGTTCCAGTTCTGCCATTTGCCAGCTAATTGGTCATGGGCAAGTTGCTTAACTTCTCTATGCTTCAATTTCCTCATCAATAAAATGGTGACAAAATTTACATTTTCTCATAGAGCTGTTTTAGGTTTTAAATGATTTTACATTTGTAAAATAATCAAGCAGTGTTGGGTACATGGTAAGTACAATGAAATCATTTGTAAACTTTATTGTTTTACCAAGAAAAGGGAAACACCAAGTCATAGCTTCTTGGGAACAAATCAGATATTGTATGCAATAAAATCAGAATTAGCAAAAAAAAAATACAGTCATGAAGTATATATTCATATGTTTGCTATGACTTGTGCTAGGCCCTTTTCACATGCATTATCTAATTTACCCTTTCAACAAGTCTGTGAGGATATGTTATTATTAATTTATAAATGGAAGAATACCTGAAGCATAGAGAGTTAAAAGGAATTTCTCTGGGTAATAACAGCTGTTAAATGGTAGATCTAAATTCAAACCCAATCCCACTGACCATTATTCCTGTAATCTTTGCATTATATAAGAGTTACTGTCACATTGTAGCAAGGGTTTAGATTTTCTCCTCTGGAGATTTATTTATTTATTTATTTATTTATTTATTTATTTAATATATGAAATTTATTGTCAAATTGGTTTCCATACAACACCCAGTGCTCATGCCAAAAGGTGCCCTCCTCAATACCCATCACCCACCCTCCCCTCCCTTCTCCTCTGGAGATTTATGAAAAGTTGTTACATTTATACCATTGCAAGTATGAAGAGCACAACTTGTGTTTTATTTCTTTTCTCATCTAAGTAGTTATAACTATCATTTTAAATGGTCTACTGTTGCACAAGATACTTTACATATATTACCAAACTCCATAACTCAAAGTAGAGATCATTTACATTCACAGATGAAAATATTTGGCTAAGAGAAATTAAGTAATTTACTCAAGTATATTTTGATAATAAATTTTCTAGCTAGATGGGAATCAAACCCAGGTGTGTTGAGCTCATTTCATTAAATCATATTACTTTTTATTTAAATACCTCTAGGTAAATGAGCCCATTTTTAAAATCAAAAATCTCAGTTGACATCTTCTCTAAGATATTACAGATCATTACTATATTTTCTCCTACAAAAGTCTGAAAAGTATCAATCAATGTTTAAACTACATTTCTAAGTTTTTCAAAAATTTAAAGATATAGGATTTCAGAAATCCATTGGCAAGATTAATTTACAAACCAGTAATTATATTCTGAATTTGATTTTGAAAACAGAAGAAAAAAGATAGAATAATAGAAAGAGGAGTAATTAGAATAATAAGAAAAAGCAAATATTCTTAAATTGCAAAGCTTGGGAGGTCAGAGAATAGATGGAAATTCCAGAACATCTGGGGTGCTATCCCTCTACCACTTGACCAAACACTAATTCTGGGTTGAAGTCCTATTTCTGGGTACAGGTGGGTAACATATAATCACAAAAAGGCTATGAATTATGAAGTCAGACTGACTTCAGTCTCAATGACAAGATCTACCAATACTTAAAGTTATAAGCAATTTGTTGACCCACACTGAAACTCTGTGGGAAAGGGCTTCCAGGAGGAACAAAGGCTGGGTCTACTTTAGGTAGTATAGATAGGTCTTTTAAAAGGCAAAAGATTCCTGAATTCCGTAGCAGCTGCATTAGAATTTCTTCAGACAATTGTTAAAACCAGATTCCCAGATAATAGCTTGACATTCTGAATGCTTAACAAGCATCTAAAGGGATTCTGATGAACAGCCAAAATAGGTAAAATAAGTTAGGCAAATTGAGTATTCCAGCTAGAAAAAAAAAAAAAGTTACAAATATGTAAAATAATCCCTTGTAAACAACATAATATTACAATTAAAACAACAAGTTGATGTCAGAAGGAAGAGGATGATGTAGCTAATAGGTTAGCTAAATAAGTAATTTACATGTTATTTTGGAAAACTTAGAAACCACTGAAATGTTTTAAATGGGAAGGGAGGGCACTATAGTTTTGTGTTTGAAAAACCTTACCAGTAGGGAGACATGAGGAAGGTGGGCTTGAATAGGGGAGGAAGGGTGACAGAAAGGTAAATAGAAGGCTCTTGCCATAATCTAATTGAAAGCAAATTAAACTGTGTGGAATGAACAGGAATGGTATGACAGAACAGGAGAAATGGCAAATTTGGGAGTTAACCCCTGTTTGACAGAACTGGTGGCTGAACTAAAGAAAAGGGAAAAATAAGTCAAAGTGACTTAGAGTTTTTCGGCCCCATAGATGGCAAGAATATTGTGATACTAATAGAAGGAAGTCTGTAGCACTTTTTCCCCTTAGCTTCAAGAATAGATGCACTCACCGAAAAATAGGAAGAAAAAATTGCTTAGAAGATAAATGAAGAAGGATGATATAATATTTAGCTATATGGGATTGCTTGACAATGCAGAAGTCAGAGGTTTGCTCTTCTTCTGATATCTAATTACAATTTTGAAAGCATCTTATTATAAACAATATGTACAAAAGGGAAAGTTAATGTATCTGTCAACTTTTATGTTTCTGTTTACTTTGGTCTTTTAATCTTTCAGTTTAATGTTGATTGATTGTGATATTAATAAGTGGTATGAACATGTTTGTGGGTATCATGCAATTATCAAATGCATGTAATTAAAAATTCAGATTATTAGATTATTTAGATTAAACAGACAAAATTATTTAAGATATCTCTATGTATACACATGTGAAAACTATAATAATTCAATAGAAAAGATTAATATCTATCTTCTTAAAAGGTCTGAAAATGTAAGTTGTACAAGAGTATTCATTTTTCATAGCTGTAATATTTTCCCTGAATTTTACATAGTAGGAAAAATGTGAATTTTATACCAAGCCAGAGAACATTTCTCTATAGTTATTCATCAAGGACAGTGGTATAGGTAGGTCATAATTTCCTCTCTAGCTTTTAAAGTTTGCCCTCTGAAGGTTGCTCACTTCCATATTTAAAGTTTTTTTAAAGGGTAGAGAAAGATTTGGTGACAAATCAACTATATTAATATTAACCTTGGACGTATATAGGGCACACATTTTAAGGATTCTCTTAGAGGGCTCATGGAAACACTTTATATCTTTCAAAGTACTTATATATACCACTATTTTACTAATAATGACAAAAATAATAGACTTCCCAAATTGGGGACATTTCTAGAACTTTCCTTAATATTCACCAAATAAGTACTATTATACATAATATTTTAAATAAAACTGCTGAAAATCATAAGGAAATATTATATTTTAACAAAGAGAATAAATGTTTTCAGAAATAATTTTCAGAATAATAAATAATTTCAGAAATAAATTTCTCACAGAGTCATATTTCACACTTAGATTAATAAAGATTGAGCTTGATCCTTCATTTTCTTCCAAATGATTAACTTTCAGATTGAAGAAGACAGCAAAGCCAAAAGTAAATTTTATGCCAGTCCTATGAGAAACAGAGAGACTATGTGACCAACTCTAAATTATTCACTTAATAACAGAGCAAAGGCTAAGTCCTAGGTGTTTTGGTATTCAGTTTTATTATTATCCTCACGCTAGTATATTTCATTTTCATTGGGAATTCATGCACAGTGAAATGTGTTGGTTATTCAGGAACTTTTAATTTTTAATTTTTTGGAAGAAAGATTAAGTCAGACACTCAAATAGGCAATTGTTTTTTGAAACTGTAATCCTTAATTATTTAGGGTCATTTAGGACAATAATTTAAAGTGACAATGCTAATGTTTTACAAGAAAAGCTGATCACTTTGGTCTTTATCACATTTCACATAGGAGTTACTTCAAATCAGCGAGGGATGAAGATAAATTTTACTTGACCAATAGAGAAAAAAAAAGATTGTAAACAGGCTCTGAATGCACATCATGTAGTTTTCACCTTCTGACAGAGCAGTATTTCAGAAGATAACAGAAAGGAGGAATTTATGGCAGGTGCATTACTACTTAGGAACTAATCTCATCCACATGGCTGTTAATGTGAAATATGGATTTTAATAATCCTGGCTCTGTGAGTTGTGTGATCCTGCCTGGTGGGAATGTGATTATCCACAGCCTGCAAGATTAATTGAGATATATAGCAGATGGTTACATATAGTGAATTTCAGGCTACTCTGATTATACCAGAATTTTCATAGTTAATATTATATCTTTATAAAATTAATAAATTAACTTTTTATTGTGACAAGAAGAACTCTTCTTTCCTTAGGTCATTAAGCAGGTCACTTAAAAAGAATGTAAAGGTCTTCCAGAGAGAGAAGAATTTTAAATGTAGATAGGTAGAAGGATAGATGATAGAGAAAGAAAAGAAAAAGAAAAGAAAAGAAAAGAAAAGAAAAGAAAAAAAGAAAGAAAGAAAGAAAGAAAGAAAGAAAGAAAGAAAGAAAGGTACAGAGGTAGACTCATAAAATTTTTTGAAACTCAGTCCATAATCATGTATATTGTTTAAAATATAATTTTACTCAGGAGAGAAAATAGTTTCTGACATCAATACACAAAAACTTAGGAAATGAAAATTTTAAATCAAGAGGTTTAATTAATAAGGACAGGATTTTGTTGTTGTTATTTTGCAAAAATGGATAGGGATAGCAATTTACTGCTTTAAATAATGAATAATTTTTCATCATGGTATTTCCAAACACACATTTATCTACCCAATAAAAGAGCAAGAAAGCTACTCAGTCACCATCTATTAGTTTTTAATTCTTGTCAGATGATAATAATTACATATTTATTTTAAATAAGTTAAAATAAAAGCACAGGTAAAGACTATTACCTGTGTAATGTAATAAGTAAAATATTTTAATAAAAGTAGATGTGAAGCCATGTTCTAAAAACATACTTTTTCATAAAGTTCTATACAACATACATGTGTGAATTCTATTGTTATTATTATTGTACTTATTATTATTATTCTATCATGATTATATATACATATATATATGTATATATATATATGGAGTCCTGAATTATCACGTTTTTATGATTTTTATACCTTTAAATTAACCAAATCTAAATCTCCAGACCTAATGCTTCAACTTCATCATCAACATTTCCCAATATGTAGGATAATTTTCAACCTATATACATTTGTGAAACCCAGCCCATTATGTACTCACCCAATGTGCTTGTCTATATCACTCCCTCTTTTAATCCATAGCAGTTCTAACAGTCAAGTAGTTAACAACAACAAAACAAAAACTTTATCTTTTTTAAACATTTATTTATTTATTTTTAGAGACAGAGAGAGAACTAGTGAGGGAGAGGCAGAGAGAGATAGAGGTGAGAAAGAGAGAAAGAGAGAGAGGAGAGAGAGAGAGAGAGAGAGAGAGAGAGAGAGAGAATCCCAAGCAGGCTCTGCACCACCAGAGCCCCACATGGGGATTGATCTCACGAACCTGAGATCATGACCTGGGGAGAAATCAAGGGTTGGATGCTTAACCAACTGAGCCACCCAGGTGCCCCTACCATTATCTTAACTTTATTTTTCTTTTAATCTATATATTCAACAGAGCTCAATTACTAAATATTTAATGAATGATTTTTCCCTTAAAAGTTTTCCCTTTAGAAAAGGTTTCATGATATCTTTCTCCACATTTGTTAAGGTGAAATTCAGCTGAGCTTTCAAAGTACTTTGCCGAGTTTGGCATTGCTATTAATCTAATTAAAAACCTGGCGTTTCAAGCTCATCACAGTCTGCTTCTCCTTCTGCATTTTGTTTTCCAGCCAAACTACACACTTTTCCATGCCCTAAATGGGCCCTTGGTTTTCCAACCTCTAAGCATACTAATGTATGACTCCATAAATAACTGCATTCCTTTTTGCCTAGATGTCTACTTATCAAGGAAAATAAGATGCTCTGGAATAAACAAATTCTCCTAAAGCCAGGAAATAGGGCCACATGATTGCTTAATTAAATTAAGTTTCTTATAACCTACCAACTACAGTGTGAACATACTCAAGACTATAGGAATTTAAGTACACACATTAAGCAACCACTTTTCTAGTATCCACTTTTTAAATCATATAATTGATCAGAAAGCATGGAGTTGTTTCCAGAGGAAGAAAGAATGAAAATTTAAGGAATCTTCAGTTGGTAATGGCAAAAGCTAAGACTGGCTATGATTAGAATAGAAAAAAATTTCAACAGCTCTTCTTAGATCACAGCTGGACTCGCTGACCCTGTTCTAGGATACCAGAACTGGAGGGAATCCTTACAATTCTGAAGGACATATAAAGGGAGTACAATTTTATGTAAATGTTAATGAAGCATACAATCCTCAGAAGGGGACAGAGTAAGAATATGAATATGTTCAAGAGAGATTTGTACAAGTTGCTACAAGCTCTAGAGTGGAAAGTTAGTGGAATTTGGGGTGTTGGAGGATCAGCTCACCTTCTGTGATTAATCCATTGGCTTTTCACCAAATAAACCACTACTGCCAAAGCCATAATTATCACCTACATTGAATTAAATCTTATTAAAATGAAATATATTATTTGGAAATGATTACTGAAATAATTGGAAACTATAAGCATAAAAATTTCCTGGCAATATATACACATTTTAAAGAAAATAAATACATTATCTTTGAGAAAGACTCAGTTATTACTGACAAAGAGAAAAGTCTTCTACCGGGACTAACTTTTGCATTTTTTTATTTGTTTAATCCTCATTTTTGCATCTTTGAAACCAGATATATTTTATCTTCAGAGGTAGATAAAAATTAAATAAAGATCCCTTTCACACAGAAGGGATCTATATATAGTGTGTACATAGATAAAACATTGTGGTGATATTTAATATTTTAAATAGAGTGAGTATGTGTCGAACATTTCCTTACAAGCTGGAACTGAAATAAAATCTGGTTCTTCTTTTATTTTATAACATAGTATATTGAGATCTTTATTGATCAACATTTGACAGTAAAAAAAGGACAAAAATTTTCTGTTTCTTACTATATATTCTTCATCTTGATAGGTAAAAATAGGTGTTTTATTTGTCACCTTCATTCAGAAACAATGACATTCTAAATGGAACAAGATGTAACTTAGGTCTACTCATCAAAATTACTTCTTAATATACAAGAAATAAATAAATAAATACCTTGGTTTATAATTTTCACCTTTCAATTCATATTAATTTCATAATTATTTGATTAATCATAGCACTTTTTAAGTCCCTATGTACATAGAGCATGCTTGCTTTGTTTGTCTGGGACAGCACAGGGACTCTTGTAGAACTGTTGATAGAACTCAAATGTTGATAGGACAAGAAAGAACTCAAAGTTATGAGTGGGTTTAGTCACTGGGAACCAGAAAACTATATCTATGTATATTATATTATATTATATTATATTATATTATATTATATTATATTATATTATATATACATGTTTATTCTAGTTTTTATCTTATTTCACTTATAATGGTGCTTCAGCAGCTCACTACTGTTCCCAATATGTCCCTCACAACTTCAGGATTATTTATTTACACTCCCTATTTATAACCCTGCACATTGGTAATATCATACATGATCATTTCTAGCAATAAAATCTCAAAGTTGCTGTAGTCCAATGATAGTGAAAGTTCTAGTAGAATTACTCAAACGTTTGATATCTATGTTAAATGAATAGCTAAATTAAGTAATGACCAACATCTTTATATATTGAAGTCCTATCAATGAAGGTATTAATAGAATTGCAAAGATGCATGATTAAGTGTGCATTTGGCTTTTGGAATCAAAGAGATCTAAATTTGAATCATGCCTTCACCATTTTGTAGCTGTTTCAATCTAAGTATGTTTCTTAAACTCTCTGAGTCTCAGATTTCTTCAACTTCAAAATAGAAATAATAATGTCTATACATAAGGAACTTCATTTAATGCTTAACAAATCTTACACACTCAATAAATGACAAATACACTTACATGTAGCATTCTTTGCAGGAACATTTGCCCAGTAAAAACATTATCAAGGTGAAATGATATATGAATTTTATATATATATATATATATATATATATATATATATATTCATTCTACTCTCTCTCTCTATATATATGTATGTATATGTATAATATACATATATATGTATATTATACATATATATGTATATACATGTATATATTATATACATGCATATTATATATATAATACATAATATAATATATTATATATATTCACTTTATGTGAGCACTGAATGAAACTTAATAAAAATTATCCTCTAAATAAATGTAATTTATTTATAATTATAAATAATCTAATAAATAGATTATTTATAAATAAATCTAAATAATGATTTGTTTTTCCTAATCTAGGTCAGAAAACACATACAGCCTGATTCTGTTGACATATAAAACCTTTGATATAAAACCAGGCAGTAACTTAAAATTTAAAAATTGAATAAAGATTAGAGACTATAAAAATCATTCATAGTTTAAAGGGTTTAAAAATATGAGTTATATGTCTTTTTCACTCAGTGTGTTGGAGGAAAAGGTCTTCTTGTATCTTTTCAAAGATGCTCTACCTCTTTATTTGATATTTATAAACTGTTTCATTGTATTGAAATTTCTTTATTTTAAAAGGAAAGTTATAGTACAATTCATACTTATATACTTTATTGAGTCATTCTCATTTCCAGATGTTATCATACCAACAAAAATGAACAACAGTATTTCTTCTTTCCTGTACAGATGGTGCCTACTGTTAGTCTTAGCAAAGCTTTTCAAGCCAATGTTTCAACACTTGTATGGGAAACAGCTGGATTTTCTGGACAATTCATGAATTAAGCTGAATCTTAACAGATCAAACAGCTTTGGTATAAGGATACAAGGATAGATTTTGAATACTTAAATATTCTGAAAAAAGATTGATAAATACTTCATTGATGCTGTTGGTTTGGGTATAATCCCAACAATAATTAAATATTTTTTGCTGAAGATAGCAAATATCAGAAGAATGACTCATATGTCTCTAGTTTTCAATCAGAAAAAAATCTAAGATATTATAAAAAATCATTATGATGATAATTATAGCAAAATTGCATAATAGTTTTATGATGATATTAATAAACATGCCATTTTAAAATGTTTAGGATATTTTCCATTTATTTAATTTATGACATTTTATTCATTTTAACATTTGATATTGTATTGCAAATAAGTTTAAGATGGGAAACAGAAGTACAATGTTGTGGATTTTGTCTGTGAAGCTAGTAATAGAAAATGATACTTCGTATTCCTGGATTTTTTATTATTGCTAGTGTTTTCTGCCCATCTGAAATATGTACCTAAAATATATGGTAGCAATATTTATAAAAAATTAATTTCAAATAGCTTTTGCATAATAAAAATGTATATTTAGACATCCACCTGAATTCTTATAATGTCTTGTTCTTAAAAAAATCAAATTTGGTGAATTATATAAAATGGGGAGTTAATAGGAATATGCTATTTTTATCAATAACTGTATCTCTATTACAGAACAAAAAAAATTCACAAAAATATAACAAATAATTGGGGAAAATGACTTGGTTCAGATCACAAATTAGTTGGTGCCAACTGACTCTGAAATGCTTTAATACTAGAATCAGACATAGCTGTGTGAAGAAATTAGGAGTGAAAGAGCATAATATGAGCAAAGTAATTTCAAAGGCAAGTCAAGGAGAAAGAATCAAAAGCAACAGAATCTATTAATCATGTTCATAGTTACTTTAAGTTTAACAAATTATGTTTATAATATTCAGAAAACAATTCTAGACAAGTGGAATCAAAAAAGTATATCTTTTAGTTTAAAGTAATACAAATTTATTGTAGGAAAGCTAAAAACAAAAATGAAAATCAAATGTTGTCTATTTCTTTCCATTGGAGGTAACCATATTATATATTAAAGATATTCAGGATGTATGCATGCATATTTAAAGCAAAATAGACCACATATTACACACAGATGTAGAACATGAATTCAGCTTGGAATGTTTCTTTCTTCATAAAATTATTTTTATGTTGTTTCATTAAAATTTTCTAGTGTGTGTACTACTTTGAAAATCAGGGGACATTTGGAATATGTCAGAGTTTCAAAATTAACTCTGTCCTCCTTTCTACAAGAACCATTTATTTTCTGTCATCTATAAAAATAATAAGGTGACTAGCAGTATTCAAAAATAACTATGTTTTTCTCATATTTTTTCTCAAAACTTAGTTTTTTGAGATGACTATTGAGGTTATATCTCCTCTACTTTGCTCTCTCTTCTACTCTTTTCTCACTCTGGAAGTTCATTTGCATTATTTGTGTCTTTGATTTTCAACCGAGTGTTCTGTTTACTTACTTGAGCAGACCAAGATTTTTCCTTTGATTTCTATATGACCTTGACTGATTCAGTGTATAGGTACAGCATTTACAAATGCTTGTAGAATAAATGAAAAAAATGTATGAATGAACACGTATATTTCAGGATGATAAATTAAAATAATCCTTAAATTGGTATTTCATTTCTTACTCAGTTTCTATTCTGGTGTCATCAAAGTTGATGATAGTTACCTCTCCAGTAACCCCTCTTTCTATGCCTTCTTCTCTTCACCCTCCTGTAGACCCTGAAGCATGTCACATATTCATTTTTTTAGGGGTAGTGAAGGGGAGGATTATGAAAACCTTTTAGAATGCAATATAAGTATTGGTACTCCAGCTTTCTTTTGACATCCATTTGCATAATAAATGTTTCTCCATCCCTTCACTTTCAATCTACAGGTGGCTTTAAGTCTAAAATGAGTCTCTTGTACACAGTATATAGATACAGATGAGCCTTGTTTTTTTAAATCCATTCTGACACCCTATGTCTTTTGGTTAGAGCATTTAGTCCATTTACATTCAGAGTAATTTTTTGATAGTATGTGTTTACTGCCAGTTTATTACTTGGTTTATCCATGTTGTTGGAGATTTTTTTTTTTTTTTTTTTTTTTTTTTTTAACATTTCTTGTCTTTGTCACTTTTGGTCTCCCTTTCTACTCAAACAGCCCCTTTTAATACTTCTTGCAGGCCTGGTTTAGTGGTCAGGAACTTCTTTAGTTTTTGTTTGTCTGGAAAACTGCATTTCTCTTTCAATTCTGAATGATAGCCTTTCTGCATAGAGAACTCTTGGCTGCAGATTTTTCCCATTCAGCACACTGAACTCCCTTCTGGCTTGCCAAATTTCTGTAGATAAATCTGCTGTTAGCCTTATGGGTCTTCCCTTGTAAATTCAGGACTTCTTTTGTCTTGCTGCTTTTAAGATTTTTTTTTTTATCAATATGTTTTACAAATTAAATTGCAATATGTCTTGGTATTGGCCTGCTTTTCTTTTTTTCTTTTTTCTTTTAATGGGAGTTTTCTGTGGCTCCTGGATTTGGATGTTTTTTTTTCCTTCCCCAGATTAGGGAACTCCTGGATTTAGATGTCTCTTTCCTTCCCTAAATTCGGCAAGTTTTCAGCTATTAATTCTTCAAATATATTTTCTGCCCCACTTTCTCTCTCTTCTTTTGGAACTCCTATAATATGAATATTATTGTGTTTGATGAAGTCACTTAGTTCCATAAGTCTATTCTCATGTTCAATAATTCTTTCTATCTTGGTCAGCTTCATTATTTTCCATTATTTTATCTCCTATTTCACTTATTCATTCCTCTACTTCCATGATTGTGTTCATTGGATAAGACTGTTTCCAATTTCAGTTATGGCAATTTTTTATTTCTGACTGATTCTTTTTTAACTTTTATCTCTGTGGTAAGGGTCTCCCTGAAATCTTCCATTCTTGTCCCAAGCCCAGTTAGTATCCTTATGATTGTTGCTTTAAATTCTCCATCAGGTATTAAAGAAGGCAGTTGTGTTGAGCACTAAGTTTTATATTTAAGTGATGAATCACTAAATTCTTCTTCTAAAACCAATATTACACTATATGCTAACTAACTAGAATTTAAATAAAAATATGAAAAAAAATAAATAAAATGACAAAAATTAAAAAAAATAAATACACTCCATCCTTCTATTCAGAATCATTGGTTTGCTGCATAGTGTATTCTTGGCCGCAGATTTTTCAGCACTTTGAGTATATCAAGCCACTCCTTTCTGGTTTGCCAAGTTTCTGTTGAGAAAGATCCATCTAACTTGTGGTGTTCCCTTGTAAAGAGTTCTTTTGTTTTGCTGCTTTTAAGGTTTTTCCTTTATCACTGCAGTTTGCAAATTTATTTACAATACGTCTTGGCATTGGCCTGTTTTAATAATTTTGATGGAAGTTCTCTGTGCTTCCTGGAAGTGTATGTCTGTTGCCTTGTTCATATTAGGAAAGTTTTCAGCTATTATTTTCTCAAATACATTCTATCCCATTTCTCTATTTTTCTAAGACTCCTATAATACAAATGTTATTATGTTTGAAGGAGTCACTGAGTTCCCTAAGTCTATTCTCATGTTGCATAATTCTTCTTTCTCTCTTTTGTTCAGCTTCATTACTTTCCATTGTTTTGTCTTCCAAGTCACTAATTCATTCCTCTACTTGTTCCAACCTATTGTTCATTCCATCAATCCTGTTTCCAATCTCGTTTATTGTATTTTTCATCTCTGATTACTTTTTAACTTTTTTATCTCTGTGGTAAAGTTCTCACTAATGTCTTCTATTTTTTCTCAATCCCAGTGATTATAATTATGATTACTTTTTAAACTCTCCATCAGGCATATTATATTTTATCTTTTTTGCTTAGATCTCTAGTTGTGTCCTTATCTTGTTCTTTAACTTGGGATAAATTCCTCTGTTTTTGCATTTTGTTTAAGTCTCTGCCTTCTTCTCTGTGTTAGAAGAGACAGTTATGTCTCCTTCTGAAAATAATAGCTTTATGAAGAAGAGGTCATGTAGTGTCCAGGGACTTGTGCTTTGAAGAATGTGTCTGTTGTGTGTTGCATATTCTCTGCTGTTATCTTTTGGCCTATCCTTCAGGCCAGTCATCTGCAGAAGCTCTCCTAGCTTGCTGTGGGCAGTGTTTGGCCCCTGGCCTCGATGTGGTGACTTTTGACTAGGAGTGCTTTGGTCTGCTTGTGAAATAAGACCTGATAGCCCTTCCACCAGAATTGAGGCCCTGCAGAGCTCTCTGGTAAGAAGACCTGGTGTGGGCAGGGGTTTCTACTGGTCTTCTGTGGGAGGGGCCTGCCAAAATGGAGCTGAAGCAAGCTTGACTAGGAAAGGCAGTTCCACCAGAGGACAGCTGGGTGGGGCTTGGCATAAGAAAGTTGGGTAGCCAGTGTAGGTGCTGCTCTGCTTCTCACAGGTGGCTCTGTGTTTATACTGAGGGACAGCGGAGGGAAATGGTACCAGCCAGCTCAGATCCTTTGCTCACAGGGGCATCCCCGTGAATTTCGACTGTCATGGAAGTGCTCAGAAAAGAAGGAATAATCTCCCTCCTCCCAGTCATTCTTCAGATTGCTGTTCCCATGCTCTCTGCCCTTGACCTACTTGCCTGCCTTCTTTCTAGGAGCAGTGCAGTGCCGTCTGGGCTCTATCTCAGCCATGCCTTCAGACCTTTAAAACTCCAGGCTTTTAGGAGCGCCTGGGTGGCTCAGTAGGTTAAGTGTCCAACTTTGGCTCAGGTCATGATCTTGCCCTCTGTGAGTTTGAGCCCTGTGTCAGGCTCTGTTCTGACAGCTCAGAGCCTGGAGCTTGTTTCAGATTCTGTCTTTCCCCTCTCTCTCTGACCCTCCCCCGTTTATGCTCTGTCTTGCTCTGTCTCGCTCTCTCAAAAGTAAATAAACATTAAAAAACATTTTTTTTAACTTCAGGCTTTAAGCCCTGCAGGTTGCAACAACTCACTAAATTCAACACTTCTCATTTTCCAAACCAATGGCTTGGGGGACATATTCTCTTTATGTGTTCCCTGTGTATTCCTCTCTCGCTTGCCTGTCTCTGTGACCACAGCCCTCTCCCCTCTGTAGCACTCGTGATTTGCTTCTCCCTTAAACCACACCTCCACACTTCCTAACTTCTTCAGTGTGACCTCTTCTCTCCTTTTAGTTATAGCATTTGTTCTGTCAGTCTTCAGGTCAAATTTTAGTGTATCTAGGATGATTTGTTATTATCTAGTAGTGTTAATTGGACAAGATAAACCTAGTTCATCATCCTCCTACTCCACTGCCATCTTTCTCTCTCTCTTAGGAACGATATTTTACATAATAAAATTTACCTTAAATTTTAGTTCTCTCAGTCAGTCTGAAAATGATATTTCTTAGGAAATACTATATTTGAAAAAAAAAACTGCTTAGAGTGATTTTGCAAGAGATTTTGTAAGGGAATCATCGGGAACAAACCAATAAATGTTTTGTTACATATTTCCAAAATTTAGTGAGGAGAAGCTTGAATATCATTTTCTTGATCAAAAAGTGATCTACATTTTCACTAATTTTATGTCCCTAATAACTTCTTGCATTTGACTCAGAAAAGGTAATGTTGATTTGATTTTGTTTTTGTGCTCACAATAGTAGTTCCCTCTTTAGAAATTTTCTTCAACACTGTATCAAGGATTATGTATATATTTTTGTATTCTTATCCCTTACATGCTGTTTATACAACTTAATTTTAATGAATATCTAACTGAAATGAAAAGATTTATGCTTTGCCATACAGAATACTTTCATATTTTATTGATTGTAGTATCACCAAAACAATAATCATTTTTTTAATTTTTGCCTTAATTTTATAATTAAGAGAAAGTGTGATAGAATATTTAGTTAATTTTAAAGACACTTCTCTATAAATAAAACAAAATGGAACTGTTATTTTATCAGGAAACTCCATCATGCAATTGCTAAAACAATATGTTGAAAGGAAATAATTGTTATATGAAAGGCATTTTAGAGGTATTAACATTTGAAAATGTAGGTGGTGTTAAAGTAAAAAATTGTCTCTGTCACCAAATGTATATAAAACTATAGTCACTAAATTCATTTGACCCAAGAAAGATATGAATAAGCTGGTGACATTGTGAATATTCATGATGATATACTTATGCACTCAAAACAGATATAATTTATTGAAAAGTGATTCTAGGAATTTAAATATCTGGGAATATTTATAGAAAACTGTACTTAGTGAGTATTTGAATTTTACAGTTTTCTCCTTAGCTGATAATTTATTTAAAAAAAATAAAGTTTATTTATTTATTTTGGCAGGAAATGAGGGGGGGGGGGCAGGGAGAGAATCCCAAGCAGGCTCCACGCTGTCAGCACATAGACTGTGGGGCTGATCCCACAAACTTCGATATCATGACCTAAGACAAAATCAAGACTCCAATGCTGAACGAATGGAGAACCCCAGGCATCCCATGATTTCAAAGAATCAAATTATAGGGTCACCTGTAGTCGACATCAGTTAAGACTCTGAGTCTTGATTTCTGCTCAGATTGTGATCTGAAAGTTTATTGGATTGAACCCCATGTCAGGTTCTGTGCTGACATCACAGAGTCTTCTTGGGATTCTCTTTCTCGATCTCTCTCTCCCCCGACTCTCTCTCTCTCTCTCTCTCTCCCTCTCTGCCCTCCCCTGCTCACATGCCCATGTGCACACAAGTGTTCTATTTCCCTTTCTTTCTGTCTCAAAATAAACAAATAAATACTTAAAAAATAAAGAATAAAATTTAAAAAAATACTCTTAATTGAGCTTTATTTCTTATTTATTTATTTATTTATAAATTGCTAATAAGTAACACACTTTAGAATTTTCAATAAGTAACACAATTTAGAATTTCCTAGTTTTCAGTGACTACTACAACAGTGATCTATGAGCATAGAAATTATGTAGTAAAAGCCCAATAAGTTTATTCCAGAAATTTAAAAAAGTATGAAAATATAAACGACTTTTGTGCATAAAAAAAAAAAAAAACATTCAGTGAAACAGTGGCAATGATGGTTATTGCTGAATCGCTATTTTTACTTTTTAAGAAAAACAGATCAGCCTCATCCCTGAAGAAACTTTCATAAGAGCAAGTGCTCTTATGTAAAGACACTGTAAAGTTAGTAGAATGTTAGACTAAAATGAACATCTTCATGATTACAATGTTACATAATATGGTGATTCTTTTGTTTTATAAACTATTTATTTTAGAATAATTTTATATTTGAGAAAAATTACAAAGATAATATAGAGAGTTCTTTATGCCCCACACCCAGTTTCTTCTATTGTTGATATCTTACATTTGGTAAGGTGAATTTGTCACAATGAATGAACCAATATGGGTACATTATTGTTAATTAAATTCCATATTTTATTCAAGTTCCCTAATTGTTTTGTTTTTTAATGACTTTTTTTTTCTGTTCCAGGATTTTATATGGAATACTTTTTACATTATTCATTACATCTCCTTAAGCTCTTCTGGGCTGTGATAGTTTCTCAGACTCTCCTTATTTTTGATGATTTTGACTGTTTTTATGAGTACTGGTCAGGTCTTTTGTAGAATGACTTAGATTTGTCTGATTTTTTGTTGTTGTTGCAAGATTAGTGTGTTTTTATGGTTTAGGGAGAGCGATGACATAAAACTCATTCCTCAACATGAGTTACTGTTGGCCTTAACTTTGATCACCATACTGAGGTAGTGCTTTCAGGTTTTCCACTATAGGTTGTTCTTTTTGTTGCTGTTATTTTCCATTTCTCTCCCTTTTTATACTCTTTGGATAAAGTCACTTTGCACACTACACATTCAAAATGTGGAGAGTTTGTCGCCACCTCCTTAATTACAGAATATCTACATAATTTATTTGGAATTCTCTTTAGATTTTTCTCTTATCCTCCATTTACTTATTTAATCATTTATTTACATCTGTATGGACTCTAGAACATTTCTTTTATCACAATGATTGTGTCTCTTTCTTTCTTTGTAGCACTTTCTTCTCTCTAACATTATACAATGTTCCAGAATCATGGCTGATTTTTCTTCTTTTTTAAACTTTACTTATTTATTTATTTTGAGAGAGAGAGAGCATGAGCAGGGAAGTGGAAGAGAGAGAGAGGGAGAAAGATAATCCCAAGCAGGCTCTGTGCTATCAGTGCAAACTCACAAACTGTGAGATCATGACCTGAGTCAAAATCAAAAACTGAGTGTTAGCTACTGGGCCTCTACAAGAAAGGATTTTTTTTTCTTTCTCATTTGTCTTTCTTTTAAGAATGGATTTTTTTTTGAAGAGAGGTGAAAATAGATGAGATACACACATTTACAGAAAATGTTGAATTCAAGTCATCCTCTTTTTCTAGTTCACATTCATCTTTTTCCATTTTAGAATAAACTAATGTTTATTCTAAATTATCCAGCAAAAGCCTATTTGAATACACTAAGTGGTATGGAAATTATTTTTAAATAGACAGATAAGTGTTTATTCATGTCTTCTGCCCATTTCTTCACTGGCTAAAATGAACAAATCAAGAGATTATAAATGCTGGAGAGGATGTGGAGAAATGGGAACCCTCTTGCACTGTTGTTGGGAATGCAAACTGGTGCAGCTGCTCTGGAAGACTGTGTGGAGTTTCCTCAAAAAATTAAAAATAGATCTACCCTATGACCCAGCAATAGCACTGCTAAGAATTTACCCAAGGGACACAGGAGTGCTGATGCATAGGGGCACTTGTACCCCAATGTTTATAGCAGCACTTTCAACAATAGCCAAATTACAGAAAGAGCCTAAATGCCCATCAAGTGAAGAATGGATAAAGAAGACGTGATTTATATATATAGTGGAATACTACTTAGAAATGAGAAAGAATGAAATCTGGCCATTTGTAGCAACATGGATGGAACTGGAGAATATTATGCTAAGTGAAATAAGTCAGGCAAAGAAAGACAATAATCCTATATTTCCACTCATATGTGGATCCTGGGAAACTTAACAGAAATCTGGCAATTTGTAGCAATGTGAATGGAACTGGAGAGTATTATGCTAAGTGAAATAAGTCAGGCAGAGAAAGACAGTAACGATATGTTTTCCCTCATATGTGGGTCCTGAGAAACTTAACAGAAGACTGGGGTGGAGGGGAAGGGGAGAAAAAGTTACAGAGAGGGAAAGAGGCAACCATAAGAGACTCTTAAATACTGATAACAAACTGAGGGTTGATGGGGTGTGGGGGAGAGGGGAAAGTGGTGATGGGCATTGAGGAGGGCACCTGTTGGGATGAGCACTGGGTGTTCTATGGAAACAAATTTGACAATAAATTATATAAAAAAATAAAATAGACATATAAATATAAAAGATGCTAACACTTATATGCTGCTAACCATATCAAGCATTAGTTTAAAACTTTTACATGTGTTAACTCATTTCATACTTACGACATTCCTATAAGATAAGTGTTGTCATTTTACAGAAGATGAAACTGAAGTATGGGGAAGTCAAGTTTCCTTAAGGTTATACAAATTGGTAGATGCAAGATTTGATCACAGGCAGTCTCTTTCTAGCATGATTTTAAGGACTACAATACTGTACCCCTTTCTAAATCCAAAGGACTTTTATAAGATGTGTAGAATATATATTTAATAATAGTTGATGAAATGATTTAAAGGAAACTTCTTTATTTATGTACTCATTGCTAAAACCAAATGAATGTCTAGCACGTGCTCTGTGTCTCTTCTAAGTTTTAACCTTTTATAGTCAACAGCCTGGTGTCCTTCATCAATTATATTTATTTCAGGCACTTGAAAATATACACAGTGTACAAAAAATTACTTATAATTCCTACCCCACCTATGGATCTGAATGTCTGTCCTGAATTCCCTGTTTCTATAAATCTGTCATCCTACCAACCACCCAGACCCGAAAAACAGAAGTTATTACCACTTCCCTTTTCCCTTACTCCACCTAATCTATCAATGATTAATAATTCAGTCTAGAAGATCTGTATCTTTTTCATACAAAGCTCTTGAATTTTCTCATTCTTCTACCTCATTCAGTTCCAAATCATCATTTAATGGGATTCCTACAGGAAATTCCTCATAACCATACTTGCCCTTGTTTTTCCAATCCACTGTCAGACTGATAAAAAGTATAGGTCATTGAGTCAGACAGAATAGGGTTCAAAAATGATTCCAAAATATCAAAATTATTGTGCCTTGGCAAGTTACATAACCCTCCTACACATCAGTATCTGCATCAGTAAAATGGGAGATTTTACTTTACCTATGAGGGTAATTTTTTGAGGTATGATTAATATCTTTAAATAACCTAGTCTGGGGGCGCTGGGTGGCTCGGTCGGTTAAGCCCCTGACTTCGATTCAGGTCATGATCTCACGGTCCGTGAGTTCGAGCCCTGCGTCGGGCTCTGTGCTGACAGCTCAGAGCCTGGAGCTTGTTTCAGATTCTGTGTCTCCCTCTCTTTCTGCCCCTCCCCTGTTCGTGCTCTGTCTCTCTCTGTCTCAAAAATAAATAAACGTTAAAAAAATTTAAAATAACCTAGGCTGGTGCCCAATATATATTAGATACAAAAAAGTTGTACCTATATTTTGGTTAAAATAAAATCTAAAAGTGACAGTTTCTTTCTTGAAAACTGTATATGATACATTATCTATAGAAGAGTCATTTTTTCTGTAAAATATTATATAATAATTTTTGCCTTTGTGGACCATACAATTTCTGCTGCAAACTACTCAACTCTCACTGAAGTGTGAAAACAGCCATAGATAATATTAAGTGAAGGGTTTTGGCTTTGTTCCAATAAAACTTTATTTATCTAATAATGGCAATAAGCCAAATTTAGCTTCCTGGCCATAGTTTGCCAATCTTTGACCTATGAAATCCTAGTCCCTTAGAATGGCTTTTATAGAGCCTTACTGTGACATAATACATGTTGTTTTGTTTTGTTTTTCCTCCCTGGCTTCTTCTCTCTTTTCTTCCTGTCTCACATTTTACACTTTAGTAACACTAAACTACTAACGGTGCTCTGCAACAGTATTTTTTCATGCTTCACATATCTGCTTATGCAGTTATTCCTATCTTGATTACCCTCCTTATTTCAGATATTTTTGGTATTTTATTCATCATGTGTCAGCTCAAGCTTCATCTCATTCAAAACACCTTTTAAAGGTTTTAGGTACATACAGATATATATGCATCTGTCTCCTTCAACAAGGATTCTATTATATTCATTTTCCTACCTTTAGAACCTGATTCAATAAATAGTTTTGAGCTAAACTGAACTTTCATGTTATCAGATATTATCCATTACAAAAAGCATTTGTGCCATAGTTGTTTAAGTAGAAGCAGCATTCTAGTTTATCAAAAACCTATTAATATATTGGCATTTCCACTTACAAAATGGAATTATTTTCTTATCAACAACTAAATCTGGGCATTGTGTGTGCAGAGACTCCATGTTTCTTGCTATTCTCGGTTGCCCCAGCCCCACTGGCTTTTACTCCATCCTTGAGCGCACCTGTTTCACCCTCCACTGGGCCTCTGTGCACTCTACCTGGTATGCCTCATTTTGTAACTTTAACCTTGTCAACTCCTGCTCATCTTTCAAAATCAATTCAAAACTCTCCTCCTTTTAAACACAGTTATCATAAGTTGTACTTTTTGTGTTATGTTTTATAATTTATATTTGTGTCTATATTTTTTTTTTATTAAAAGGTGAATTGAATTCTCATCTCCTTGCAGGAAAGCACTTTTATTACTTTTATTTTGACTCACTTAGATATCTCCACCACCTCAAAAGTTACCTGATATGTAGAAACTCAATGGATGTGTTGAATAAATATATGATCAATTTCAACTTTGTAATTTTCGTTTGCCATAATTTTATTAAAAGTTTTATATAAAACTTATTAAAAGTATTATAATTCAGCTATTTCCCATGTTGCAATATTATTTTGAAACTATTGTTTCCTCTTTGATGTCAAAAATGTCATATCTATGTGTGTTTTTAATGCTTTATACACACATATCAATAATTGTACTGCTTGATGAGTATATTACTTTTCAAAAAAGCTAGAAACACATATTTATGCTTTATTTCAAAAAAAGTTTCTTCAAGGGGCACCTGTGTGGCTCAGTTGGTTAAGTGTCCTACTCTTGGTTTCGGCTCAGGTCATGATCTCAGAGTTTGTGAGTTCAAGCCCCACACGGGGCTCCACACTGACAGTTCAGAGCCTGCTTGGGATTCTTTCTCTCTTCCTCTCTCTCTACCCCTCCCCTAATTGTGCTCTCTCTGTGTGTCTCTTTCTTTCTGTCTCTCTCTCAATAAATAAACAAAAAATTAAATTAAAAAAATAAATGTTTCTTCAAATGCTTGCTTATGTGGTTATTAAGTCTTGAAATATTTTTATATTTATATATAGTTATCATTTATAGATTCACCTATCACAATATTCTTCTCACTATTCTATGCTCAAAACCAGTGCTTATATGATATAGTTGCAGTCGCCACAATCAGGATTCATTAGACTTAGTTACTTCCCCTAGGTATACTAATTACCTAGATAAGTATTGCACAAAAGTATAGTTTTCCAAGGGACATTAGTATTTTGAAACAAAAAATAAGTCATTACAAGGCTTCTATGGTCAATGAAGGTCAGTGTTAAATAAGGTATACATTTTTTCCTTACTTTAAGAGACTTTAATATATCAAAATGGTTTTGAATTGCCAAAACTAATCATGTTTCCAAACTTATTTGAGCATGGAACCATTTTCTTGACCACATATCTATTTATTTAGGACTTTTATCTTTCTACCTATTATATATACAAATTTGACACGAGTGACCCCTTACTTAATATTAAACTATTTGAGAGTAGATTTATGCTGTTTTATCACCCAATCTTACTTGTATAAGCCTTTGTAAATAATTCATGTTCAAATAATTTTTTTTCATTCTATAATTAAATTGAAATGGTCCAGTAATTTTTTTCAAGATAAATTTTGAATAGACTTTTCTGTTATTTTGATTTACTATATATTACAACTACTCTGTTTTCTTTTACATAGTCATATAAATTACAGATTCTTCAAGTAAAGAAGGAATAACTACAGTGAACATATCACAACTTAAATCAACTGCTGATTTAGAAAACAAACAGTATAATAATCAAAATATCACTTATATCCGTCTTATACTTTCTGGAAATCCTGAAAAGAATCCAAGTAACCAGATAATTATTCAAAGCTATATTTCAGAATGCTGCTGATAAGAGTTATACTTCTGAATATTAAATATGGGCCTAGAGATTGAGGAAAATAAAACCAGAAATATAACTCAATGTCAAAGAACAGAATCAGCACCTGATTCTACTTTTACTTTTGTTGAAATACAATATGCTACATCAAGACATATTTTAAGACTTTTGCAAGTAACTAAATCTATTTTATGATAAATGTACAACTACATAAAAGCAGCAGAATCTTATGTTCCCTATAATCTGTGTCTCTGGTGGCATCAGTTATCACTGAGCTACCTAAATATAGTATTCATTTTCCTAAAGCACAAGGAAGAATACCATGAAGTAACTACTATGTAACTTGAGAATTAGAATGAGCTACAGCCCATAAAGTATGGCTAAGTGAGCATTTTGAAAATTCAATGTGTGCCTTCTGGTCTTGACCTTTAAGATGTACCATAAGATAAGAACTATGACACTTCAAGTTGGTTAAGTAGGAACTTAACCATCTAGAAAATTACTTTACTTTAAAACTTTTTTATTGTTTTTAAGAAGAATTTACATACAATAGAGAAAATTCTCTAGGGTTAAGCTTACAAGGAATAGCATATTTTCAGCCATCTAATTACTTAGTAAATTATAGTTCCAATACTCTGAATAGTATTATATTGACCTTGTTAACATAATATTTAGTATCTCTATGAATTGAGGGGTTCTTGGGACATTCCCCATCAGGGAAGGTAAATTGTAGTACCCAACAAATAACAGTATGCAAAAAAAAAAGGTGCAGAATTTGAATTGTTCAAGACTTTCTTGTGCAATTAACTGTGGAGGAGTTTAGGGAGATGATGACTGGAACATTGCCCTTCACGCAGACTAACAATGTTGGCCTATTTGTTTCTCCTGAGTAAAATGGTTCCTGAGGTCTTAGTCTGTGGAAGTCTGGGCAGAAATAATTGGTGTGAGTATTGCTCACCTCTGGGCCGTGTGAACAAAAAGCAGTATCTGAGCTGTGGAATCTAGGTCCTGGGAAGAATTTGGCTGGCTGAGATGAGGGTAACAACCCAGGCTACCAAAAAGGATCTGAACCAATGAGCTGAGTCCTCTTCTGAGCTGGGAGCGTATAGGACTTCTAAGGTAGGAAAACAGCAGCCCACCTGCTCTCTATCATTGACTTTAGGAAGAGAGCGCCCACACATTCCCTCCACTTGTAGGTAGGCTGCCACCTGGAGTTCCCAAGAACACTCATCAGAGCCCTAAAGAACCAACAAAATAGTAACAACCCCTCTGAGTTGGGAAGAAGGAAATTAGTCATAATATGCATTATCCTGAAAGAGTACATGAGAGACAGTTTGAAGAAAATTTGAAAAACAGCACTTCCGAAGGATTTTGGGGTTAGAAAAACAAAATTTTCTAACTAAAAAATTTCAGTAGCTGTTGTAAAGGGAGAGTATGTTAGTTTATTAAGGCTTAGAAGAGCAAGTTCAAGATATACATCAAAACACCAAGATAAAAACAATGGGAAACAATTAAAAAAACTCGAAAGAATTCTCTCCCCCCCCAAAAAAAATAATTAAAAAATAAATCAAAATAGTTATTTTGGAGTAAGTACAGGAAAATGTTCTAAAATTTTCACAGTGGGATTTAAAAATAGTACTAATTTTTAATGGGGTTTAACACATCAAAGATTCACTTTTTAAGATCTATGTTATCTCTAAAATAATAAAGTGAAAAATATGGAATAATAAAAAATACTTTAAAAGAATTAATTTTTTTATTTATGAAGTAAACTCTATCCCCCAATGAAGGGCTTGAACTCACAGCCATGAGATCAAGAGTTGCATGCTCTACTGACCGAGCCAGCCTGGGACCCCTAAAACAATTTAAATAAAAAGAAGAAAAGTAAATATATAGCAGAAGGGACCAATAGTACAACAGAAAGATAATTGATCTAAATATGTTAAGACATATCAAATTGAATGGGAAAAAATTAAAAGACTGTCATTCTGGAAAAACAAATGCAAACACAACTGTATATTGCCTACAAGAGAGATATTTAAGTATAGTAATATTGAAAGCTTGAAAATGAAAGAATGAAACGATGAAAGAATAAATTATATGTACACCATGTCAACACCAAGCAAAGAAATCTACTGGTATCAGAAAGTAGATTTCAAGTAAGATGTTTCCAGGGATGAATAAGGACCTTCACTAAATGGTCATTAAATAAAATGATGTGATAACTTTAAATTAGTATGTATCCAATAGTATATTAAGTGTAGAAAGCCAAAGTTTGACAAATAGAAATAGATGGATCAACAATAGTGGAATATTTTTAAACACTTTCTCTTTTACGTGATAGAACAAGGAAACAGAAACAAACAAAATCAGAAAAGATATAGAAAATCTGAACAGCACTTTAAGACAGAATGACCTAAGTGACATATAAAAACAGGTAATATATTTCTAAATTACCCAAGGGTTAAAAAAAAAAAAATCTTAAAGGAAACTAGAAAAAAATAGTGAACTGAATAATAATGAAAATGTGACACAAAAAGTTATTGGATAAAGCTAAACCATACATCAAGGAACATTTATGCTAAGTGCATATATTAGGACAGAAGAAAGACTAAAAATCAATTATCAAAGAAATATGCTCAAATTAGAAAAAGAATAATAAAAAGAGAATGAAATAATAAAAATAACAGCAGGAGTAACAGTATTGAAAGCAAATATATAAGAGGAAGATCAGCAAAGCAGAATGTTGGTTCTTTGAACAATTAATAAAATTTTCAAAGAAGAGCCAAGAAAGAAAAGGGAGAAAGATAAGTATAAAATACCAGTATCAGGAACCAGATAGGGATATCAATGCAAATCCTACAAATATTAAATACCAGGAAAGAATATTACAGATATCGCAATACATTTAAAAATATACTTGAAATGGACACATTCCAGGGAAAAAGACAAAACTAACAAAAGACAATTGAAATTAAGGCTAGTCTTTTTAATTACAATATATGATATGTAATTAAAAGCATTCCAATAAAATGAACTCCAGATTCACATGGCTTTATCATTAAATTCTACCTAGTACTTATAAAAGATATATCACATATCTTAATAAAATTCTCCCAGAGAAAAGAGAAGGAAGTAATGCCTCCCAATTACTATTATGAGACCAACATAACATTATACCTAAAAAGATATTATATCAATTGAAAAAATGCCACTCTGTTATGTGTATATATATATATATATATATATGTAAAAATCCTAAATGAAATAGTAGCAAACCAACAACAGAATTATATATTTAAAAATAGAAGACATTTAGGCCAAGTAAGGTTTTTTAAGGAAAACAAGATTATTTTAATATCTGAAAATCAATTTAATATACCATATTGTTGGAGTATGTGGGAAAATATTTAAAAAATAAACAATTTAAAATTTCAAAATAATCTTTTTATGATAAAAATGGGAAGCCAGGAATATAGAATAAGTTTATCAGTTATAAAAATGATAACTGGAAAGAAAACCAAGAACAAATACTAGCTAGGTTCAGCAAGATGACAAAGATGTGAGCTGTTAGCATTTTTATAATATTGTGGTGAGGGTTATAGGCAGTGAATAAGGTATATATGAACGAACGAATGAATGAATGAATGAATGCTTAGAAGAAAAGAAATAAAACTTCCTGCAATTACAGATAACATGATTGTAGTTGATAAATGTATTTAAGAATATTGCTGAATAGCATATTCAATAAACAAAATCAATTATATGTCTACATACCAGGAATAAATAGAACAAAACGATCTAACATATGATGCAATACACCTCTCCACAGAAAACTATAAACTATTGTCTGAAATTAAAGAAGACAAAATTTAAATTAATAAAAGAAAAATACACCATGTTTATGGACAGGCAGACTCCACATTTTAAAACTGTCAGTTCTTCCCCAAATTGAAATATATACTCAAGGGGTGCCTGGATGGCCTAGTCGGTTGAGCCTCCGACTTCGGCTCAGGTCATGATCTCACAGTCTGTGAGTTCGAACCCCACGTGAGGGCTCTGTGCTGACAACTCAGCCTGGAGCCTGCTTTGGATTCTGTCTCCCTCTCTCTCTGCCCCTCCCCCTTTCATGCTCTGTCTCTCTCTGTAAAAAATAAACATTTTAAAACAAGTTTAAAAATCAAAACTATTCACATCAATGATATAACTGAAATGTTTGAGTTTAACTGTCATTTTGGGGGAGATAGTTACTCTGTACTATATTTTATTTAATGTGTTTCTCAATTTATTGTGTCGTTTTTGTTTTTTTTTTCTCTTTTTTAACATTTAGTTTGGTATTTAGGAAAGTTAGCATGTTTGTTCCATTGATTACCTTTGTATTTATACTTCATAATTCCTAAATCTCCACCTCTGCTTTTTTCTTTTTCCCCTTTATTTAGTATTTTACGTTCCGGTTTTCATTTTTAGGTTGTATCCTATAATTCACATCTGTTAGTACACAACATTTAATTATCTCATTCCATTTTCATTTTTCTATCTCCCTTCTTCTTTCACTTTATACTTGAATACTTTCGCTTTGCCAGAACAGATAACATTTACATATTGTGCTTCTGCTTATATATTCACTCTTCTTTTAGGCTTATTTCTGTAATTAGATATATTAATGCTCATCAGCAGCTCTCTTGCTGAAACTGTTTTCAGCTGTATTTCAATAGGATGAAGCCCGTATAATATATTCTTCAGAAACAGCTTTTGTGTATAGTGTTCCCTGGGTTCTTGTTTGTTTATTTATCTATATTCTTGATCCTTGAAGAAGAAAAGTTTGCCTGACATACAATCTTTGACTCACGCTTTCTTTTCTTGGGTTTCTTAAAATTGCCTCTCCATTGTTTCCCTGCTCTGTACATTGTTCTTCAGAAGTCTATAGCCTGTGAAATTTCTTACTATTATAAGTAATTATAAGTCACTTGATCTGTTTTTCCTGGAGATCATAAGGATACTTTTCTTTATCTTTAAATACTAATTGTATTACTAGATATGTCTTTGAATTAATTGCTTCTGCTTGCATACATAGTGTGGCTTTTCAATATTTATATTTTCAATATTATTCAATATGTATATGTATGTTTTTTCTTATTTCTGGAAAGTCTTATAAATTATAATGGAAATATAATTAGTTCTCTTTGTCATCTTTTTGAGGGAATATATAATATTCAATAATAAAAATAATGAAAATAAGATAAAAACTTAAAGTGGTCATAGAAATAGTGGTTGAAATGGAATATGAATCAAAAACGGGTTATATAATCTCAATTTCATTATCTTGGTTGTTTATATGCCTTTTTAATATCGCTTATTACATTTTCATTTTTACCACTTCTCCTTTGGGAATCTCTGTTTACAGGTAATTTAAAGTTCATTCTATTTTCTGTCTCTTAGATAGAAATGCTGACATGGTTGATCACACATGTGTTTTTGCTTTTGTTTTATTTTCACATTCCTTGTACAATTTACGGTTTGGGAAGAAGGATGTGTGGAGAGTTATTCATGTGGATAACATTAAGGAATTCATATTCTTAAAATATTGATCAAAAATGATTTAAATATGATTCTTTTGAGCAGCCGGTTATAAGAATCATCTGTCTCTAGATTCCATAATCCTTTGTCACTGTCTTTTCTAATGATTTTTCGCCTATGTTTTAACTTCTCTTTTAATGAAAAGCTCACTTGCTGGATAACCATGGCTCCTTTTAGGAAAGACATATTAAAAAATTAGTTGAATAATAAGAAAATCAACGAGACTTGAATATTTCTTTTAAGTCTATTTATTTATTTTGAGAGAGAAAGAGCACAAGTTGGGGAGGGGAAAAGACAGAGGAGATAGAATCCTAAGTAGGCTCTGCACTGTCAGCACAGACCATGATGCAGAGCTCAAACCCAAAAACTGTGAGATCATCACCTGAGCTGAAATAGAATTGGACACTTAATTGACTGAGCCACCCAGGCACCCTGAGTTGAATATTTTTATAACATGTATCCAGTGATATAATTTATTCAACAGTTACTTATATATTTTGTACCTATTCTATGGGACGTAGGTAAATGTACCCAAATAGCAATAATAGAAATAAAGCATAAGTACCAAAAACATATAAATCAAGGTGTTATCAAAGCATGAAGGACAAAGAAAGTACGTCAATAGAAGGATGGTAGTTAGAATCTAGTTATGGAGAGTGATAAGGAGAATGCATGTTTCAGTAATAAGAAGGGCAAAAACAGAAATGTGAAAGCGTCTGATATGTTTGGGAAACAATATTCTCCATATGCATGCTTTTGGTAATTGCAAGTTCATCATATAGTTGATGATGAATGTCGTCCCCAAAAAAGTAAAAAAATAAAATAAAAATCACTATAAATACATTTACACACACACAAGCATTTTTGCCCAAATAACAAACCCATCTTATTTCTGAGAAATAATAGTGAAAAATAAATCAACACAGTTTTTAACAAGTAAGGAAACCTATTTTTAAGAAACGTAATCTCAACTTCAATGTAGTTTTTGAGGTCTCCTTTTGTTTAGGTGAAGTTATGAATACAGGCTTAACTCATTTTATTGTGCTTCACTTTATTGTACTTTGCAAATATTACATTTTGTACAAACTGAAGGTTTATGTTAATACTGCATCAAGCATAACTATTGGTGCCATTTTTCCAACATCTTTTGCTCACTTTGTGTCTCTATGTCACATTTTGGTAATTCTCACAATATGCCAAGCTTTTTCATTATCATTAATATTTGTTATGGTAATCTATAATCAGTGATATGATTTGCTGAATTTCAGGTGATGGTTAGCATCTTTTAGCACTAAAGTATTTTTTAATTAAGATGTTTACATTTTTTTAGACATGCTATTGCACACTTCATAGACTATAGTGTAAGTACAACTTTTTAAAAAATGTTTATTTTTGAGGGGGGGCAGAGGATCTGAAGTGATCTATGTGCTGACAAGGGGCTGGAATTCATAAACCATGAGAGCATGACCTGAGCCTAAGTCGGATGCGCAACCAACTGAGTCACCCAGGTGCCCCTAGTGTAATTATAACTTACGTGCATTGGGAAACAAACAAAAATTATTTGACTTCTTTTTTTGTGGTTTTTGCTTTATTGGGGTGGTCTGGAACTAAACCAGCAATATCTCCAAGGTATGCCTGTAATAGATTCAGTATAAGAGAAAACTGGAATTAAGATATCCTTATTGCAAGGGCTCCTGGGTGGCTCAGTCTGTTAAGCCTCTGACTTTGGCTCAGGTCATGATCTGGGCTGACAGCCCAGAGTCTGGAGCCTGCTTCGGATTCTGTGTCTCCCTCCCTCCCTTCCCCCTCCCCGCTCAGAATTAAATAAACATTAAAAACAAAGATATTCTTATTGGAAAAGTAACTAGAAGCAGGATGGCATTACATGTTGAAAGGCCCCCCAAAATGTCACAGGTGTGTATTAAATAAAATAAGGTGCATCTGTATGGCTCTGTCAGAAGAGCGTGACTCTTGATCTTGGGGTCATGAATTCCAGCACCACGTGGGGAGTAGAGATTACTTAAATAAATAAGACTCTAAGAAACAATAAATAAATGCTGTAAACTTGACTAGTAGTTTCAGAAGTCAATGTCCTTACATTCCTTACAGGGTGAAAGGTGTCCCACTTTTAGTCATGTACTTGTCTTTTGGATCAGAACTTTTATCATACTGATGCTTACAGCAACATATATGATCTTAGATGTCCATTGTAAAAATTGTTCTCATCAAAATGCAAAGAAACTCACTTCCCCACACTCACTATTGTGACCTTAGGTCTCTGAGCTAAGCTTGAACCGAGAAGATAATTAAAGAAATGAGGACAGTTTTTTTTATTGTTGTTCTTTTCTTTTCTTTTCTTTTCTTTTCTTTTTTGTGTTCTTTTTCTCTCTGTCTCTTTGAGCAATGGTCAAGAAAATATAATTTTTGGAACTCAATAAGCACATCTTTGCCTAATACTCTAGGTGGCTTAGTATCAATTTATTGTTGTGCAACATTATAAAACATAGTTTTATCTCACAAAAATCTGTTTTGCTGGTAGTTTTTCTATATGTATGTTTTAATTTATTGAAAAATGAAAAGCATTGGCCAGGAGATAGAAATTTAAACACATTTTCAGCTTAATAATGAGTTTGAGTTTCTAAAAGCATAGTCAAACATGTCATGTACATATTGTAAAGACCTAGCACCACTCTTGCATGTTGTGAAAAGCTTTAAATGTGTCATTAGCATACAAGATCCCACAGCCATAGAATTTTACATACTGCAGAATTACTTAATTTATAGCACTTTTATTCAACTAATAAATTTTCCTTTGTAATGATTTGTGTTTTAAGACTTTAGTCTATAGATTCATTTTTCACAGTGGCAAGTTCAAGAACTTACTAATTTTTTCCTTAAGTTCTTTTTTCTTAACAACCACCAAGTTATGAAAAAAAAATCCATTGCTTCTGCAAAGTAATGCAGATTCAAAGTCTGCAGTATATAAAATTTTATAGGCGAAGCTCTTGTAATTTTATTGCAGCAGGCTATTCACACATGCCAGCATAGCATACGGGACTGCAGTGGTCTGGCAAAAGGCCTATGAGACAGAAATATATTTCTTGGAAAATACTGTAACTTGACAAAAAATGTATAATATATTTATTTCTGCCTTAGTTTTAGGTTTCTACCACCAGAACACTTCTGAATTTTTATCTTCTATACTGTTCCATTGTGATACTTGATGTTTTTGGTTTTTTGTCATTTTTTTTTGTATTCAATGTAATTATTAATGATAATTAAATGACCATCTATTAAGTCTTTCCTATATTCTGGGCACTGGGGGTACAAAGCTGACTAAAACAGAGTAGATATTGTGAAAGAACTCATGATCTAGCATGGGAATTAGGTAATTAAGTAGTAATTACAAAACACAATTATACTAATAGTAAGTAATCATTCAGTATTTATTATATGCAGGACACTTTGTTTAAAGTTTTACATATTTATTATTCTATTCACAGATCACACCATCTCTGGGAGACAGAAATGAGACAAGAGCAGCATCTTCAAACAATGTCAAAGCTCTGAGAGGAAGGCTGAAAATTGTTATTAATAACTTTATCTAGAGAGAGTTTTACACTTTTCAGAGTATTTTCTCATGTGTCCTTTAATCTTACACAGCCTTATGTGGTAATAAGTCAGATATAATTATTTCCATTTTGCAAGGAGCAGAGAAAGTTCCCACTAGTATGGGGAGAGTTGGAATTTAGTACCCAGGGGCTATGCAACTTCTTCAGTTCTCCTTCCATTATTTTGTACAACTTTAATTTTAAAGAAGTTCCATTTGGGATAATGTGTTTCTATTTTTATTGGCAGTTGCTCCTTTTTTAATCTTCAATCAAAATCCACTTATGATCTTAGAATGACGTGTGGCTAGTTTTCTTGCCCTCTTACCGATAACTTTTCTAGTGTTAGGATTTAAAAAGGCTCAGAAATCAACAAAGTCCAACCTTACTTACCCTGTACTGGTGGGTGACAATTCTAACTTGAGTTTAAGGGTTTTGTCTCCGTTAAAATGAGTGTCCTAAAGGATTATACGTATTAAGCAATTGTTAGTAACCTTTCAGAATATTTCAGGGCATGAAGCAATTTTGACTCTAACAATTAATTAGTAGAGTGGACAATTCATCTAACCACCCAAAGCAAAGGACACTGCAGAAGCATTCACAGCACCAGAGGTCAGTTTGAAGCAGTTGTGAAAAGTAGGAATGAAAAGTAACCAGTGGAATAATAATAACAAGCAGAAGAAGCACCCATATGATATCAGACATTCTTTTTAGTGCTTTATACAAAGTGTTACCATAATTTTATGCAGTCACTATTGTTATCATCTTTATTTTAATAAGGTGTACAGAATTGTTGATATATACTAGAGCATCAGACTAGAATCAGGGTTTCCATTCACTATGTTATGCTATCCATGAAATAAGACTTCAACGTTTTTCAATTTTTTTGATGGAACTGTCCCTGGAAAGCTCATCAAATGTTTATCATCTCTGAGATATATAGCTGTAGGCATAGCTAGAAACATAGGAAGCTATTGAGTGGGATATTTCAATTTATTGTAGAACTGCAGCTAAAGTTATAAGGTGAGTAGAATGGGCTTTAAGGGTCTCACATTTTATGTTGAGACCCATCCCCAGCTGGGATCAACCACCGCTCTGGCAGATTCCTAAACAACCTAAGCTCAGAGAATGGGACCCACCATGCACCACCAGTGGCTTGTCCCCCAAGTCTGTTCCTGCCACCATCTTCTAGATCAATATAAAAGAAGAGCTAGAATGGGGAAACTCAAATGTTATAGACTGCAGCACTTGTGGAAAGAAATTATTCCTTTGTTTTGTTTTTTGGGATTGCTTTTCTTCCTCACAGCAAAGAGGTGCTGAAACAGAATAGTAGAGACTGCACAAGTCTACATCAAGTGAGAATTTTATTTTTCTAGTAAAGATTGCCTAGTCAAAGAACTTGATGACTTTCTTTATAATGACACTAGAAAAGGAAGAAAAAATTGGGGAAAGATGACATAGAGGCATATGTTGGGTTGCAAGTCTCTAGGAATATCCAGCCAGAATTCTCAGTTTCTTTTTTTTTTAATGTTTATTTATATGTGTGTGTGTGTGTGTGTGTGTGTGTGAGAGAGAGAGAGAGAGAGAGAGAGAGCACAATCAGGGGAGGGTTAGAGAGAGAGGGAGACAGAATCCAAAGCAGGCTCCAGGCTCCAAACTGTCAGCACAGAGCCCTACGCAGGACTTGAACTCTAACTTAATTTCTAATTAAATGTTTCTAACGTTAAGATGGATCTTGGGTATAGTCCATTGCTTGTGAAGACTATGTGAGATTGTGAGAGAGGCTTTGCTTGGACTGCTCATGCCTGAGATGCATAATAAAGGAATGAAGCCTGCAGGCCAGCTCTGGGGGATAAACCTCTCAGGAGATTAATAAAACTTATATGAGGCATCTGGAAGGGCCCCACCATCACATACAGCCAGCACTCAACTACATGAGCTCACAGACAATGTTCTAGATCAGCATGTCAAAAGTAACAAGGAAAGAATGACAGTGAAGGGTGGTGACACTTATCCTTTCCTTTTTCCTCCTCCCTAGCCTAATATAAGAAGAGGTAGTGCACATAAAAGCAGCAGAGAAAAAGAAGTTTGAGTAAAGTACAGACCACAGATAAATGGAACAAGTGCTTGAGAGGGGGAAGATTAGAGTTTTGAAACAGATACGAGATTAATGTTAAAAACAACAACAACATTGAATCATTAGAATCAGAAAGGGACTGTTAATAAAAGAACAAGTGACAAAAAGTTATAGAATCTGATTACACAGCTATTCAGAGAACAGCTGATGGAAAAGAAACGGGATTGTGACAATGTATATTCAGAGAATATGTACCAGGAAATTAACAGTTTTCATGTGTACACCTTCAAAGATTGAGAGTTCTCAGCAAACCAGGTGTGTGTGTGTCTATGTGAGTGTATAAATTATTGCAAACACACACACATATTTCTTTAACTTAGGTGATATTATGCGTCTAAATTAAAATTTCCTTTCCACCTTAATATATTACTGTTACCAATAAGCAACTGAAATTCTCAGAAGTAATTTTTATTTCATTCAAAAATATAATAGATTAATTCTGAAGAGTTCTGTGGAATACCTCAGAGATGGGGTAGAAACTAAATAATACATACATAATATTTTCAGCAAGGTACTTTCCCGACAACACTTTTTATGTTTTATATAAATATGCACCTTTAACCCACCAAGTTTCCAGATTTTTGTTTGTTTGGACATTGCCTTAAATATTTTTGCTAATTCCTCTTTTTACATAGCAGGTGACTTAGATTTTTTTTTTAATAATGCACTATATGCACCTGTTCCACTAGCAGATATGCATGCACACACACACACACACACACACACACACACACATACACACTCACCAGTATTTCACCTATGGTGCAGTTGTACACAGGAGGATCTCTATGGATGCTCATTTTGTTTTTAAAAGTTAAATAATTGCTATTAATGAAATCACTAACGATTTATTTACCCACAAATATTTATTATCTATCATGCATGTTAGGCACTGTGTTGGGCAGTAGAAGTCCCACACTGGGCAAGAACACAGTCTCTGTGTTCACACATTTATAATTTGTTGGGAAAAGTAGGCAAGTAAAAATGTGTCCTGCCATACAGTATGATAAGTAGAGGTAAATACAGAGTAAAAACAAATTCTTAATCTAATGAGAATATGACATTTAAGATGAAGCTAAAGGAAGCGTCATAGAGTTACAGCCAGCCAGTGGAGAGTGAAGCGTGTTTCACAATAAGGGAAATAGCAGTTATTACCCAGTGGCCACTATATGCCAGGCAGGATTCTAATCACCTTATATGCGTGAATTATCAATTAGGTACTATTTATTTACCAATTTACAAAGAAGAAAACAGAGGCACAGAGAGACAGAAACTTCCCAGTGTCAGAGTTAGAAGGTCCCACAGCCAGGATTCAAATGTACAGTCGGGATTCAGGGACTGTGCTTTTTGCCACCCTGCAGTGCCAACCTGCCCCAGGCCTTCAGAAACTCGAGTGTATGTTTGTGGGATCTTTCTGGCTCACTCTGGCTTTGGTAGAGGACAGGAGCCGAGAGTCACTGGAGTGAAGGGATAGGCAGACTCTAGATGAGGAAGGGGTGTTAGATACTAGTGATCTGGCCTTTATTACAGATAGTCAAGTGTTTGATGCAGAGTATTCTCGTATGTCTTCAATCCAATCCCCTGGCTGCAGTGCGGATGTCAGAATAGGTGAGTGATCAGGCTGGTGTTGGGACATCAGTCAAGAGGTCTTTGCAGTAATCAAGGTATGAAGTATTGATGCCTGATCTAGGAATGGTGATAAATAGATGCCTCCTGGTGTTTCAGGGACAGCAAAGGGTCATAATTTTTCTATAGAAATTTCTTTAAACAGCATAATGGAAATTAAAAACTTGCCACCACTCATATCTCTGTTGTAGCAGCCTCTGTTATGTTACCCATCTTACTCTGTCTGTTGGGTTACCCTTGAATATTCAATAGGGAGACTCCATAACCTCAGAATAATTCCTACTAAGTTATACATAAATAGGGGGCTGCAGGATGGAAAAAAGTATTTACCAAAATCTCCCTTAGAGAATAGTTATGTCAGTTATATAAAATGTCAATTACATGACGCAGAATTCTAGAATACCAGAATAAGAACTGGAAATATTTATAAAACACTACCTAAAAAGTTTAAGTTTTACAAACATGGCACATAAAGTGTATTTATCTATACATGGATGAATTTAAAAGAAAAAAAAGTTTTTATCTATACATGGGTAAAGAAAAATGTATTTATTTATACATGGATGAATTTAAAAGAATAAAGTTTAATAATGTCTCAAATTTTCAAAGCAGTACATAGACTTTTATTGTGGAATTCTCAAAACTCCCATTAGGCAACTAAATATTTCACTAATATTTAGCAGATGCATCAAATAAACAAGGTGCTTAAGAAGGATATGACATTTCTATGCAACTAATTCTTATACTGCTTTATAAAGAGATGGCTTAGGCTCAAACATCCTGCTAAGGAAGTAAATTAAAATCACATAATTCTAGAACTGTATGAAATATAGGGATAAGATATTCTAGTGAAGCTAAATCATAAAAGTGTGGTAAGATTAGTTGTCTTTATTAACAATAAGTTATCATTATGTTTGTCAATTATTTTCACTTTCAAAATAGGAATAAAATGGGGCTATCCTTGATCCATGAAAGTTTATCACGGCTATAGATGCCATCTGTCACAATGTGTGTTATAGCCAAGAGAAAACAAGGCAAGACTGCTGACCTGGACCAACCTCTATTCAGTGAGAAATTAAAAAAAAAAAAAAAGCACAGTTGTGAAAAATTAAGTCAACTATGATAATTTAAGTAGCAATGACAGGACAAGGATTAATTTATTGATCTCCATTCTAGGACTCAATCTCTTATAATTCCTCATTTAGGATTCACTTTAGTCTTATTTCCTTGATTAAAGCATAACTAAATGTTCTCATATGTCTCTTTTCACGGACTAAAAAAAGCATTTTCAAACCATGTCACAACAGTAACAAAATTATAAATGTAGAAGTTAGCAGGACTGAAGATACTCTGTGAAATTAGAGAAAATATAGAATAAATGATTTTAGAAGGAAAACATGAATATTAATATACACATCAAATTCCAAAAGAAATAGGCAGTGTATATTCTAAAATTGTAATTTGTATGGAGAAATAAAATTAACTTTTGTCTTCCAGTTGGAGCATTTTAAAATTGGTGAATCATGAAACATGGAATGAAGTAAGATAATTTATTTTGATTTTGTTTTTTGTCCTTAATAATGCCACCCTGTAAGGTAATAAAGTTATATACTAACAATCTGAGAATACAATGAATGTGGTAATGTTAACTAATATATTTTTCTGATTAAAAGCTTACTTGCAACATGGCAAGAAACCAGCTTCTTCCACAATCTCCTGGTTTTAGCAACACCCTTGACTGACTTATGATCTGACACTGTCCACAACTCTCCACATGAGTTACTCTTTCCTATGGATGATGGTCATCACCTCTTCTGATCCATATGAAGGATATGGGCACTATCATTCTAGGACTGAGATCCACTGAGTCTCTCCCTACTGTTTCCTGTGTCTGCAGATTTCAGACCACACTATCAAAGATAGGGTCCAACTTAGCTCTCTGATCAGAGTGAAGCATGGTAAACTAGAATACATCCTAGAATTTCCTTCTTCCTCAACAGCCACCCTGATACTCTGGGTCTGGGCACTGTCTCTAGGTACAATCAGTGCTCAGGTAATCAAATCAGAATTTTTCTTTGAAGATCCCATTGTTCCTATACTTTTATTCACAATATAAAAAGTATATTCACAATATAAAAAGTATATTCCTATACTTTTTATCCCAAATGGCCTGTCTTGCTTTCTTGTTACCTATGTCCTCTCTCCACTATGCTTACTACTCTTCACATATGTTCAGTCTCTTCTCCTTGAGTAAGCACATTCTCTCTTGCTTTCCTAACTCAAGGTCACATCAAAATCTTTCAATCTTGAACTTTACACATTTGTTTTGTTAGAACATAGCAAGGCTAATTATGCAAATTATCACCTATTACTGTATTAACTTCCCAGTTAATGTATGTATGTAGTGTATTAACTGTTAATGATGTATGTACTGTATTAACTTCCCAGTACATACATTATTTTTACTGACCTGAAATAAAATGTTTTCCCTCCTATTATTCACATTTTTACACTTTTGAATCAGAATACTTCTTATAACCAAACTATATATTTAATGATGTATCTTACACATTTTTTTCTACACAGTTGTTATTAAATTATTCTGCATTTTGAAATTTAAGAACACAGTATGAAAGTGCCTCTTGAAAGTGACTCTTGTACTACTAGGAAAGATATTCCATGGGGAATTTGTCATTTGACATTTCACATTACATCGTATAATCAGATTTTACAATGTGAACATCATATTGTATATTTAAAAATAAACTAAAAATTAATAAAGTGCTCTGCAAGGCCAATAAATTTA
The DNA here is from genome assembly GCF_023721935.1 of Panthera uncia. Taxonomy (NCBI): domain Eukaryota; kingdom Metazoa; phylum Chordata; class Mammalia; order Carnivora; family Felidae; genus Panthera; species Panthera uncia. The sequence goes on along the minus strand of NC_064808.1, from coordinate 78,137,627 downwards.
AATAAGGACAATTTTTTTTCAAATTATATAAATGGAAGAAAAAGTGGCATCTCGATAATCAACTAAACATGTTTCTCAACTTATAATCAGTATAATAAATAGTTACAGTAGTCCAACATAGTGCTAATTTCTTTAAATGTCTGTATTTGTTCCTCAAATTAACATAATATGAGGGATGATTATAATCCTAATTAAAAAAAATATTGTTCTAAAACAATTGCTACAGCAAAACTGCCAAAGGCACAGCAATTCCTAGTACAAGAATTATTGAAAATTCTACTACTGAGAATGCTGCCCTAGGCTCTTGCCATACCGATGACCCTGAAGCACAGTTCTTTCTGGATCCCAGAGATATCTATATCCTACTGGTGGAGAAATAAGAAATCATTACAACTTACAACATGTAAAATTCAATCTGGACAGCTAGGATAATGGAGATGGAATTTTGATGATAGTGGTGTTTTTGGACCATTGAGTAGGAACTGAGAAAGCACAAAACATAAAAACAATATTGTAGTTGTTAAATGTAGGTGAAATATCGTAATATCCTTAAAAATATGAAACCTGCTTGAGACATTTATAAAAAGAATGTTTTATCACATTCAAAAAATATGACTAACCCAATTATAGGTTACAAACTGAAAGACCTAAGACAATATTACTAGAATTTCATTTGCTTACAAATTAAGCTAATGGTATATGTTGTCCAATACAGTGGCCACTAGTCATATATAAATATTGAGCATTTGGAATGCTGTTAGTCTTAAGATGTACATACCACAGTTTGAACACTAAGTAAAAACAAATAATGTAACGTATTCCATTAATAATTTTTGTATTGATAACAAGTTAAAATGTTATATTTTGAGTATATGGGACTAAATTACATATATTACCAAATTAATTTTACATGTATCTTTTTATTTTTTAGGTATAATTCCTAGAAAATGTAAAATTGCCTATATTTTTCACATTGTGGCTTTCTACTGGATAACAATATGAATGTATACTTCACATTGCTAAAAAATGACTCAGAATGCAACTCCCCTTCTGCAAATAGACATGTGAACCTAAAAGTTTCTTATATAATACTATCTAGTTAGTGTTTTGTTTTATGTATTTTGTTAAAGGCTACATTGTATCATTGGTACTCATTTAGTCAAAATCAGGAAAAACTGTTTCTAGACAACATAGGTTTTGTCCTCTAGCTTAATTCTTCCCCAAAGTATAATATGTATACCGTTGTGTAGCGTGTTAAAAATGTAGATTCTGGCTCAGTAGCTCTGGGTGGAGCCTGAGATTTTCATTTCTAACAAGTGCCCAGGTGATGTTGATGCTGCTCTGGGTAATTTGAGCCACAAACTTCTACATGACAAAGGTGTTCCAATGTACTTGATCTCAAATTAGAAATCAATGGTGCTAAAAATGCACACTGAAGTATTTGAGCTTATAAACTAATAGTTTATTACTATTACTATTTGTATATTTAACTTAAACTATTTAGCTTACTTCTTTAAAAATATTTTCTCAATGTAAATTCATATTTTCTACAACAATTCAGGAAAATAAGGGAAAGCATAAATGAGAAAATGAGCATCATGTGACTCCACCAAACATAAACCATCATTGCATTTTTACGTATTTGTGTCTAATACTATTGCTGTTCAGCTTGTTTTAATAGAAGTTTGATAGTATTGTAAATACTGTTTTGCAATAGTTTTCCTTCATCTTCTTATGTTGTAAACATTTACCCATTTTCTGATAATGGTGTCTACACAATGCTTAATAGCAGCTTATTACTCTATCATATCGATATACTAAATATTCTTAGATAATTCCCACTTATTAGTCACTTGTATTGTTTCCAATTTTATGTGATTATCAACAATGTTGTAATGAACAACTTTGTCTGAAGTTTCTTTGAAATATTTCAATGAAGCAGGCATTTTTTGTGCTTATAAGTATATGGCTTAGAAGAGCAAACCCCATTAATAAAAAATTATGAAAGATGGTATTGGTTTATATAAATCTAATTTCTTCCATTAACATTTGGAGTATTTAGATTATGCCTATAAACCTGAAAGTATTACCTGTTATAAAACTAGGAAGAAAAACAATATATGGACAAATAATCAATTTGCTTATTGTTCTCATGACAGTTTGTCTGAGATCTTTGATATTCTTTATTGAACTTTATATTTTGCTTCTTCATGAATTAAAAGTATATATGTTCTTATAGTGGGTCTTCTAAGTTGAAGGTTTTGGATCCTGGAGTACATATATTAATTTTCTGAAGAATTTTCTAGATTTATTTGAAATCCACGTGTCCCATCCCAAATGCATACATGTAATATGTGTTTATAATAACTTTAAAGGAAACAGTGTACTTTATAATAAATGTATCCAAATATTAAAAACAACTTTAGTTATCAAATTATCATTTTCTTTTGACAAGCAGTAACTCATAAATTGTAAAACAGTTAACATGCTTAGTCATTACTGGTAACTTCAAAGAAGTTCAAAATTAATGTGATTCCTCGGTAAAACACTTTACTAAGTTCTTGTTTTAATTTTATTACTGATTTGCAGCAAAGATACATATTTAGAAATATAACTTAAAACTTTTCTGATTAAGTCTTGGGGGATTTTCTGTGCTGTAGAAGAAAGGACATAAACTTTCTTGTTAGACTTGGTTTAAATATCATCCCAACTATTTGTGTGCTTTCATCCTTGGACAATTAATTAATCTCTCTGATCCTGTTTCTTTATCTGTAAATTAGTGTCGATACTACCCATATTACATAACTATAAGAGTAAAATGTAATGCATTTAAAAGGTTGAAAATAGAGTCTGGAAGTAATGGACATTAATCTGTTTTAGCAAAAATATTATTTAAAATTCACAAAAAAAGAGATATAATCATTGAAGTGTGGACAGGAAGAGAGAGGCTAGTAGGTGAGACTTTATTCATTAAGCTTGTATTTCCATTATAATTACTACTGAAGCCTATGTATAGAATTTGTATTTCCAAAGAATACAAAACATATTTTTGATGTGGAACAACTATTTACCTAGGTTCTCAAGCCTTAAACCTTTATCTCAGTATTTCCTTTACTTCCAACAAATCAAGCTAGCTCTACCATAAAAATATATACTTAGTCTATTTTATTTCCATGATCCCTGTCATCACGCTAACTCAGGTAATCCTCTATCATTTAGGCTTTCTCTGTTTTGTAACAAATTTATTGAGGTGCGATGGACATAAAATAAAACTGCACGTGTTCACTATGTAAAATTTGATACATATATCAAATTGTGAGACTATTACCACAATGAAGAGAGTGAATATACCCCTCATCTGCAAAAGGTTCCTCAGCCCACTTGTAATCCTCTGTTGTTTCACTTCTCAACATCTCCACACAATCAATTTTCTGCCCTCTGTCAAGATACATTAGTTTCCACTTTCTCAAGTTTACCTAAATAGAATCGGTGTATACTCTTTTAGTTTGTATTCTTTCACTTAGTATGATTATTTTGAAATTACTCAATGTTTTTGTGTGTATCAAAAATTCATCCTTTTTATTGCAGATAAATATTCCATTGCATGAAGATACCACAATTTGTTTATCCATTATCCTGCTGATGGACATTTGAATAGTTTCCAGATTGGGAGTATTACAAATGAAGCTGCTATGAAAATTTATATACAAGTCTTTACATGAACATATGCTTTGTTTTCTCTTAGGTAATTATTAGGAGTAGAACCACTGGATTTTGTGGTAGGTGAATATGTAACTTTTTTTTTTTTTTTTAATATATGAAATTTACTGTCAAATTGGTTTCCATACAACACCCAGTGCTCATCCCAAAAGGTGCCCTCCTCAATACCCATCACCCACCCTGCCCTCCCTCCCACCCCCCATCAACCCTCAATTTGTTCTCAGTTTTTAACAGTCTCTTATGCTTTGGCTCTCTCCCACTCTAACCTCTTTTTTTTTTTTTCCTTCCCCTCCCCCATGGGTTTCTGTTATGTTTCTCAGGATCCACATAAGAGTGAAACCATATGGTATCTGTCTTTCTCTGTATGGCTTATTTCACTTAGCATCACACTCTCCAGTTCCATCCATGTTGCTACAAAAGGCCATATTTCATTTTTTCTCATTGCCACGTAGTATTCCATTGTGTATATAAACCACAATTTCTTTATCCATTCATCAGTTGATGGACATTTAGGCTCTTTCCATAATTTGGCTATTGTTGAGAGTGCCGCTATAAACATTGGGGTACAGGTGCCCCTATGCATCAGTACTCCTGTATCCCTTGGATAAATTCCTAGCAGTGCTATTGCTGGGTCTATGACCCAGGTAGGTCTATTTTTAATTTTCTGAGGAACCTCCACACTGCTTTCCAGAGCGGTTGCACCAATTTGCATTCCCACCAACAGTGCAAGAGGGTTCCTGTTTCTCCACATCCTCTCCAGCATCTATAGTCTCCTGATTTCTTCATTTTGGCCACTCTGACTGGCATGAGGTGATATCTGAGTGTGGTTTTGACTTGTATTTCCCTGATAAGGAGCGACGTTGAACATCTTTTCATGTGCCTGTTGGCCATCCGGATGTCTTCTTTAGAGAAGTGTCTATTCATGTTTTCTGCCCATTTCTTCACTGGGTTATTTGTTTTTCGGGTGTGGAGTTTGGTGAGCTCTGTATAGATTTTGGATACTAGCCCTTTGTCCGATGTGTCATTTGCAAATATCTTTTCCCATTCCGTTGGTTGCCTTTTAGTTTTGTTGGTTGTTTCCTTTGCTGTGCAGAAGCTTTTTATCTTCATAAGGTCCCAGTAATTCACTTTTGCTTTTAATTCCCTTGCCTTTGGAGATGTGCCGAGTAAGAGATTGCTACGGCTGAGGTCAGAGAGGTCTTTTCCTGCTTTCTCCTCTAAGGTTTTGATGGTTTCCTGTCTCACATTCAGGTCCTTTATCCATTTTGAGTTTATTTTTGTGAATGGTGTGTGAGAAAGTGGTCTAGTTTCAACCTTCTGCATGTTGCTGTCCAGTTCTCCCAGCACCATTTGTTAAAGAGACTGTCTTTTTTCCATTGGATGTTCTTTCCTGCTTTGTCAAAGATGAGTTGGCCATACGTTTGTGGGTCTAGTTCTGGGGTTTCTATTCTATTCCATTGGTCTATGTGTCTGTTTTTATGCCAATACCATGCTGACTTGATGATGACAGCTTTGTAGTAGAGGCTAAAGTCTGGGATTGTGATGCCTCCTGCTTTGGTCTTCTTCTTCAAAATTACTTTGGCTATTCGGGGCCTTTTGTGGTTCCATATGAATTTTAGGATTGCTTGTTCTAGTTTCGAGAAGAATGCTGGTGCAATTTTGATTGGGATTGCATTGAATGTGTAGATAGCTTTGGGTAGTATTGACATTTTGACAATATTTATTCTTCCAATCCATGAGCAGGGAATGTCTTTCCATTTCTTTATATCTTCTTCAATTACCTGCATAAGCTTTCTATAGTTTTCAGCATACAGATCTTTTACATCTTTGGTTAGATTTATTCCTAGGTATTTTATGCTTCTTGGTGCAATTGTGAATGGGATCAGTTTCTTCATTTGTCTTTCTGTTGCTTCATTGTTAGTGTATAAGAATGCAACTGATTTCTGCACATTGATTTTGTATCCTGCAACTTTGCTGAATTCCTGTATCAGTTCTAGCAGACTTTGGGTGGAGTCTATCGGATTTTCCATGTATAATATCATGTCATCTGCAAAAAGCGAAAGCTTGACTTCGTCTTTGCCAATTTTGATGCCTTTGATTTCCTTTTGTTGTCTGATTGCTGATGCTAGAACTTCCAGCACTATATTAAACAACAGCGGTGACAGTGGGCATCCCTGTCGTGTTCCTGATCTCAGGGAAAAAGCTCTCAGTTTTTCCCCGTTGAGGATGATGTTAGCTGTGGGCTTTTCATAAATGGCCTTTATGATCTTTAAGTATGTTCCTTCTATCCCGACTTTCTCAAGGGTTTTTATTAAGAAAGGGTGCTGGATTTTGTCAAAGGCCTTTTCTGCATCGATTGACAGGATCATATGGTTCTTCTCTTTTTTTTTGTTAATGTGATGTATCACGTTGATCGATTTGCGAATGTTGAACCAGCCCTGCATCCCAGGAATGAATCCCACTTGATCATGGTGAATAATTCTTTTTATATGCTGTTGAATTCGATTTGCTAGTATCTTATTGAGAATTTTTGCATCCATATTCATCAGGGATATTGGCCTGTAGTTCTCTTTTTTTACTGGGTCTCTGTCTGGTTTAGGAATCAAAGTAATACTGGCTTCATAGAATGAGTCTGGAAGTTTTCCTTCCCTTTCTATTTCTTGGAATAGCTTGAGAAGGATAGGTATTATCTCTGCTTTAAATGTCTGGTAGAACTCCCCTGGGAAGCCATCTGGTCCTGGACTCTTATTTGTTGGGAGATTTTTGATAACCGATTCAATTTCTTCGCTGGTTATGGGTCTGTTCAAGCTTTCTATTTCCTCCTGATTGAGTTTTGGAAGAGTGTGGGTGTTTAGAAATTTGTCCATTTCTTCCAGGTTGTCCAATTTGCTGGCATATAATTTTTCATAGTATTCCCTGATAATTGTTTGTATCTCTGAGGGATTGGTTGTAATCATTCCATTTTCATTCATGATTTTATCTATTTGGGTCATCTCCCTTTTCTTTTTGAGAAGCCTGGCTAGAGGTTTGTCAATTTTGTTTATTTTTTCAAAAAACCAACTCTTGGTTTCGTTGATCTGCTCTACAGTTTTTTTAGATTCTATATTGTTTATTTCTGCTCTGATCTTTATTATTTCTCTTCTTCTGCTGGGTTTAGGCTGCCTTTGCTGTTCTGTTTCTATTTCCTTTAGGTGTGCTGTTAGATTTTGTATTTGGGATTTTTCTTGTTTCTTGAGATAGGCCTGGATTACAATGTATTTTCCTCTCAGGACTGCCTTCGCTGCATCCCAAAGCGTTTGGATTGTTGTATTTTCATTTTCGTTTGTTTCCATGTATATTTTAATTTCTTCTCTAATTGCCTGGTTGACCCACTCATTCGTTAGTAGGGTGTTCTTTAACCTCCATGCTTTTGGAGGTTTTCCAGACTTTTTCCTGTGGTTGATTTCAAGCTTCATAGCATTGTGGTCTGTAAGTATGCATGGTATAATTTCAATTCTTGTAAACTTATGAAGGGCTGTTTTGTGACCCAGTATATGATCTATCTTGGAGAATGTTCCATGTGCACTCGAGAAGAAAGTATATTCTGTTGCTTTGGGATGCAGAGTTCTAAATAGATCTGTCAAGTCCATCTGATCCAATGTATCATTCAGGGCCCTTGTTTCTTTATTGACTGTGTGTCTAGATGATCTATCCATTTCTGTAAGTGGGGTGTTAAAGTCCCCTGCAATGACCACATTCTTATCAATAAGGTTGCTTATGTTTATGAGTAATTGTTTTATATATATGGGGGCTCGGGTATTTGGCGCATAGACATTTATAATAGTTAGCTCTTCCTGGTGGATAGACCCTGTGATTATTATATAATGCCCTTCTTCATCTCTTGTTACAGCCTTTAATTTAAAGTCTAGTTTGTCTGATATAAGTATGGATACTCCAGCTTTCTTTTGGCTTCCAGGAGCATGATAAATAGTTCTCCATCCCCTCACTCTCAATCTAAAGGTGTCCTCAGATCTAAAATGAGTCTCTTGTAGACAGCAAATAGATGGGTCTTGTTTTTTTATCCATTCTGATACCCTATGTCTTTTAGTTGGCGCATTTAATCCATTTACATTCAGTGTTATTATAGAAAGATATGGGTTTAGAGTCATTGTGATGTCTGTATGTTTTATGCTTGTAGTGATGTCTCTGGTACTTTGTCTCACAGGATCCCCCTTAGGATCTCTTGTAGGGCTGGTTTCGTGGTGACAAATTCCTTCAGTTTTTGTTTGTTTGGGAAGACCTTTATCTCTCCTTCTATTCTAAATGACAGACTTGCTGGATAAAGGATTCTCGGCTGCATATTTTTTCTGTTTAGCACACTGTAGATATCGTGCCAAGCCTTTCTGGCCTGCCAAGCTTCAAAGGAGAGATCAGTCACGAGTCTTATAGGTCTCCCTTTATAAGTGAGGGCACGTTTATCCCTTGCTGCTTTCAGAATTTTCTCTTTATCCTTGTATTTTGCCAGTTTCACTATGATATGTCGTGCAGAAGATCGATTCAAGTTACGTCTGAAGGGAGTTCTCTGTGCCTCTTGGATTTCAATGCCTTTTTCCTTCCCCAGTTCAGGGAAGTTCTCAGCTATAATTTGTTCAAGTACCCCTTCAGCACCTTTCCCTCTCTCTTTCTCCTCTGGGATACCAATTATGCGTATATTATTTTTTTTTAGTGTATCACTTAGTTCTCTAATTTTCCCCTCATACTCCTGGATTTTTTTATCTCTCTTTCTTTCAGCTTCCTCTTTCTCCATAACTTTATCTTCTAGTTCACCTATTCTCTCCTCTGCCTCTTCAAGCCGAGCCATCGTGGATTCCATTTTGTTTTGCATTTTGTTTAAAGCGTTTTTCAACTCCTCGTGACTGTTCCTTAGTCCCTCGATCTTTGTGGCAAGAGATTCTCTGCTGTCCTGTATACTGTTTTCAAGCCCAGCGATTAATTTTATGACTATTATTCTAAATTCACTTTCTGTTATATTATTTAAATCCTTTTTGATCAGTTCATTAGCTGTTGTTATTTCCTGGAGATTCTTCTGAGGGGAATTCTTCCGTTTGGTCATTTTGGAGAGTCCCTTGCGTGGTGAGGACCTGCAGTGCACTTCCCCTGTGCTGTGGTGTATAACTGGAGTTAGTGGGCGGGGCCGCAGTCTGACCCGATGTCTGCCCCCAGCCCACTGCTGGGGCCACAGTCAGACTGGTGTGTGCCTTCTCTTCCCCTCTCCTAGGGGCGGGATTCACTGTGGGGTGGCGTGTCCCGTCTGGGCTACTTGCACACTGCCAGGCTTGTGGTGCTGGGGATCTGGCGTATTAGCTGGGGTGGGTAGGCAAGGTGCACGGGGGTGGAGGGGCAGGCTTAGCTCACTTCTCCTTAGTTGATCCACTCCAGGAGGAGCCCTGTGGCAGCGGGAGGGAGTCAGATCCGCTGCCGGAGGTTTGGCTCCGCAGAAGCACAGAGTTGGGTGTTTGCGCGGAGCGAGCAAGTTCCCTGGCAGGAACTGGTTCCCTTTGGGATTTTGGCTGGGGGATGGGCGGGGGAGATGGCGCTGGCGCCTTTGTTCCCCGCCAAGCTGAGCTCTGCCGTCTGGGGGCTCAGCAGCTCTCCCTCCCTTTGTCCTCCAGCCTTCCCGCTTTCCGAGCAGAGCTGTTAACTTATGACCTCCCAGACGCTAAGTCGCGCTTGCTGTCGGAACACAGTCCGTCCGGCCCCTCCGCTTTTGCCAGCCAGACTCGGGGGCTCTGCTTGGCCGGCGAGCCGCCCCTCCGCCCCGGCTCCCTCCCGCCAGTCCGTGGAGCGCGCACCACCTCGCCGCCCTTCCTACCCTCTTCCGTGGGCCTCTAGTCTGCGCTTGACTCCGGAGACTCCCTTCTGCTAATCCTCTGGCCGTTTTCTGGGTTCTTTAGGCAGGTGTAGGTGGAATCTAAGTGATCGGCAGGACGCATTGTGAGTCCCGCGTCCTCCTACGCCGCCATCTTCTGGAACTCTCTGTAACATTTTCAAAACTGCCAAACTCTTTTCCAACATGGTTGTACTATTTTACTTTCCTATTAGCAGGGTATGAGAAATGAAGTTCTTCCACTTCTCACCAACATTTGATATCGTCAGTCTTTTAAATTTTAATCTAGAATGATTAAATTTGTTAGAATATAAGTTTGTAGTGGGATCTTTATGGTATTAATTTTTCATTTCCCTAATGACAAATGATGTTAAGCATCTTTTTGTGTGTTTATTTGTCATTTCTATATTTTCTTGGGGAGGAAGGAATTCAAAACTTCTGTTCCCCCCTTTAAAAAATATTTGTTTTCTTCTAATTGAATTTTTAGAGTTCTTTCTATACAAGTTATTTTTTTTTTTAAATCAGGTATGTGATTCATAAGTGTTCCTTCTTAGCCTGGTGTTTACATTTTCACTACCTTACCAGCATCTTTGAGTGAGGTGACTTGAATTTTGAAAATTCCAATTTATTTTTTTTTCTTTTTTAATCATGCCTTTGGTGTTTTATTGAAGAATTCTTTGCCTAAGACAAAGTCCCAAAATTTTTCTCTTATATTTTTTCTTCCAGAGTTTCATAGCGTTATGTTTTTAAGTTTATTTATTTAGAGATATAGAGACATGTGAGTGGGGCAGAGAGAGAGGGAGACAGAGAATCCCAAGTAATCTCCACACTGTCAGCATGGAGCCTGATGTGGAGCTTGAACTCATGAAACTGTGAGATCATGACCTGAGCTGAAACCAAAGAGTTGGATGCTCCTATAGCATTATGTTTTATTTATAAGTCTATAATATATCTTGAGTAATTTTTATGTGGAATAAAGTATGAATCAAGTTTATATTGGTTATCTACTTGTTTCAGCACAAATTGTTGAAAAGACTAAACTTTCTCTACTGAATTGCCTTTACACCTTTGTAAAAAGTCAATTTCCCATTTATGTATGGTTCATAATTGTATTTAGTCCAGTAACAGCCAAGTGTCATAATTACTGGAGTTGGTGTTTGTAATGGTTAATTTTATGTGTCAATTTGGCTAAGACATGATACCTAGATAATTGGTCAAATTCATTGTCTGGATGGTGTTGTAAGGGTAATTTTTCATATAAGATTAGTATGTAAATCTGTAGACTGACTAAAGCTACTAATAGTGAGAGAACTTCATCCAATCAGTAAAAGGGATTAAGAAAAAACAGACTAAGGTCTTGAGAGGAAGAGGAAATTCTGCCTTTTTACTGCCTTCAGATTCAAGCTACAATATGAACTCTTCCTTGGGTCTGCATTTTGCCAGCGTACCCTGCAGATTTTAGAATTGGCAACCTCCTAGTCATGTGAGTCAATTTCTTAAAATAATCCTAATAAATCTCTATTATCTATCTATGAATCTAGCTAACTAGCTAGCTAGCTATCATCTATCTATCTACCTACCAACATCTCTATCTCTTCTTATTGGTTCTGTTTCTCTGGAGAACTCTGGCTAACATAGTAATATACAATATCTTTTCTTAATTTGGGCACTGTTTGCAAATACTGAACCTACTCAAGCTAGTTTAATAACAACAAAAAAAGTTATAGTTACTAGCGTTTTTCCAAACACAGTAGTCTCAAGAACAATTGGAAGCAGGGATTTAAATGTCATTGGAGCACCCTTTATACTTTTTATGATTCTCTTCCTTTCAGTGTTGTTTTTTTTTTTTTTTTTCTCTCTCTCTCTGTCACTCAGAAAGACTGCCTTTCTCTGCTCCACAGAACTATCCAAAAGGCAGAAATGTGGCTCTGGTGGTCCCTGAGATTTATCTCTCTCTCTTTTTTTTTATTTTGAAGAGTGACTATCTTCCATCCATACGTCTAAAAAATTAATGGGTGAATCTCATTGGCCAGCTTAGGCAAGGTGTGTTTAATCAATTGTAGCTGTAAGTGGGGACAAAATATAAAATGGATATTCATCCTGGAACCACATAGATGATATGCAAGATGAGACTGATAATAAAGAAGGAGGGTTCTGGACAGGCAAATGGCATTCATTATATTTATTTTCAGAAGCAGTAAAAGTTCTAAATTTTTAACATGATGCAAAAGTAATCAACGTATTATAAACTCTAGTTTTGATTGCTTGTGGAAAATGTCAATTCTGTCTGTCTTAGACATTAAGATCAAATCAGAATATAAAATTTAAGTTCAATGTGATTATCCAGAGAGTCTATACAAAATGCTTCATCCAAATCAGACTTTTGGCTCTGACTCCATTTAGTTGTACTGTATGAGACTATTTGATTTCATTTTGTGTTATCAATTCCTTGAAAGTTTTGCAGGATTTAGTGTAGAGATCACATTCTCTGACCGCTCTGTATAAATTGTCAAATTCTTCTCTGCTCAGCTCCTTATCTGCCTTTGCTTTTCATATTACTTGTCACAACTTGTAGTATTTGTTATTTTCTGTATTTTATTTTGTTTTGTGTTTGTACTTAAGAATGTAAACTCCACAATGGGTGGGGCTATGCTGTTTTGTTTATAGCTATATCCCAGCACTTAAAAAAGTATTTAGTGAAAATTAATGATTCATTGTTTAATAATGAAATATAAATTATGATCCTTTATATTTTCATGTTTTTTAAAAGCATGTAAATGCATTTACAAACACAGGGTCCATTATTGAAAGGGTGTGAGTGATGAAAAAGGCCAAACTGAAGATCCGGTGCTTTTATAATACATTCTGAAAAGGTCTAGTCATCTTAACTCATCTCATCCTTCAAAATCAGTGATCTAGCACTCACATTTACAAATTTTCCTTGAATTTTCCATGTACCCCTGCTCAATGTGTCAAGTGTGACAGAACAGATGTAGTCAGTGAGTGATCAAACAGATGTTTCATTTGTCTTACCATTCATTATAATGTCATAATTGACAGCACAACCATGCAACTTGTCAAGTATCCAGAAATTATTCTTGGCTTCTTTATAAGGATATTCATAGTTTTAAAAAAAATCCTATAAAACATTTGGAAAGTTAAAATATTTTTCTTAAAAAAATGTCATTATTGGGTAGTATTAAGCAGTGAGCAAACTTGTTTTCAAGTTACAACAATATAAAATGAATTTTTGTCACACTGTGAAGCAATCATGGGCACCATGGAGACTGGTTCAATGAAATTACCATACAGCCCCTGTCTGATGCTTAATTTCAGGCCTTAGGTCATCCATGAACTGCATATAGACAATTCCCCAAACTCCAATCCTTCAAAATAGATAAAAGTGTAAATTTTTAACACATATGTTGGTACTATTTGTTATATCCATTATGTGCTTTGATGATATTAATGATGTTTTCAACATTCTTGGAAAGATTCTCTGTTTATAATGTCCCTTACCCACTCTCATAGTTAGTGTTGGGGGCATTTATTTTTATGATCCACAGTAAAGGTTTGGTGGGACTTTCTGTGTAGACTTTGTATATTTTATTTATTTATGTGTTTATTTGTTTATTATTTTTCAATCAATTTCTATCTGTATTTATTGGATATTTGTTTGGTATTGTTTCGTTTTTGATCCTTAGCATTTGTTAAGGGAATATGTTTTTCAGTCCGAAATATTTAAGAAATATTTTCCTTGAAAACAATTGTATTAAAATCAAATCAAATTAAATTAGATGCTGAATTCCACATATGAGTGAAATCATATGTATTTGTCTTTCCCTGACTGACTTATTTCATTTAGCATAATAGTCTCTAGTTCTATCCACATTGTTATGAATGGCAAGATTTCATTCTTTTTTATGGCTAATATTCTGTTGTATATACCACATCTTCTTATTTGGAATTTAAGAAACAAAAAAGAGGAACATGGGAGGTAAAAGAGAGAGAGAGAGAGAGAGAAACCATAAAGCAGACTCTTAACTTTAAAGAACAAACTGAGAGTTGCTAGAGCTGGAGGGGAGGTGGGTGGCAGGATGGGCTAAAAGGGTGATGGGTATCAAGGAGGGCACCAGTTGTGTTATATATAAATGATGAATCACTGAATTCTACTCCTGAAACTAATATACACTGTATGTTAACTAACTTCAATTTGAATAAAAAATTGAAACTAAAAAAAAATATAAAAATAAAAATTAGATGCTGAATTATCCTCTGAGATGGGAGAAAATTATGGTACTAAGTATTTTGGAGGCCCTTTACAGAATCCAAGAAGCTTACAAAGTGCCTAAAAACCTAAGGAAGGGCTTTTGCTCTCCAGCCGATTGTGGTTATTGCTGACTTCCTATTTTTGTGCTCTTTCAAAGCCATGTTTCTCTTTACTTTCAATTTTCCATGTCTCTTATGGGGCATAGGCATATTTTCTGAGGCTGAGAATATCTGGGCAGAGATGTCTATCTTACCTGGGTATCCTATATAACTACACCTTCCAAGAATTTACCAGTTCCTTCCTGAAGTCCATAGACCAGGGCATGAATCCTGGCCAATATGCTGAACTTTCTCCCTTCCTAATGTCCACATATCTCCTCCTTAGGAAGTTATCCATGGGTGCCTGGGTGGCTTAGTTGGTTAAACGTCTGACAATTGGCCTTGTCTCAGGTCTTGACCTCATGGTTTGTGAGTTCAAGACCTACATTGAGCTCCAAGACAACAGTGTGGAGTCTCCTTGAGAATCCTTCTCTCTCCCTTTCTTTCTGCCTCCCCCACCCATGCACATTTGGTCTCTTTCTCTTTCTCTCAAAATAAATAAATAAACTTAAAAAATAAAGTAAACAAAATGAAGTTATCCAGGTTTCTTCCTACCTCTGTTACTTTACATCATCTTTTCTAAGACCTTAAAGTCATAGAAAAGTGGAGATTTTGTCTTTCAGAATTTTCTATTTTGTGTTCTGTAAAATTTCCTGAGGAAAGGAAATATGAAACTTTGGAATTAAGAGAGGAGAGAAATGTTTGGAATTAAGAGAGGAGAGAAATGATATAAAATGAAAATTAATATCTCAAAACCTTAACCAGGCACACCTATTTTTATCTACCTGTTTTTCACAATTCACATTTCACTTTTAAATGATGAAGATGATATATAGCAGTGTTAAGAGGTAGGATGGAATAAAGGAATAATTTTATTCATGACTCCAAATAAACATGTGTTTTATACTTTGTTGGTTATGCAGAGTTCCCACAACAATCCCCCATCTTTCTCTAGATGATAGAGAGAGAGAGAGAGAGAGAGAGAGAGAGAGAGATGAAGCAAGACTGATGACTCAGTAGATTACTAGATTACTAAATCAAATTAATCTTATAGTGTCCAAGATCAGTTTAAGAGGGTTATTGACACTGTAACAGAATCCAAAGAGATTCAGATCTTTATGAGAAGACCATGAACCTGGGAACAAGAGGAGATAAACAAGTAGCCTGGAAGCAAGCATATAAGACTTTTTTTTTTCAGGGAGGAAAGACTCCCCAAGGAGTTTACATGTTTAATTTGTAAACTATAGAATCTATATTTATGGACTATAAATAAATGTTTGGAATTTTTTAATGTAATCCAACTTGCAAGATTTATTTGATACATTTAATTTCTGAGGAAGATGGTGGCATGGGCTCACTGCATCCTACTGATCACTTAGATTCCACCCACATCTGCCTAAATAATGCAGAAAACCACCAGAAGACTAAAAGAATGGACTCTCTGGAGCCAAGCGTAGATGAGAGGCCCACAGAAGAGGGTAGGAAGGGCAGAGAGGTGGTGCACGCTACACAGACTGACAAGAGGGAGACGGGGCCGTGGAGGGGCAGCCCGCCAGGCAAGGCAGAGCCCCCAAGTCTGACTTGCAAAAGCAGAGGGGCCAGATGGAGTGAGTTCTGACAGCCAGCGACTTAACATCTGGAATGTTGTAAGTGAACAGCTCTGCTCAGAGAGTGGGAGGGCTAGAGGACAACGGGAGGGAGAGTTGCTGAGCCCTGGAGGACAGAGCTCACTCAGCTTGGTGGGGAACAAAGGTGCTGGAAAGCACCATCTCCCTTGTCCATCCCCAGCCAAAATCCCAAAGGGAACCAGTTCCCCTCAGGAAACTTGCTTGCACCACGCAAACACCCACCGCTGTGCTTCTGTGGATCCGTCCCTCTGATGTGTCTGCCTCCCTCCCAATGCCATAGGGCCCCTCTCACCACCAAAGGCAAAGAGAGCTGAACCTGCCCCTCCGGCCCCTGTGCACCTTGCAGATCCACCCCGGCTAAACACCAGATCCCATAGAAGCAGCACCACAAGCCTGGCAGTGTACAAGTAACCCAGACAGGGGCCACACCACTCCACAGTGAGTCTTGCCCCTGGGAGAGAGGAAGATAAGGTACACACCAGTCTGACTGTGGCCCCAGCAGTGGGCTGGGGGCAGACATCAGGTCTGACTGTGGCCCCGACCACCAACACAAGTTACTCCAGACAGCACAGGGGAAGAGCTTTGCATTTCTGCGCCATTCCAGGACTATCCAAAATGACGATATGGAAGAATTCTCCTCAAAAGAAACTCCAGGAAGTAGCAACAGCTAATGAACTGATCAAAAATGATTTAAGCAATATAACAGAACATGAATTTAAAATAATAATCATAAAATTAATTGCTGGGTTTGAAAAAAGTATAGAAGACATCAGAGAATCTATTACTACAGAGATCAAGGCATTAAGAAACAGTCAGGAGGAGCTAAAAATGTTATAAATGAGGTGCAAAATAAAATGGAGGTGACCACAGCTTGGACTGAAGAGGCAGAGGAGAGAATAGGTGAATAAGAAGATAAAATTATGGAAAAAGAGGAAGCTGAGAAAAAGAGAGATAAAAAAGTCCAGGAGTATGAGGGGAGAATTAGAGAACTAAGTGATGCAATGAAACATAATACTATACATATAATAGGTATTCCAGAGGAGAAAGAGAGAGAGAAAGGTGCTGAAGGTGTACTTGAAGAAATCATAGCTGAGAACTTCCCTGATCTGGGGAAGGAAAATGGCATTGAAATCCAAGAGGCACAGAGAACTCCCTTCAGACATAACTTGAATCAATCTTCTGCACGACATATCATAGTGAAACTGGCAAAATACAAGGATAAAGAGAAAATTCTGAAAGCAGCTAGGGATAAACATGCTCTAATATATAAAGGGAGACCTATAAGACTCGTGACCGATCTCTCTACTGAAACTTGGCAGGACAGAGGAATGGCAGGAGATATTCAATGTGATGAACAGAAAAAATATGCAGCCGAGAATCCTTTATCCAGCAAGTCTGTCATTCAGAATAGAAGGAGAGATAAAGATCTTCCCAAAGAAACAAAAACTGAAGGAATTCATCACCACTAAACCAGCCCTACAAGAGATCCTAAGGGGGATCCTGTGAGACAAACTACCAGAGACATTGCTACAAGCATGAAACAAACCTACAGACATCACAATTACTCTAAACCCATATCTTTCTATAATAACACTGAATGTAAATGGACTAAATGCTCCAACCAAAAGACATAGGGTATCAGAAAGGATAAAAAAACAAGACCCATCTATTAGCTGTCTACAAGAGACTCATTTAAGACCTGAGGACACCTTCAGATTGAAAGTGAGGGAATGGAGAACTATCTATCATGGTACTGGAAGTCAAAAGAAAGCTGGAGTAGCCATACTTATATCAAACAAACTAGACTTTAAATTAAAGGCTGTAACAAGAGATGAAGAAGGGCATTATATAATAATTACAAGGTCTACCCATCAGGATGAGCTAACAATTATAAATGTCTATGCGCCGAATATGGGAGCCCCCAAATATATAAAACAATTACTCACAAACATAAGCAACCTTATTGATAAGACTGTGGTAATTGCAGGGGACTTCAATACTCCACTTACTACAATGGATAGGTCATCTAGACACAGGCTCAATAAAGAAACAAGAGCCCTGAATGATACATTGGATCAGATGGACTTGACAGTTATATTTAGAACTCTGCATCCCAAAGCAACAGAATATACTTTCTTCTCGAGTGCACATGGAACCTTCTCCAAGATAGATCACATACTGGGTCACAAAACAGCCCTTTATAAGTATATATGAATTGAGATCATACCATGCATACTTTCAGACCACAATGCTATGAAGCTTGAAATCAACCACAAGAAAAAGTCTGGAAAACCTCCAAAAGCATGGAGGTTAAAGAACACCCTACTAAAGAATGAATGGGTCAACCAGGCAATTAGAGAAGAAATTAAAAAATATATGGAAACAAATGAAAATGAAAATACAACAATCCAAATGCTTTGGGACGCAGCAAAGGCAGTCCTGAGAGGAAAATACATTGCAATCCAGGCCTATCTCAAGAAACAAGAAAAATTCCAAATACAAAATCTAACAGCACACCTAAAGGAACTAGAAGCAGAACAGCAAAGATACTCCAAACACAACAGAAGAAGAGAAATAATAAATACCAAAGCAGAAATAAAGAATACAGAATCTAAAAAATCTGTGGAGCAGTTCAATGAAAACAAGAGTTGTTTTTTTGAAAAAATAAACAAAATTGATAAACCTCTAGCCAGGCTTCTCAAAAAGAAAAGGGAGATGACCCAAATAGATAAAATCATGAATGAAAATGGAATCATTACAACCAATCCCTCTGAAATACAAGCAATTATCAGGGAATACTATGAAAAATTATATATCAACAAACTGGACAACCTGGAAGAAATGGACAAATTCCTAAACACCCACACACTTCCAAATAGGAAGAAATAGAAAAGTTGAACAGACCCATAATCAGCGAAGAAATTGAATCACTTATCATAAATCTCCCAACAAATAAGAGTCCGGGACCAGATGGCTTCCCTGGGGAATTCTACCAGACATTTAAAGCAGAGATAATACCTATCCTTCTCAAGCTATTCCAAAAAATAGAAAGGGAAGGAAAACTTCCAGACTCATTCTATGAAGCCAGCATTAGTTTGATTCCTAAACCAGACAGAGACCCAGTAAAAAAAGAGAACTACAGGCCAATATCCCTGATGAATATGGATGATACATTTAATTTCCTTTTAACTCAAACAAGCACTGCAGAAAATGCTGCTAATGTTCAGACCTTTTCAATCCTTAGTGAGCATCATGAAATTTGCCTACAGAATTAGCAGTTTAATATCTAAAACCAACGGTCTTCATTTTTACTCACCCAACCCAATAACGTTAACAGTAAATTTCTAATGGAAAATCTGATCCAAGTGAAACCTTTAACATTTTAATATCACCCCTGTAATACTACACGATATATCATTCAGTTCCCCTAATTGCCTTTACACCATCTCTTTTACAATATCAGAACCACTAAATGAAACTCCACCTTTACCAAATTCCATTCATGTTTCTTCTCAATAGAATGACAATTGCCTGTGTAAAAATCTAAGGGACTCCTAACTACATTGCTTTCTTTGGCAGAGGAAGCAGCCAATCCCAAAGTTCTGTAATTGTTCAGATTTTTTCTACCATATATCTTAGTTTGATAAACTAAACAATGATAATACATTAATATTTGTGGGCACATGATATCTTAAATTAAAAAAGAAAAACTGGACAGCTACATTTTATACCATATGAAGATCTTTCTGAAGTACCTAGTAATGACTCACAATTCACTCTTATCTAAAGGGTTGGGGTGGTTTCTTAAAAAGCAATATCCTAGTTATGAAAATTTTTCTTTTGAGATTTCCTTCACCTAATTTTTTACATGACAGTTAATTATTTATATTACTATTAACAGCCTTTTGCTTTGTTTTATTTAGTACTTAACTTGATGGATTTATTATTTTTTTAATGGAAATAACAATAGTTTGATTTAACTGACAGGATTGACTGACTGTTTTGACACTGTTTAGACAAATAGGGATCTATCATTTTAACTAGAAGTTTAGAAGCTGCATAACAATCCATTGCAGAAATGACATTAAAAAAAAGGTTCTGTAAGATCACTGTATTCATTATGAAGAATGAAATATCTTGAATTAAATTCTCAAAGTCCAACTTGACTATAGCAAAGATGAAATGAGATCTGTGCTGTCCTAGGAGCTCATTCAATTAACCCAAGCATTGCTTTCAAGTACATGTTATGGTGTTGCTTGTAAATTCACATATATCACATGTAAATTATAAGACATTTCAGAGGAGAGAGAGTTCGCTGACAGTCCAATTTACATTTTTTTTCTGGCTTTAAACATTTTTTTTCCCTTCTCACATTTCACATTAGAACTGATAGATACAGATGGAGGAGTTTTGTTTTCCTAGCTATTGCCACCAAGATATACATTATTTTCTCTTAAATATGGTAAAATTCCTTTAGTAAATATAACTGCTTACTGATCTAAGGTTGAAATCTGGGGGAAAGGAGGAAGATATAAGCATACAAAATATTTATTATTTAACTAAAACTCTGAATAGTTAAAGTGGATTCCTCAAGTATAACAGTTTTTGCCCCAAGAACCAGATGTTTTGCCTAAGGGAGAGAATGAGATAAACAAATTTATAAAATATGTCTTGTTTTTAACATATATATCTTGAGAAAATAAAAGAGACAATTCTTTGTTCTACAGTTTAGTAGTGCAAATCTAATCAGTTTATAAGGTCATTTGTTGACTAGCTTGAACAAATTAATAAACGAAAAAAAAACTACCTTCACCTTTTATGTAATGTTTACGTCTATCTGTTGATATTTCCCTGTTTTTCAAAGGTGTCACCAATGAAATTGGAACCAGTGGATTTAGCATTAAAGTATAAACAAACAGTATTGGTTCCTTTTCTCACCCTTATTCTGATGAAGTTCATTTAATTTATCAGATGTTGAACTTACCCTGAGGTTGATATCCTTGAAATAATCCCTTTCCCACTGAGCTCCTTTTCAGAGAAATTTAGTACATTTGCCGCAAATCTAAACGTTTCTTATCTGAAATGCTTGGGGGTAGATGTGCTTTAGAATGCAGGATTTTTTAGACTTTAGAAAGGTAATATGAACAAAGTACATTAATGAACACCCTCAACAGAGTGCTACAAAATACACATGACAATATACATTTACATATAGTGTATTTGTAATATACACTATACTGTTATATTAATATTTTGGCAAGACACATCCATAAGTGGATTAAAAAGATCTATAAATTACTTTTCAGTTCTGCTCAAATTTTGTCATCAAATACATCAGGAAAGTTTCACTGTTTGGAACTTTCGAACTTCATAATTAGAGATAAGTAACTGTAGGTAGACATGTAACAAATCACTACAGTAAGCAGAATTCTTAGGTGGACTCAAAGCATCCCACTCCCTGGTGTGTATGCTCTTTCTTGCATGTGGGCAGGCCTGTCAATATTGTGGGATGCCACTCTTGACTACATTATGCCAAATGACAAATACAATGGAGTAGTCAGTCACTCCAATGATTAATTTAGAATGTATATCCCTTCAGAGCCTCCTGGATGCTCTGAAGAAGTAAGTTGACATACTGGGAGACCACCTCATAATGATGACCTGGGGGAAGCATCTAAGAGGTAAAAGTGACCTCTCTTACAGCCAGCAAGAAAATGGAGACTTCAGTCTTATAATCACAGGGAAGTGAATTCTGCCAACAGTCTGAACAGCACTGAAGGAGAACCCCAGGCCCAGATGAGAAATGAGATTTCAGCCCCTACAACATATTGAATACTGCTGAGGTTTTTTTTTTTTTTTTTTTAACCCAGTATCGTTAACATTGGGTGTCATATTAGTTTCAGGTGTGCAATGTAGTGAGCGGTACAACAATTCCATAAGTTACTCAGTGCTCATTAAGATAAGCGTACTCTTAATTCCCTTTACATATTTCACCCATCACACCCACCTCACTTCTGATAGCCATCTGTTTCTTCTCTATAGTTAAGAGTCTGTTTTTTGGTTTGTCCCTTTTTTTCCCTTTTGTTCATTTGTTTTGTTTCTTAAATTCCACATGAGTGAAATCTTATGGTACGTGTCTTTTTATGACTGGCTTATTTCACTTACCTATTTTTTTTAATGTTCATTTATTTATTTTGAGAAAGAGAGAGAGAGCATGCAAGTAGGTGAGGGGCAGAGAGAAAATCACAAGCAGCCTCAGCACTTTCAGAACAGAGAGAACGATGTAGGGCAGGGTCTCACAAACCATGTGATCCTGACCTGAGTCGAAATTGTCACTTGCTTAACCGACTGAGCCACCCTGGCACCCCAGCATTATACATTTTAGATCTATCCATGTTTTTGCAAATGTCAAGAATTAATTCCTTTTCTATGGCTGAATAACATTCCAGTGTGTGTGTGTGTGTGTGTGTGTGTGTGTGTGTTTACCAAATCTTATTTATCTGTTCATTAGTGTATGACCATTTGGGCTCTTCCATAATTTGGCTATTGTAAATAATGCTGCAATAAACATAGGGGTGGATATATCCATTCAAATTAGTGTTTTGTATTCTTGGGTAAATACCCAGTAGTTTGATCACTTTATTGTAGGATAGTTCTATTTTTAACTTTTTGAGGAACCTCCATGCTGTCTTTGACAGTGGTTGCACCAGTTTGCATTCTCAGCAACAGTGCAAAAGAGTTCTTCACATCCTCACCAAAACTTCTTTCTTGCGTTTTTTACTTTAGTCATTCTGACATGTGTGAAGTGATATCTTATTGTGGTTTTGATTTGCATTTTCCTGATGATGAATGATGTTGAGCATCTTATTATGTGTCTGTTAGCCATCTATATGTCTTCTTTGGAGAAATGTCTATTCATGCCTTCTCTCCATTTTTTGTCACGTTGTCTGTGTTTTTTTTCTGTGTGTTCAGCTGTACAAATTCTTTATATATTTTGGATCCTAACCCTTTATCAAATATGTCATTTGCAAGTACCTTCTCCCATTTGGTGTATCGTCTTTTAGTTTTGTTGGTTGCGTCCTTTATTGTACAGAAGTTTTGACTTTTTCTGTAGTATCCATAGTTCATTTTTGCATTTGTTTCCCTTGTCTGAGGAGACATATCTAGAAAGATGTTTCTATGGCCGATGTCAGAGAAATTACTGCTTGTTTTCTTTGCTAGGATTTTTATGTTTTCATGTCTCGTATTTAAGTCTTTTATGCATTTTGATTATTTTTGTTTATGGCTTAAAAAAGCGGTCCAATTTCTTTCTTTTGTACATAGCTATCCAGTTTTCTCAACACCATTTGATTAGGAGACTTTTTCCCATTGGATACTTTTCCTCCTTTGTCAAAGATTATTTGGCCACATAATTGTCTGTTTATTCCTGGGTTTCCACTTCTGTTCCATGGATCTATATGTCTGTTTTTGTGCCAGTACCATACTGTATTGATCACTATAACTTTGTAATATAACTTGAAGTCAAGAATTGTGATACTTCCAGTTTTGTTTTCCTTTTTCAAGATTACTTTGGCTATTTAGGGTCTTTTGTGGTTCCATACAAATTTTAAGATTGTTTGTTCTACTTCTGTGAAAATACTGTTGGTGTTTTGATAGAGATCACATTACATGTGTAGATTTCTTTGGGTAGTGTAGACATTTTAACTATTTTTCTTCCAACCCATGAGCATGGATTATCTTTCAATTTATTTTTTTGTCTTTAATTTCTTTCATCAATGTTTTATAGTTTTAAGAGTACATGGTTTTCTCCTCTTTGTTTAAGTTTATTCCTAAGTATTTTATTATTTCTGGTTCAATTACAAATGAGATAAGTGTATAGAAATGCAATGGATTTCTGTACACTGATTTTGTATCCTGTGACCTTACTGAATTCACTTATCACTTCTAGTAGTTTCTTGGTTCAGTCTTTAGGGTTTTTATGTATAGTATCACTTCACATGCAAATAGTGATAATTTTACTTCTTCCTTCATGATTTGGATGCCTTTTATTTATGTTTATTGTCTGATTGCCATGGCTATGACTTCCAGTACTATGTTGAATAAAAGTGCTAAGAGTGTACATCCTTATCTTGTTCCTGACCTTAGGGGGAAAGCTCAGTTTTTCCCCACTGAGTATAATGTTCACTGTGAACTTTTCAGATAAGGCTTTTATTATGTTGAGGTATGTCCCCTCTAAACCTACTTTGATGAGGGTTTTATCACGAATGGATATTGTACTTTGCAAATGTTTATTCTGCATCTATTGAAATGATCATATGGTTGTTATCCTTTCTCTAATTGATGTGATGTATCATGCTAATTGATTTGTGAATATTGAACCACACTTGCATCCCAGGAGTAAATCCCACTTGAATGTGGTGAAAGATTTTTTTAACGTACTGTTGGAATTTTTTTGCTAATCATTTGTTGAAGATTTTGTATCTATATTCATCAGAGATATTGGCTTGTAGTGCTATTCTTGTGATATCTTTATCTGGTTTTGTTATCAGAGTAATGCTGGCCTTATAGAATGAATTTGAAAATTTTCCTTCCTGTTCTATTTTTTGGAAAATTTTCAGAAGAATAGATATTAACTCTTTTTTAAATGTTTTTTAGAATTCATCTGTGAAGTTGTTTGGTCTTGGACTTTTGTTCAGACAGTTTTGATCACTAATACAATTCCATTGCTGGTAATCAGTCTGTTCAAATTTTCTATTTCTTCCTGCTTCAGTTTTGTAAGTTGTATGTTTCCAGGAATTTACCCATTTCTTTTAGGTTGTCCAAATTGTGGTCATATTTTTTTATAATATTGTCTTACAATCTTCGTATTTCCGTTGGTTGCTATATCCTCTTTGTATTTATATTTCTGTTCTTGGTTGTTATATTCCTTCTTTCCTTTTTTTTATTTGAGTTTTCCCTCTCTTTCTATCTCCTTTTATCTCTTTCCTTTTTTTTTTATTTGAGTTTTCCCTCTCTTTCTATCTCCCTTTTTTTATATTGTTTTGTTTTACATTTTTGATGAGTCTGGTTACAGGTTTATCAAATTTGTTGAATCCTAGTTAGACTTTGAGAAGAGGAACAAGCTAACCTGAGACAGACTTCAGATCCACACACTTCAGTTATTTTTTTAATAACTTCATCTTTTCCTTTCTCCCTATTTTAGCTCCTCAACTTCTTTCCTCTTTCTGAACCATCCAATCACTATGAGCAATCAATATTTAATAGAATGATCTAAGAAGCTACCTTATGAAAATTACTGAATTTGTGATAATGGTTTTTGATGTCTCACTTTCAAATTTCAGGCCTTATCAGCTGAGATATATGTGTTAAATTTATTCACCTAACAACCTTAGTATTTTATGTTAAGCAACTTTTCTTTTTTAAGAAGTGCAGATCACATCTTGACTATACATACTAAATAATAAGTAACTTCTTTAAACTTTACTTCTTTAAAGTTTACTTCTTGAGTTGAAACATATTTTTGAGAATTAAATGAAGAAAAATAAAAAAAGTTTCTCTTAATGTCCTCATTTAGTGTCTTTTCTGAAAGTAGAAACCTTGTCCCTTTAGAGCCTTAAGTATGGAGAAGTAGATGAAAATGTTATATAAGCTGTGCTTTGGGACTTTTATAGGCAAGAACCTACCCTACAACCTATGCAGGACTGACAACTTTCCTGGACACACTGCATTTTTCCATTTGGTGTTCTTTAAAGATCAACCAGGATGTGACATAATGATTTCTACTAAGTCAAAGTCAGAACCAGATGTCTAAACAGAATATAGTAACATTTTTATAATAAGTACCAAGGAATGGGTGATATGAGACTTTGCCTCAAGGAACCAGTGAGATATAAAAATTGACCATTTTATCTCCTTGCCCGAAATGCATTTTGAGGAAAACATTCATTATTCTTATTTATTAATAGTATTTTATTGTAAATCAACCTTTGTAGTGAGATTATTGTGAATCTATTATTTATAAGGATGGATTATTATAAGCATTTTTAAGCAATTGGAGACAGCCTGAGCCAAGCTGACTGAACATATTAAGGCAAAGCTTCTAGAGAAGAGAGACACTGGATGAGAAGGACATTGGGCTAAAAAAAATTTACCTGAGAATCATGGGTCCCAATTCCCCATTCCACGGGTACTCCCAATTGAATATGTTAACATTTCAAGCACTTACTCTAAGACAGAGCTCAGTGACTAATGTTCCATGAAGAGGAGTTATGAAGATTGTTACTGTTGTCCACATAACTGTTAAAGAGTACAGAGCAGTCTCCCTCCTTCATTGTTATTTTCCCTACTCTGGCTTATAGAGGATGGGAGAGGAGAAAGATAAAAATAAGTCTGCTTCTTTTTCTTTTTATAATCTTAGAATAAACTATCTGCCAATGATGGAATTTAGCAAACTCTCTGAAATATTTTTCAAATCTCGTTGTTTTTGAATGGCCACAATTCACATAAGATGAGATAGTATAAATTCAGATAAGGTAACTAAATAGTATTTTTATAACTAAGAATATTTTTTATTCCAAAAAGTTGCTTTGTTTTTCATCTGAAGAAAGAGTGAATCAAATTAAATGAGTAGTCTATAGGAAGTCTATAGTTAGGACAAAAACTTTGGTAGTGTTCTTATGGTCCTATCTTGGTGAGAGTAGCCTGGCCTACTTAAGCCTGGGTCTTATTACTACAGCACAGATTTTGTATAATAGAGATGGATGTATTATGTTACCTCAGCTTGGTTTAATCAACTGTTCAAATAAATTAACTAGATCCACTTGATCAGAGTTCATGCTTACAAACATCCTTCTGAATAATATTTGATGTCCCATTAGATTTGCTGATAAGGAAAGAAAACACTGACCATGAACATGAATAGCCTACTTGATATGTTTCTCACTATAAATTATTTCACTGTTATCCTTGTTTTTATATTTCTCTTATGGCCCTGTAATATGGAGTTTCTTCTTGAGTAAAAATGTCCCATACTACCAATTTCATTATAAAAATAGCTTTAATTTTTCAAATTGGCACATAACTCACCAATTAATAAAAATACTTATTTTATGTCCATGGCATGTTCCAAATGCAAGGAAAAAAATCATTTCAGGTAGATTACAGCTTTGCCTATACAGAAGAAAAAACTATGATATACACATATGTATTCCAAAAAATCACTCCTAGGGAAATGGAAAAAATAGTATAGGTTCAATAAAAGCAATGCTTATTTGTAAATAATCATATAGTGCTAACAAAGAGAAGGTATTGCCAATATCTCAGATAACTTTGAATAAATAAAACCAAATGAGTCAAATCTCAAGACTGTTCCCTACAAAATTTCTTTATGTACTCTATAGAAAACAAAAATGAAAAAAAAAAAACCCTCAAATTTACATTAAGAATTGACTTTTTGAATGAGCCCCCTACATAATGGTACTAAATTCTTCTCCTAGTTGGAGGTAAAACATTTGACTTATGGTTCTGATTTTTTAAGTTTTTTTTTCTCTTTTAAGTAATAAATATCTTATAATATTCCATAAATTTTAATAAAACCAAAGCAAGTTTGCAACATATACTGAAGTTTTGGTAGTTCTTCAGTTCACAAAGAAATATTTTTTCTTTCAGTATCTGTTCATTATTCATATATTTCTGTGTCCATTTTTATGTGTAGAACACTTGAAGTTTATTCTAGAGAGAATAATGTTGCAGTACAGATATATATTCATATATTCTGAATTTTCTACTAATAACAGTTTCATATTATTTATGTTCCCCTTGTTTCAGAATTACAGAAGGATGCTTATTAATTTTGACCAGGAACAAAATAAATCATTGAATACATTTATCCAGATATTTTAATAAGCTTAAAATAATAAAAGTAATTTGAAAAATACTTTTATGAAAATAGTATGAAGTCTTTTATTTTTTAGAAAACTGACATTGATAAAAGAATTCATGCTTAAAAAAACATACATTCCTTAATTTGTACTTGGAACTTCCCACATGTTCTATGTTTTCCTTTGGAAATCAAACAAGATTCCAAGAAATATTCTATAAACCTGGACAAAGTATTTTAATAATTTTCCTGGTAAAGATATCTGGAATACTGGGTATGTATTTGAAGGAATTTATGTATTTTTCAAGATTTATTTTGTAAGGTGAGTAAGCAGTTATCTTTGGTAGAAAACAAAGTTATTTCTGCATGGGCATTTATGGACACGGAACTTTGTGAAGAAATGAATAGCCATTAATCTTTACTCCAGCCATAAATCTTCATTGTAATAAGTACTAAAGGTATAGGAGACAGAAAAATTTTCAATATGCAGAAGAGATTTTGAAATTCTCCCATATGCATTTTCTAGTTGACTTATACATCAACCCTGTGTGAAGGGTCAACATAAGAAGAAGCTTCAAATAACTGTATTCATGCAGAATGTAACAGGCATCGTGGGACATGGGGCATAATTTGGTGAGCACTTGACATCAAAAATGCTCCGAGGATCCTCTGTTCAGTGCAGAACTTGACCAAATTATAGGCTACAGACACAAAGTATTCATTTGCCAATTAAGAACCACAGGAAAAAGGGAAAGAAAGTGGAAGAAAAAAGGAAAGAAAGCAGAGTAGGAGGAACATAGGCTCCTCTTGTCCCATGAACACAACTAGACAATATCAAATCATCCTACATGCCCCAGAATTCAACCTGTAGACTGACAGAACACTCTCTATAACTAAAGGGAGAGAAGAGGCCACATTGAAGAAGGTAGGAAGTGTGGAGACATGGTTTAGGGACGAAACAAATCACAGGTATTGCAGAGGCAAAGGAACTCTCATCACAGAGACAGGCAAGAGAGAGAGGAATACATAGGGGAACACATAAGAACCTGTTCCTAAAGCCATTGGCTTGAAAATGAGAGAGGCTGAATTTTATAAGTTGTTACAACCAGAAAGGCTTAAAGTATGGAGTTTGAAAGGTAAGAAAGCTTGGAAAGGATAGAGCACAGAGGGCACTGCAATGCTCCTAGAAAGAAGGCAGGCAGCATTGAAACAGCCAACTGAAGAATGCCTGAAGACCACAGGAGGGAGATTATTTGCTCTTTTCTGAGCACTTTTATGAAAGTCAACATTCACGAAGATGCCCCTGGGAACAAAGGAGCTAAACTGGTTGGTGCCATTTACCTCCCCTGTCCCTCAGAATAGACACAGACTCATTTGGAGGAAAGAGAACGGTATCTACACTGGCTTCCCAACTTGCTTATGACAATCTACACCCAGCTGTGCTCTGGTAGAATTGCCCTTCCAAGTGAAGGTTGTTTCAGCCCCATTTGGCTGGTCCCTCCCACAGAAGACCAGTGGAAACCTCTGCCCACACCAGGCCTCCTGGCCAGAAACTTCTGCAGGGTCTCATTTCTGGTGGAATGGCTATCAGGTCTTATTTCACAAGCAGACCAGAGCACATCTAGTCAAAAGTCACCACATTGAGGCCAGGGATCAAACACTGCCCACAGCAAGCTAGGAGAGCCTCTGCAGATAACTGGCCTGAAGGATAGATAGGCCAAAATACAACAGCAGAGCACATGCAGCACACAACAGACACACTCCCCGAAGCACAAGGCCCTGGACACTTAGGCCTCTTCTTCATAAGGCCATTATTTTCAGGAGAAGGAGACATAACTGGCTCTTCTAACACAGAGAAGAAGGCAGACACTTAGACAAAATGCAAAGACAGAAGAATTTATCCCAAGTGAAAGAACAAGATAAGGACACAACTAGAGTTCTAAGCAAACTGATATAAATAACGTTTCTGATGGAGAATTTAAAAAACAGTCATAAGCATAATCACTGGGTTTGAGAAAAGAATAGAAGACATCAGTGAGACCTTCATGACAGCAATAAAAGAATGAAAAAAGTATCATTCAGAGATGAAAAATATAATAAATGAGATTGGAAACAGGCTTGATGGAATGAACAGCAGGCTGGAAGAAACAGAGGAACAAATTAGTGGCTTAGAAGACAAAGAAATGGGAAGTAATGAAACTGAACAAAAGAGAGAATGAAGAATTATGCAACATTAGAATAGACTTAGGGAACACAGTGACTCCATCAAACATAATAACATTTGTATTATAGGAGTCTCAGAAGAAGAAAGAGAGAAAGAGGACAGAAAATTTATTTGAGAAAATAATAGCTGAACACTTTCCTAATATAAGCAAGGAAACAGCTATTCAGTTTCAGGAAGCATAGAGAACTCCCATCAAAATCAATAAAGGCTGGCCAAACACCAAGACGTATTGTAATTAATTTTGCAAACTGCAGTGATAACGAAAAAAATCCTAAAAGCAGCAAGACAAAAGAACTCTTTTACTTACAAGGGAAGACCCACAAAGGTATATGGATATTTCTCAACAGAAACTTGGCAAGCCAGAAAGGAGTGGCTTGATATATTCAAAGTGATAAATGGGAAAAATCTGCTGCCAAGAATATTCTATTTGGCAAAGCTATGATTCAGAATAGAAGGAGACATAAAGAATTTCCCAGACAAACAAAAACTAAACTTCTTGACCACTAACCCAGCTCTCTAAGAAATATTAAAAAGGACTCTTTGAGTACAAAAAAGAGACCAAAAGTGACAAAGACAAGAAAGGAAAAAAAACACCCTCCAGCAACAGTGGTAAAACAAGTAATAACATGGCAGTAAATATATATCTATCACTAAGTATTTTTGAGGTGCCTGGGTGGCTCAGTCAATTAAGCATCTGACGTCTACTCAGGTCATGATCTCATGGTTTGTGAGTTCAAGCCCTGCCTTGGGCTCTGTGCTGACAGCTCAGAGCCTGGAGCCTGCTTCAGTTCTGCCTTTCTTTCCCTCTCTCCCCCTCTCTCTGTCTCTCTATGCCCTCCCCCATTTGTCCTCATTCTCTTTCTCTCTCTCTCTCTCTCAAGAATAAATGAACATTAAAATTTTTAAAAATACTATAAATGTAAATTGACTAAACACTCCATCCAAAAGACATACAGTGTTAGAATGGATAATGAAACACGACCCATCTATATGCTGCATACAAGAAACTCTTTTTTAGACTTAGAGACACGAGCAGATTGAAAGTGAGGGGTTGGAGAAACATTTATCATGCAAATGGATGTCAAAAGAAAGCTGGAGTAGCAATAATTACATTGGTCAAACTTGACTTTAAAACAAAGACTGTAACAGATGAAGAAGGGCACTATATCATAATAAAGGGGACAATCCAACAAAGAGATCTAACAATTGTAAATATTTATGTACCCGACCTGGAAGCAACGAAGAAAATAAAACAATTAATAAGAAACATAAAGAAATTAATTGATAATAATACAATAATAGTCGGGTACTTTAACACCCCACTTATATCAATAGACCATCTCAAAAGAAAATCAAAAAGCAAACGATGACTTTGAGAGACACAATGGACAAGATTGACTTAATACATGTATTCAGAACATTCCATCCTAAAACAATACACATTCTTTTCAAGTGCACACAAGACATTCTCCAGAAAAGATCACATATTAGGTCACAAATCAGGCCTTGACAAAAGCAAAAAGGTTAAAATCTAATTATGTATCTTTTCTGAACACAAAGCTATGAAACTAAAAGTCTACCCCCAGAAAAATCTGGAAATACCACAATTACATGGAGGTTAAACAAAATGCTACTGTACAGTGAATTGATCAACAAGGAAACAAATGAAGAAATTTAAAAATACATGAAATAAATGACAAAATTTAAAAAAAAGGATGCATATCATTTGGATGCAGCAAAGAGGGAAGTGTATAGCAATACAGGTCCACCTCAAAAGCAAGAAAAATCTCAAATAAACAACCTAACCTCACATGTGGAGGAACTAGAAAAAGAACAAAAAATTCAAGAACCAACAGAAGGAAGGTAATAACAAAGATTAAAGCAGAATTAAATAATATAGAAAGTAAAAAAAAACAAACAAACAAACAAACAAACAAAAAAAAAAACAGATCAATGAAACAAGGAGCTGGTTCATTGAAAAAAATTAAAAAAATCAGAAACCTCAGCCAGACTTATAAAAAAGCGAAGAAAAATAATCTAAATAAATAAAATCACAAATGAGAGAGGATAAATAACAACCAACACCACAAAAATACATAAATTGTAAGAGAATATTAGAAAAAAAACTATACGTCAATAAACTGGACAACTGGGACAAATGAATAAACTCCTAGAAACATATAAACTGAAACAGGAAGAAACAGAAATCTTGAACAGACTGCTAGCCAGCAAAGAAACAGAATCAGTAATCAAAAAACTCCCAAAAAACGAAAGTCCAGGGTAAATGGCTTCACAGGAGAATTCTACCAAACATTTAAAAATGAGTTAATACCTATTCCTCTCAATGTATTCCAGAAAATAGAAAAGGAAGAAAAACTTCCAAAATCATTCCATGAGGCCAGCATCATCCAGACACCAAAACGAGATAAAAACTCCATTAAAAAAAGATTACAGTTCAATATCCCTGATGAACATGGGTGCAAAAATTCTCAATACAATAGCAAAACCAAATCAAACAATTCATTAAATTGTTCCCAACCATTAAATGGGATTTTTTTCTATGCTGCAGGGGTGGTTCAATATTCACAAATCAAACAACATGATACTCCACCTTAATATAAGAAAGTATAAGAATCATGTGATCCTCTCAATAGACACAGAAAAAGCATTTTACAAAGTACAATATCCATTCATGATAAAAGTCCTCAACAAAGTAGGTTTAGAAGGAACATACCTCAACATAACAAAAGTCTTATATGAAAAATCTGCAATGAACATCATATTCAATGTGACAAAACTGAAGCATTTTCTTTATGGTCAAGAAGAAGTTATTGTTCTCACTGTTATTTAACATAGTACTGGAAGTCCTAGCCACAGCAATCAGGCAACAAAAAGAAATAAAGTGCATCCAAATCAGTAAGGAAGAAGTCAAACTTTCACTATTTGCAGATGACATGATACTCTATATAAAAAACTTAAAGACTCCACCAAAAAAGCTGCTAAACCTAATAGATGAATTCCATAAAGACACAAGATACAAAATCAATGTACAAAAATCTGTTGCATTTCTATGTTCCAATAAGGAAGCGGCCTAAAGAGAAAGCAAGGAATCAGTTCAATTTACAACTGATCCAAAAACAATTAGATACATTGAATTAAACCTAAGCAAAGGGGTGAAAGAACTGTATGCAGAAAACTATAAAACACTGATTTAAGAAATTGAAGACAACACAAATAAATGGAAAAATATTCAATGCTCATGGATTGGAAGAACAAATATTGTTAAAATATCTGTACTACCTAAAGCCATCTGCAGATGTAATGAATCCCTATTAAACTACCAATAACACTTTGCACAGAGCAGGAACAAACCGTCCTAAAATTTGTATGGAACCCCAAAAGACCATGGATAACCAAAGCAACCTTGGAAAATAAAATGAAGCTGGAGTATCACACTTCTGGACTTCAAGTTCTATTACAAAGCTGTAGTGATAAAAACAGTATGGTAATGACAAAAAAAATAGACACATAGATCAATGGAACAGAATAAAATATCCAGAAATAAACCTACAACTATATGATCAATTAATTACATTTCAAAAAAGCAGGAAAAAATATCCAATGGGACAAAGTCTCTTCAACAAATGGTATTTAGAAAACTAGACAGGTACATGAAAAGAATGAAACAGGACTATTTTCACCATACACAAAAATAAATTCAAAATGGAAAGAAAGCCTAAATATGAGACCTGAAACCATAAATATCCTAGAGGAGAACACAGGCAGTAACTTCTTGACATGGACTGTAGCAACTTCTTTTTAGATATGTCTCCTCAGGCAAGAGAAAAAAACAAAAATAAACTATTGGGACTTCTTCAAAAGAAAAAAGCTTCTGCACAGCAAATTAAACAACAAACTGTAAGCTACCTATGGAATGGGGAAAGATAATTACAAATGACATATCTGATAAATAGTATCCAAAATATATTAAGAACTTATAAAACTCAACACCCAAAAAAGAAAAATGCAATCACAAAATGAGCAGTAGACATAATTGGACATTGTTATTTCCAAAGAAGACACACAGATGGTCAGCAGACACATGAAAATATGCTCAACATCACTGGTCATCAGAGAAATACAAATCAAAACTACAATGACATATTATCTCACACCTGTCAAAATGGCTAAAATCAACAACACAATAAACAATATGCATTAGTGTGGATGTGGAGAAAGGGGAACCCTCTCTCACTGTTGGGAATGTGAACTGGTGCAGCCATTGTGAAAAACAGTATGGAATTTCTTCAAAATGTACAGTTGTAAGTACCCTATCACCCAGCAGTTTCACTAATAGTTATTTACCTAAAGAATACCAAAATTAAAAAAAAAAAAAAAAAAAAAGGCAGTGGAGGGGAAGTTCCAAGATGGTGGAGCAGCATGGAAGTTCTGTTTCTCTCAGCCCTGAAATGCAAATAGATCAGCACCAAACACTTTTGTACACCTAGAAAATTGATCTGAGGATTAATACAACAATCCGCATAACTTGAGACACAGAACTCAGCAAGTACACAGTGCAGAGAAGGGAAGAGAGAAGCCATGGAGGGTAGGGAGCTGTATTTGTGGAGACAGAACAGAGAAAGGGGGGAGAATACAGGAAAAGCACTTCTTCCAAAAGTAGCTACAGGGAAAGAGAAATAGTGGGAACATCCACAAGTGACTGAATAAGCAAGAAAGGAGAAAGGAGAGGGTTTCAAAACCATTAGGACTCTATAAACAGAGCAGCATCAGAAATTCCAGAACTCAATACCTGGAAGTGCTCTGATGGGAAGGATGAATCCCCAGGAGCAGGCAGAGAGGTCCAAGGGGTCTGAGGGCCACACGGGGAGAACTGGTCCCCCTGCTAGGAGAGCATTTGGTAGAGGCTCTATGGTCTCCCCTCAGGCAAAGGTCCCAGCGGACCCTGGAGAACACGATTGCTGGTACTGAAACAAAGACACCAGGGTGTGGTAAAAACCTGGAACTGGTTGTGTGTTGTGACTCACGGTAATCCCTGAACCACTGCCACTACTCAATCTCACAAACTTATCGTGGGACAAGCCAGCACCTGGCGACAATATCCTCTGCTGCAGCACGATCACAGGAATATCCCCAGGGGAAAGCCAGCATTGCCATTGCTTGGGGTGTCCCTTCCCCAGAGGGGTGGAAGGGGTCTAAGCCTCAGGGCCTTCAAAAGTGAGGGGTTTGGAAACACGACTCCATATAAGATAAAATTCAGGAGTAAAATACTTGCCTGGCAAGCTGATGGCTTAGACACAGTGTGGATGGAAACCAGAGACAAAGGAGGGTGCTTGATTGCAAAATGGTGAGAATGCAGAGGTCTGGTGCTAGACTGGGAAGCTGGGTGATGCCATTTTCACCTCTCCTGCACATGCATATACATGCTTATGTGCACCATACTGATCCACGCCAGTAAGCTAAGCAGCACCACGTGGAGTATGAAGCCATTACACTAAGCCCTGTCCAACTGCACACTCCAAGCACATGCCCTAGAGGACCACCACAAGTCTCTCCGCCTTAGTGTATAGACTAAAAAGTACTTAGTAGTTTGACTCATAGGCGAAACTGGATATAATTTTATTAGGATTTCATTATGTTCACTGGTCCATCTGGTCATTTTTTTTTCCTTTTTCTTTTGTTTTTCCTTTATTTTTCTATTCTTGGATACCGAAAGAAAATTTTATTTTTATTTTCTGTTTTTACATAAATCTCTTTAAAATTTTTATTATATTTTTAAATTTTTTGTAAATATGGTTTTTAAATTCTATTTTACCTACTTCATTTCATTTTATTCTATTTTATTGTATACAATTTTAAAAATTTTTAAATGTCTTCTTAATTTTTTTAAACTTCCTTTCTCTTTTTTTCTCTATTCTATTAAGCTTTTTTTCAAAACCAGACCAAAGCATACCTAGGATCTAACTTCCTTTATTCGATTTTTTGTGTTGTTTTTAATTTTTATTTTTTTTAATTTTATTAATTCTTTTTCTTCCTCCAAAATGACCAAACAAGGGAATTCACCCCAAAAAGAAAGAAATGACAGCAAGGATCTTAACACAGATAGAAGCAAGATGTCAGAACTAGAATTTAGGACTAAGATAATAAGAATACTAGCTGGGTTTTAAAGAAACATAGAATACCTTTCTGCAGAGATAAAAGAAGTAAAATCTAGTCAGGACAAAATTAAAAATGGTACAACTTAGATGCAATCTTGAATGGCAGCCGCAGAAGTAATGATGGATGAAGTAGAGCAGCAAATCAGCGATATAGAAGACCGAATTATGGAAAATAATGAAGCAGAAAAAAAGAGGAAACCTAAGGCAAAATATCATGATATAACAATTTGACAGCTCAGTGACTCACTAAAAAGGAATAACTTCTGAATCATAGGTGTCCCAGAAGAGGAAGAGAGAGGAAAAATGGGTAGAAAGGTTATGTGAGCAAATGATATTGGAAAACTTTCCTAACCTGGGAAAGATACAGACATCAAAATCCAGGAGGCACAAAGGACTCCCATTATATTCAACAAAAACCCACCATCAACAAGGCATATCATAGTCAAATTCACAAAATACTCAGGCAAGGAAAGAATCATGAATGCAACAAGGGAAAAAAGTCCTTAACCTCCAAGGCAATAGACCAGGTTCACAGCAGACCTATCCACAGAAACTTGGCAGGCCAGAAAGGAGAGGCAGGATATATTCAATGTGCTTAATCAGAAAAATATGTAGCCAAGAATTCTTTATCGAGCAAGACTGTCATTCAAAATAGAAGGAGAGATTAAAAGTTTCCCAGACAAACAAAAATTAAGGGAGCTCATGACCACTAAACCAACGATGCAAGAAATTTTAAGGGGGACTTTCTGAGGAGAGAAAAGAAGAAACAAAACAAAAAAGACCAAAAGCAACAAGGACTAGAAAGGACCAGAGACACCACCAGAAACTCCAACTCTACAGGCAACACAATTACAATAAATTCATATCTGTCAGTACTCATTCTAAATGTCAATGAACTAAGTGCTCCAACCAAAAGACATAGGGTAACAGAATAGATAAGAAAACAAGATCCATCTACGTGCTATTTACAAGAGACCCATTTTAGATTTACAGACACCTTCAGATTGAAAGTAAGGAGATGGAGAACCATCTATCATGTAATGGTCGCCAAAAGAAAGCCAGAGTAGCCATACATATATCGGATTATCTAGATTTTAAAGTAAAGATGTAACAGGAGATGAATCAGGGCATTATGTCATAATTAAAGGGTCTATCTACCAAGAATATCTAACAATTATCAACATTTATGCTCCCAACGTGGCACACACAAATAAATAAATAAATTAATTAATTACAAACATAAAGAAACTCATTTATAATACTACCATGATAGTAGGGGACTTCAACACCCCACTTACAACAATGGACAGATCATCTAATCAGAAAATCAACAAGGAAAAAATGGCTTTGAATGACACACTGGACTGGATAGACTAACAGATATATCCAGAACATTTCATCCTAAAGCAGTTGAATACACATTCTTCTCAAGTGCACATAGGACATTCTTCAGAATAGACTACATACTGGGAATCAAATTAGTCCTCAACAAGTACAAAAAGTTTGAGATCATACCGTGCATATTTTCAGACCACCATGATATGCAACTTGAAATCAACCACAAGAAAAAATTTGGAAAGACAACAAATACTTGGAGATTAAAGAACATCCTAATAAAGAATGAATGGTTTAATCAAGAAATTAAAGAGGAAATTAAAAAGTACATGGAAGTCAATGAAAATGATAATATGAGAGCCCCAAACCTCTGGGTTGCAGCAAATGTGGTCATAAGAGGGAAGTATATAGCAATCAATGCCTTCCTAAAGAAGGAAGAAAGGTCTTATGTACACAGCCTAACATTACACCTTAAAAAGCTAGAAGAAGAACAGCAAATATAACCCCAAACCAGCAAAGGATGTTGAATAATAAAGATTAGAGCATAAATCAATGTATCAAAATCATAAAAACATTGAGACAATCAATGAAACCAGGAGCTGGTTCTTTGAATTACCAAAATTGATAAACCCCTAGCCAGTTTGATCAAAAAGAAAAAAAAAGGAAAGGACCTAAATAAATAAAACAAGAATGAAAGAGAAGAGATCACAACCAATAGAGCAGAAATACAAACAATAACAAGAGAATTTTATGAGCAATTATACATCAATAAAATGGGTAATCTGGAAGAAATGGACAAATTCCTAGAAACATATAAACTACCAAAACTGAAACAGGAAGAAATAGGAGATTTGAACAGACTCATAACCAGTAAAGAAATTGAATTAGTAATCAAAAATCTCTCAAAAAACAAGAGTCCAGAGCCAGATGGCTTTCCAAGGGAATTCTACCAAACATTAAAGAAGAGTTAATACTTATTCTTTTGAAGATTTTCCAAAAAATAGAAATGGAAGGAAAACTTCCAAACTCATTCTGTGAGTCTAGCATTACCTTTATTCCACGAGACAAAGATCCCACTAAAAAGGAGAACTACAATTAATTTCCCTAATGAACATGGATACAAAAATTCTCCTCAAGATACTAGCCAACCTTATTCAACAATACATTAAAAGAATTATTCACCAATACATTAAAAGAATTATTACCACGATTAAGTGGGATTTATACATGGGATGTAGAGCAGATTCAATATCTGCAAATCAATCAATCAATGCGATATATGATATTAATAAAAGAAAAGACAAGAACCACATGATTCTCTCAATAGAAGTAGAGAAAGCATTTGACAAAATATACCAAAGAAAACAATCAGCAAAACTAAAAGACATCCAACAGAATGGGAGAAGATATTTGCAAATGACATATCAGATAAAGGGTTAGTACTCAGAATCTGTAAAGAGGTTATCAAATTCAACACCCCCAAAATGAATAATGTAGTGAAGAAATGGGCAAAAGACATGAGTAAACACTTTTCCAAAGAAGACACCTAGATGGCTAACAGACACATGAAAAAATGCTCAATGTCACTCATCATCAGGGAAATACAAATCAAAAAAACCACAATGAGATACCACCTCACACCAGTCAAAATAGCTAATGTTTACAACTCAGGTAACGATGGATGTTGGCAAGGATGCATAGAAAGAGGAACCTTTTGCATTGCTGGTGGGAATGCAAACTGGTGCAGCCACTCTGGAAAACAGTATGAAAATTCCTCAAAAAGAATAAGTAAATAAAAATAGAACTACCCTATGACACAACAATTGCACTACTAGGTATTTATCCAAAGAATAAAGGTGTGCTGTTTGCTGGGGCGCATTCACCCCTATGTTTATAGCAACACTATCAACAATAGCCAAAGTCTGGAAAGAGCCCAATGTCCATCAACTGATGAATGGATAAAGAAGATGTGGCATACACACACACACACACACACACACACACACACACACACACATACACAATGGAGTATTACTTGGCAATCAAAAAATGAAATCTTGCCATTTGCAACAACATGGATGGAACTAGAGTGTATTGTGCAAAGCGAAATTAGAGAAAGACAAATATGACTTTACTCATATGTGGAATTTAAGATACAAAACAGATGAACATAAGGGAAGGGAAGCAAAAATAATGTAAAAACAAGGAAAATGGAACATATGAGACTCTTAAATATAGAGAACAAACTGAAAGTTGCTCTATGGGTTTTTTTGGGGGGGGGGCATATGCTAAATGGATTGGGGCATTAAGGAAGACACTTGTTGGGATGATCACTGGGTGTTATATATAGAAGATGAATCACTGGATTCTACTCCTGAAATCATTATTGCACTATATGCTAACTAACTTGGATATAAATTTTTAAAAAAGAAAGAAAGAAAAGAAAGACTACAAAAATACTAATTCAATGGGATAAATGCAGCCCAATAATTCTAGTGGCATTTTCTACAATAGCCAACTTATGGAAACAACCCATCAACTGATGAATGGATAAAGTGCCCATCAATTGATGAATGGGTAAAGATGTGATTGATATATATATATATATATATATATATATATATATATATATATATATAATATATATGTATGTATGTGTATATATATATGCAAACACCATGGGATATATATATGTGTATATACACATGTATATATACACATGTATATGTATATATACACACACACACACACACACACAAACACCATGGGATATTACTTAGCCATAAAAAATGAATGAAATCTTGTCATTTTCAGTGACATGTATGGAACTGGAAAGTATTATGCTAAGTAAAATTATTTAGTTGGAAAAAGACAAATACCATTATGATTTCACTCATATGTAGAATTTAGAAAACAAAACAAATGAGCAAAGGCAGGAGGAAGAGAGAGAAAGGCAAACCAAGAGACATACTCTTAACTTTGGAGTACAAACTGGTGGTTACCAGAGAGGAGGTGGGTAGGGGGAATGGGTTAAATAGGTGATGTAGACTAAAGAGTACATTGTTGTGATGAGCACTGGTGATGTATGGAAGTGTTGAATCCCTAAATTGTACACCCAAAACTAATAGCACTGTATATGAACTAACTAAAATGTAAATAAAAACTTTTAAAAAATACATTATTTTGCTCAGTCTTTGTCAAATTACTTTCTGGGAGTTACTTAGTTCAATAAAAATGTTAATGTTTTTCATTGGCTCATTTGTTTATTCAACAAATGTGTTTTAAGTACCTATTATGTGATGGACAATAAGATCAGAATTCAGAGACAAATAAGATACAGTATTCTTCTTCAAAAGCTCTCAGGATACTAGTGAAGGGACCTATATAAGCAATTAATTGCATGAGAAATTTATATCCTAAACTGCAATCATATTGAATAGTCAAGTAGGCATATAGCTGAGCAGATGTATTGAATATACTGACAGACATTAAAAAATACTACTTTGAATTTTTGCATTCTACCTTTTGGTTGATCCTTGCATTCCATATTATGATATAGTATACCAAGACAATCACAATAAAGAAACTTGTCTTTCTTGATGAAGATGCATGCAAAGTGTCAGTAGAATGAGTTTTCCACAATCAACTGATAATAAGAGTGGGATACAAATTTAATTACATATGAATATTAAGGTAGATACGAAATTGGTAATAGTCCACTTTGCTATCAAGCGTATTTACTTTTGAACATGCTTTTCCAATTTTTCTTTCAGGCAGTGATTTTACATAGACATGAGCTTCCCAATGAAATAAAACAGGGCAAACGCTTTCAACTACAAATAACTCCAGCCCCTGGCAAAGTATTGCCCAGATCAAAAATCAATACTGAGAAATGGACTCCACAAAAACAAATTAACTGTACTAGTGACTTGGCCTTGTTCTGCAAACTTTTGTTCTGTTGTTGTTTAACCATTTTTGAGTTAACAATCAAATCAAGGAATAGATAACATATTTAACTGATTCTTTCATTAGCACACTTTATAGCATGTAAAATCAAAGTGTAGTATAGTCTCAGAAATCCATATGCTTTTATCTCAAAATTTTTCTTTGTTATTTTATTTCTTTGTAATGTCAAAGTTTCTGGCACAAACTTCCTAAAATATATTTAAACTGCAAATCAGGATATTACATTTAAGGATCTAAGGATGTACAATTGTCCATTTATTGTTAGATGAAAGAAACTAAGTGCTTTAAAAGGAATCATATTATATAATTTCCTTTAGTCTCTTTTCTCTATCATCAAAAAAATGAACATCTTACAATAATAATCTTGCTAAAATAGGGAACTACACTAATGTATCCATAACTTGCAGTGCTTTGCTAAGTTGTTATATTAGTGAATGTTCAATGATTTGTTGAACAAATTTAGTTGAATTGATCAAGTAAAATGGTTATAAGTGGCAAATTTTAACTACTTTTTGTCCTAATATTTTAGACATATTTTTGAATATTTTTCACAATATCAATAAGAAACTGTGATTGAAAATATCTTAAAAGTCTGAATTCTAATGTTAATAATATCAAGTTTGCCCATTTGAACTACTATAGATAGGGAAGAATCAATTACTTAAAGCACATTAATTATTAGACTTAAGAATCTTTTCTTAATTATGAGTTACACAGTGATATAGGGCAGAATCTGGCCCTTTCCTCTCCTTCCTGAACCTTTCCTACTTTCCTTCTTCAACTCTTCCCAGATCTCAATGACAGTGCAATCTAAATGTAATATAAGAAACTAATATCTTGCCAATTGTGAGACATCTAAAAAAAGGACAAAAAGAAAAAAAAAGTTCAGTTCCTTCTCAGATGTGTTCAGAAGTTCTTAACTGGAACTCGTGGAAAAATGAGCAATGGCT
This sequence comes from Panthera uncia, assembly GCF_023721935.1. Classification (NCBI taxonomy): domain Eukaryota; kingdom Metazoa; phylum Chordata; class Mammalia; order Carnivora; family Felidae; genus Panthera; species Panthera uncia. Next base: position 78,095,516 of record NC_064808.1, on the reverse strand, counting down.
CACATTTCATCTGGGAGTAATGGACAAGAGCAATATACAATACTATCTCCTACTCTATTTCTGGAGAAAGTCTTTTCTAGAAGTGGTGTTTGGAGATTCAGTGAGATATGGGCACTTTTAGAGGCAAATACATAATTTTATGTATAGCTATATATGTTTTTATGTATGGAAATATTTATAATTCTCATTCAAAAATATTTTAATGTCAAACTCATTGTGGTGCATGCTTATGGAATAGGGCCATGTATGGTATGCAGAACTCTGAAATGTTGACAAAATTATTTTTATTTTAAAACTAGGGAAATGCATTAAAAGCACATATTAAACTTCAAGAAGTTAATATTCTTTTAAATATTATTTTAATTACAATTATTTTAAACTATAAATATTCATATTTAAGTTCATAAAATGTTATAAAAAATAATATTATGTCTCTGGAGAAACTCAGTTCCATTTAGAAGTCCATAGAGCTGGTACCTACATATGGTTTGTACAGATGACCATTAACAAAATATACCAGTTGTGCTTAGCATGCACCTGGCACATAGTAAGAGTTCAAACTGTGGTAGATATTATTATGATTATAATTATATAATATTTATAAGTCTGGATAATTTATATATATTCCCAGTACCTTATACATTGCAATTTTGTTATATACGAGTACAGATCCGTGCTCTTAATCACTGTAACTCGTTTATATACCTATGTTCCTATCTGCTTATCTATGATTCTGACAATATTAGGCCACACATTTTCAGGAACACTAGGTAGGCAAGTAAAAGAGACCAAATCTTTGAGAACAAGAATTTTACATTTACAGACATGGCCAACACTAAACCTTAAAAAATAATTAAAAATTAAAAACAACTCTATCAGAGACCTCTAAATTCTTACCATTAAAGTAGGTCAAGGAGAGGAAATACAGAGAGGCTGTCTCAAGTACATAGGGGGATAGGAACTAGAGTTATGGATATTGAATGATGTCCTTTGAATAATAACTATATGAGGACTAACATTAAATGTATAAGTAATACAAATAATGAGTACCACCAAGAAGTTACAAAATGTACAGAAAATACTGATACAATAGTTGTTTTAAAATAAAAATAGTTACAATTTATTGGGCAGCTTTTATGTTCTTGCTACTATGATGTGAGCATATTCAAAACAGATTATTTCTCAGAAATTTTAAAACAGAAAAGTACAAAGAATAATAGGAGAAACACTCCTTTTCTCACCACCAGAAAAAATACTTGCTATTGCTTTTATGTTTCAATTTTCTTGCTATTGCAACATTTTTCTTTTTGTATAATTCTACAAGTAAAATTGATCTATATTCTCCTTTGTCAACCACATGCTATTCCCTTTCCAAGATATCTACTACCAGGAGTTGACCATGTGGTATCAGTTTTCTTGTGTTTATTCAAGTTATATAAATATTACCATGATCTATACAACACTCTGAAATTTACTACTGTCTTCCACATTATGAGGTTGTGATTCATCCATGCTGATCTATATAGATCAGCTTTATTCATTTTAATGCTATAGGTATTCTACATGGCTATATATTATTCATGTTATTTTATCATATTTTGTCTATTGATATGCAATTGATAGCAGATTCAGTTATTTCCAAAGTTTTGTTATTATAAACTGTATCAGGGTTTGTACAGGATCAGATAGGACAATTAACAATTAAATCGGAATGGATTTCTATTATTTTTAAGTAATCGGACAATTTGCCAAAGCGTTATCAAGGTTTAGGAAAACTTTAAAGCAATAGTTCAATAATTTACAGATAGCAATAGTGGAGAGTCATTTACTTTTTACCTACCAGGTTACTGTGCTGGAAAATGCAGCTGCATGAAGAGTTACCTGATGGAGTAACTTTCTACCTTTGGTAGAGAAAACAGGCAACAATCTGATTGAGAAGACACCAGGAAACTAATAATCTAATGTCACTTTTTCTTTGTTCTTCTATCTGTGTCTCTGATAGTTTCAACCTAGATACAAGCTGGAGAAAAAGAAAGGTAATTGGTGGGGCGCCTGGGTGGCTCAGTTGGGTGGGGGGCCGACATTGGCTCAGATCATGATCTCCCAGTTTGCGAGCTCGAGCCCCATGTCAGGCTCTGTGCTGACAGCTCAGTGCCTGGAGCCTGCTTGGAACTCTGTCTCTCCCCTTCTCTCTACCACTCCCCTGCTCATGTGCTGTGTCTCTCTGTCTCTCAATAATAAATAAATGTGAAAGAAAGAAAGAAAGAAAGAAAGAAAGAAAGAAAGAAAGAAAGGTCATTGGTCCAGCCCAAAGGCTCAGCCTGCCAGAACACAGAGATAGGACAGGACACACAATAATGGAGAAAGAATATGGAATAGAAAGCAAAACAAAACAGAACAAAAACCCAATTGCCCTAATAATCTCCTTGTGTGTTTGTGTCAAATATGTTTAAATATTTTGGTAAATGGTAGGGAAGGTGCTTTTTTTTCAATTTTTTTAGGCACTAATTATTCAGTTAGGCCATCTATCTCATCCAAATAGCTATGATAATTAAAATATAAAAATTATTAAAAATAAAAATAGAGTTCCCATTTTTAAAATTTTGTTCTCAGGTGAACTGTGAAGTGTTTCACTGCTATATGAATATGTGTATTCTCCTAACCTGGGAATTTAGAGAACATAAAAACATTTCTTTCCTATTTATATAACATTCTTGTTTAGTACTTTTCTAAGGATGAAACATATTCATGAAACTTAAAATAGATTTTAATTGAATTGTATCCGTTTTAAACAGCTTCTAATTTTTTTTAAGTTTATTTTCTATCGAAAAGCAAAGAAAGCAGACAAAAGCTTTTTATTGTTTCAGAATACTGTTTTAGTATATCACTTGGGACTTTCTTTTGCCTGGATTTTATACTTTTATATATAATGTGACTGTAATAAAATGAAAGCTGTGGACCCCCAAGTGCCAGCTTGAAAATTGTAACAAAACTGATATGAACATACAAATATATAAACATAATTTATTTACCAACCATGAGCTTATCATTTTCCCTAGGGTTGTTGTCATTTAAAGGACATTTACCCCCCTCCTCTTTACTTTGTTTTCACAGCTGTACACATAACTAATAAATAAATTTGTAAAAGTAAAAATGCTACCACATCCCTGAGATTCAGTTTCCTTGCAGAGGTTACATCTCAGAAAAAAAAACCTTCCTACCCTTAGAAGCTGGCAGGTGGAAAAGGAGGGGGTTAGAGTAATAAAAGTACTGGGCTAAAATTTTATATTACTTACTATTATGATTTCTAGTTTTATCATCTGCCATATGCTGTCCAGACTGGTTAAAATACATAATGTTATAAGAACTGTGAAATTTTGGTAGTATTATTCTTACATCAATGAAAAAAGGTAGGTCTCAAAGAATTTAAGTGACTTGCAAAGTGCAAAACAGCTAAATATATTATTTAATGAGAATATGCTGATCTCTATAGTTGTTGAGTTTATTGCTCTGGATCCTTATAAAACTCTATGATGTTCACATTATACACTGACATGCATAAATTACATTTTAAATACTTCTTGATTAGAAAAATACTGAAAATTAAGAAGGGAAAAATCCTTATTAAAACTCCACACTTAAAACAAATTATGACAAGTAAGATATAAAGTTTTCTTCTCTTTATAGCCAAACTCATGTCCCCTCTCTACTTGTGTACTGGTATGGTTATTAATACTGAAGCAAACATACCTTCTTATTTTTCTCAAGTCTATACACACATTTATGTATATATTCTGTTTTCTACCCATATATCCCCTGATTGCATTGTGAAACCAAATTTTACCTTCATTATACTGTTTAGAGATTAAGATTTCAAGTTGTGCAGCTTCCTCCTACTAGGCAGTAAGGTGGTTCAGGCAGGTGTTTGAGGGGATTAGTGTTGACAAGAGTAGCTGCCCTCCAGGAGAGTTATTATCTTGCCTACTTCTATTCCCAATTTATCATTGTTAATGACCAATATTATTGCAGGAAAATGTAAGGTGGAGTGATAAGGAAGTGATGGGACAGAGGTCTTCATCTATAGGGATATACATTATATTTAAAAATGGAAGATGTTTGACAGAGGTAGGGTGTTTTAAGATACTTACCTGGGAAGCAGTGTATAAATAGGACCGAGTAATAGAGACTAGAGACAGAGAAAAAAAGATATGAAACTGTATAAGAAGTAACAACAGCTTATAAGAGTGAAGTAAATATCATCTTGAAGATGAAGACAATGAAAAATAATATGGCTATAAATCAAGAAAGCATTCCAATTGGATAGATATATGTGTACAAGAGAAAGAAACATCAAAGATCATCATAAGTATTCCAAAATTTGTAAATGGACTTTGATAAACATTGTTATCAGCAGAGGAGCAGATTTTGGAGGGGTTTGGAGTCTACTAATTGTGATCTGCTAAATGGATATCCAGTGTAATGAGCTGACTTGTACCCCCACAAAATTCATATGTTGAGTCCCAACTCCTAGAACGTCAGAACATGACTATTTGGAAGTAGGGTTTTGAAGAGATAATTAAGTTAAAATGAGGTCATTAGAATGGGTTCTAATCCAATGTAAGTGATGTCCTTGTAAATCAAGGAGATTACAAAACTAACAAGTACAGAAGAAAGATGATGGGAGACACAGGGAGAAGATAGTCATCCACGAACCAGAGAGAGGGGCTTCAGAAGAAATCAACCCTGTTGATACCTTGATCTTATACTTTTAGGCTCCAGAATCGTGAGAAAATACATTTCTGTTGTTTAAGCCACCCAGTCTGTGTTACTTTGTTATGGCAGTCTTGAGTAAGACATGCAGCTAAAATTGCCTACAAAATAGTCAGAGGTGAGAAATTAATGTTTGAAAGAATCAGAACAGAAGTTTAATGGGATAATTCTGTAAATGGTGGTAACAACTGATGCCAAGAAATCCCCAATGGAAACACTGTAAGGGCTTTAAATTAAAAAAAAAAATCATTATAGATAGCTACTACCACCAATCTATGTTTTTAAACCTCACATCAATACCCGAGTTAAATAATTTTTTATCACTTCTGAAAAAGGAGGAAAGGAGAGATTAAATTGCTTGTACAAAGTAATATCACTGGTATCAAAATCTGAATATAAATCCAGATAATCTGGCTCCTGATCCCACATTCTCAAGTATACTTGACTATTTCTATAATATTTACTTAGAAAATATTTACATATTTTATTCTCTTTGGATGAATTCTGCAGTTGTCACAGTACCAAATATTAACTATACCTCTTTCTGACTAACAGGAATGTTAGGATACTTTAACCTATCCATGCTTCCAGTTAGATAGAAAAAATAAAGTAGTAAACATCAGGACCAGGATTAGAATGCAAGTGAACTATTTCAGTGTATCTTCTTCATGAGTGCAAAATAATTAAGTTTACAACACTCATGGTGCCCAATACATTTAGTCTTCCTTCTCTACCTTTCCACTGAAATTCCTCTGACAATAATTAGTATCTTCAGAATTTCCAAATCCAATTATGATTTCCTTCTTGATTTTATCTATTTGACTTCTTAGTGGTATTTGCACTGAATACAGTATCTTCTTAAATTTCTTTCTTCCATTGATTCTCATCACCTTCCTTTCTTCTTTCGAAACCATTTCTTTTTTCACTTATTTGTGGGCATCCACCTTCCAATTATACTTTAAGTGTAGATGTTAACAAGGTTTTGATTGGCATCCTTAAAACTGTTTCTTGGACCATTCCCCATAGTCCAAACTCTGTCTCTAATATGTCCTGAATATCACTACCTGATTAACTTTAAAAATACAGATCAGATGACCCTCTCTTTGCTTAAAGCACTTTGTTGTGTGGATTGAAACAACGTTTGCACCAAGTTCTTGAGCAATGTCAAAAATCTTTCCTTGATCTGGGCCTCACCTTCCTCTTCTACCTGACCTGTAACCTCCCCAGCGTATGTGCCCTCTTCTCTCTTACTGAAATACTTGTCTTCCAAATGGTCTCCCATGCTTGTATGCATTTTAGATGATTCATGACTAGAATGCTTGGCCCATTCTTCCTCACAATATTTCAAAAGACCTAAACTTCCTATTTTAAATGAAATCTTTTTGAAAATATCCTTTTATCACTGCTCTCTTCCCATCCAAGAGAAAATAATGTGCTTTTCCTCTGTGGTTTATATCATGGAGGGCATATATCTATTAAAGTGTTTACTTTTCTGAACGGTATTGGTTTTGCTTTTACTGTGGTTTTATCTTTTGTATCAGATAAAACTTATGGGGAAAGTGGCTGTCTTATTCACCTTCCATAGCAAGTACCTAGAAGGTACTCTAGCTTGTGAAAGTTGCTTGATACATATGTATTACAACTCTAACTTAGACTGGGTAAATTTTAATTTCTGATTAAATATGTAGGACAATCCTGCTCTTTATTTTTCATCAAGAAATGCCTCACTTTTGGGCCTGAAAATTAGTGGCAATATTTCTAGTTTATAATATTTCTAAGTATGCTATTACTGTAGAATGCAGACATAAGCAGGAGCAATGTCTATATGTTCCAGTTTTAAATAGAGCACGTTGTATTCATGAAATGTGCCAAATTGACAATTCTAGGAATAGGAGTCTATTCTTGTCAGGTTCATTACACACTAAAAAAATGGTCACTGAGAAATTCAAGTGATTTCCCCCCCCTTTTGTTTTTAAGAATCTGTAGGCATTTACTTGGAGAGAGTAATTTCTGGAACTTTCAAATTGAAGTTTGTTCCTCATTTCACTAAAATTTGACCCATACTTCTTTTACAGTCTTAAACACATACAAATTCTGAACTACCTAGGGAGGGCACATTTTCCTAGCATCCAGTTACATCTCCATTCACAATCAGGTAAAGAATGCAATAATGATTATTTTTTTCTAAGAATGTAACAATTATTTTTTGTAATATATTCTGTCTAGATCTAAAAGAAGGTGGTCATTTTAGTGGTGTCTGGAAGATAACCTTAAATGAGTATGCACATCAGTGATCATTTAAATAAAATACTCCTGATTACAGGAAGTTTAATAATTTAAAGAGCCAATAAATTTTCTAATCTGAAAGTTGAGTGCTGAGAAAGGCCAATTAGCTCCCTGAGACTTTCCTCTGCATTTAGTGAGAAAATTAAGGCTTATTGAATCCTGAGTCCTTTAAACCTATAACCTCGTAGTTTAGCTGTTAATAATAATATTGTTAAATATCTGTATAAAACTGATTTAACAGGTTCTCTACTTCCACTTTTTGTGAAGCAAAAAATAACAAGTCCACATGCCTAGGGTATTTGGGTAGAAATCAGTTTTAGGGGCTGGTAAAGAAGGAGAGACATGTCAAGAGTAGAGGAGCCCCCAAGCAGATCCAATCCATAGATTTCTGTGCAATTCTTGGCCTTTGGAGCCATTCTAAATCATCTCTCCACCTTGACAGTGTGTTCCAACCCCTGAGCCTTACATGGGAGATGTGACATGTTTACTCTGAAAGTAATCACAGAGCTCCAGCTGCAGTTCAATTGGAGTAAAGCTAAAAAGTTATTTGTATTACTGTAAATTTAATTATTATAATAACTATGAGTAAATTTTATCCTAATTATTTAATATAAATATATCTTTACTTACATTATATTATATGTACATACTTGTATTTTATGTCATTGCATTAAGGTGCTAAATTCATAAAAATGGACACTCATATGAAGATCATAATATGAGGATGAAGACCATAATAAGGTGATTTGTACAATCAGAAAAATATTAGTCTTCATTTCAGGTAGGCCAGTTAGTTACTTAATATTGCCTAGCAATATCACATTACTAATTATAAAAAAAAAATAAAAAAACTAATAATATGAAAAAATAATATAGCTAAACTAAAGGCACTGAATATGGACAAAACATGATAGTTTTTCTAGTCTATAATAAAAATCAGATAGATTTGACTGCCTGTATAGCATTATAATTATATAATTATTTAAAATGTGTTTTATTGAAAAATAGTTTACTGGGGCGTCTGGGTGGCTCAGTAGGTTAAGTGTCTGACTTCAGCTTAGTTTATGACCTCACAGTTTGCGAGTTTGAGCCCTGCGTCGGGGTCTGTGCTGACAGCTCATTTCGTTCTCTAACTTAAATAATTCTTCTTTATAATTTTTTTTTTACATTTATTTATTTTTGAGACAGAGAGAGACAAAGCATGAACGGGGGAGGGTCAGAGAGAGGGAGACACAGAATCTGAAACAGGCTCCAGGCTCTGAGCTGTCAGCACAGAGCCTGACGCGGGGCTCGAACTCACGGACCGGGAGATCATGACCTGAGCCGAAGTCGGCCGCTTAACCGACTGAGCCACCCAGGCGCCCCTAACTTAAATAATTTTTCAATTACCCTGAAAACTTTTACAAAATCCATTCTGTATTTACTAATTCTATTACTACACATGCTGATATTACCCTACACTTAGGTAAGTTGGTCACTATGTGGTTCTAAACATATCATTTATTTATGGGAAGAAGAATACTCTTTCATCCATTATTGTCTTCTTTTCTTATTGAAATCAAATGTTCTAGTAATTCCATGTGCCTCTTTCTGGATATTTAGTATAGTATTAAATCTCAAACTCTGATCTTCCACATATATAAAAAATAAGCTAAAATTTTATTTCAATATTCTGAGAAGCACTATGTGTTGTCTCCTCTGCCAGTTTGTGTGATTTATTTTATGGGAATAAAAATTAGTAATTCTCTAAGGATGAATTTGTGAAAATATTGTGTGCTTTTAGAAAGGTGAAATAATCTAACTCTACCTTTCATTAATGTGAAAAATATAAACTTTCAGATTTAATAGGTACATTGATGCTGGGAATAGGAGATGGGGTAAAGAAAAAACAGTTCACAGTGTTTTTCAATATACATGAACAGGAAGTAATAAAGCTAATTTATCTCCAAAATAGCAAATTTCTTTTTAGTAAATGATCCACAAGGGGCAATAAAAACAACAACATTAAAGAATCTTTGACCTGGTAAATAATTAAGAGATTGGTCAAAGGCTTGATATGAAATTTCTACTCTCTAATCTACATATTACTAAAACCCAGGAGTATGTCTCTGGATATGGGAATTTACTACTTTATGTTACACTGTTGAAGTGTCAATTCCAACACATAGAATTAATGGTTAGATATTAACTGCAGGTCTGAATTATGACTAAGAAATGGTACAGTTTTGTTTGAGACATTTTTTTTAAATGACATTTTTTTTTAAATGATTTTTTTTCAGTTTATTTATTTATTTTGAGGGGCGAAGAGAGACAGAGAGAGAGATTAGGGGAGGGACAGAGAGAAGAGAGAGAGAATCCCAAGCAGGCTCTCAACTGTCAGCACAGGACCCCACATTGGGCTTGAACTCACAAACCATGAGATCATGACCTGAGCTTAAACCAAGAGTAGGAAGCTTAGCCGACTGAGCCACCCAGCAGCCCCAGAAAACCCATGTTTTCTATCTGTTATAATAAACCTTAATTGTCGGAAGTGGGAAGCAAGGTGTGGTGGTGGTGGTGGTGGTGGTGGTATGTGTATCAGTGTGTAGAGAAAGATACTTACTGTAATTATTTGAGCCACCGAAGAAGCATAGAAAGAAAATTAATGCAAACCATGTTCACACACTTAAAATAAATTTTAAAAAATAGAGAAAGGTAAGGAATATAGAGAAAGTCTTCCTCATTCTCCTCACACCTTGATGTCCTGTTACTCCTTCCCGAGGTGTGATCACTGTTAGCAATTCTTTTAAGGATGTTCCCAGCAACATTATAGACATATATATGTACATCCAAAAAACAAAACAGTGTTTTGAAACTTGTCTTCACTACAACTGAATATTTGGGTGATTATTATTTTTATCAGCATAAAACTATTTTCCTTATTTCTAATGAAATATTTAAATGTAATATAACTTATTTAATGATTTACCTAATGAATTTACCTAATGATTTACCTAATGAATTATAATCAATTTCCTACAGTGTAGATATGTGCATACCATTAATTAATTTCAACTAAATTAAAACCTATTTGAAAATGTCTGTTGGACAATGTTTATTTAATAATAATTTGAACATTAATGTTAGATATTATATATCAAATATTACTATATTCAAATTTAATCAAAATCAGTTATTCTTTTATCATTTATGTGTCTGAAAAGTTGTAAAAGTTTTCAAAACTGAAATATACAAAGTGTCACAAAATGTACTGGTGAACTCAGTTGATATTTTTTTACAGCACCCAGCTGTATATTGTGTCAACAAAATATTTACATAAACTTTATACTCTTACAATGATTGTATTCCTTAAAAATTTCATATAAATCAAATAATATTGCTAATGGATATTTTGCTAATATGCGAGAGCAATTTTTTAAAGGTTTATTTATTTTCTGAGAGACAGTGTGAGTGGGAGAGGGACACAGAGAGAAAGGTGGACAGAAGATCCAAAGCAGGTTCTGTGCTAACAGCAAAGAGCCCAATGTAGTGCTGGAACGCATGAATTGTAAGATCATGACCTGAGCTAAAGTAATATGCTCAACCAACTTAGCCACCTAGGCTCCCTGAAGGGGTAATTTTTAGTAGTTAAATGTCTTTGATTTTTTTGTAACACAGAGAACCCACACTATAAGACATTGGATGTGTTATGAGAGATCCTCAAAACTCCTCATTTTAGGGGCGCCTGGGTGGCGCAGTCGGTTAAGCGTCCGACTTCAGCCAGGTCACGATCTCGCGGTCCGTGAGTTCGAGCCCCGCGTCAGGCTCTGGGCTGATGGCTCGGAGCCTGGAGCCTGTTTCCGATTCTGTGTCTCCCTCTCTCTGACCCTCCCCCGTTCATGCTCTGTCTCTCTCTGTCCCAAAAATAAAAAAAAAAAAAACAAAAAACGTTGAAAAAAAAAAACAAAAAAAAAAACTCCTCATTTTAATCATGAAGACATGTACGTAAAACACTTGACATAGATAATGGAAGGGTTGGTGCTAGAAATAAGGCTTCTTTTTTTAATGTTTATTTACTTATTTTTGAGAGAGGGAGAGCACAGGTGGGTGTGTGTGGGGGAGGGGCAGAGAAAGGGAGAGAGAGAATCCCAAGCAGACTCTGTGCTGTCAGCACAGAGCCCAATGTAGGGCTGGAACTCACCAACCATGAGATCATGACCTGAACCAAAATCAAGACTGGAATGCTTAACTGACAGAGCTACCCAGGTACCCTTAAAAATAAGATTTCTTGATTCTGTCCATTCAGTCTTTCTGGCAAAAGTCATTTGGATGAATAAAATATTCTTTGAAAATATATACTCTCCAAAAGATGAAAGATCTATTTTATCTTTATTAATGCTGCATTAATTTCTCTAAAACAACTCATTTCATAAAATTACATATAAAAAAGTATTTAACAAATTTTACATTTAATTAAAATGCAACTCTTATTCAGTCATCAAAGATTAAATAAAATGCATATCAAGAAGTACTACTTTTAAGTACTTTTAAGAAGTAGATATTTATACAATTTTTAAATTATTAATAATAGAATTTTTAATTTATTTTTTATTTTTAAAATTTTTTTAATCTTTATTTTTGAGAGAGAGAGAGAGACAGAGTGTGAGTGGGGGAGGGGCACAGAGAGAGGGAGACACAGAATCCTAAGCAGGTTCCAGGCTCTGAGCGGTCAGCACAGAGCCGGATGCGGGGCTCGAACTCAAAAACCATGAGAACATGACCAGAGTTGAAGTCCGATGCCCAACCAACTGCGCCACCCAGGAACCCCAAAAATAGAAGTTTTGAGGGGCACCTAGGTGACTCATTTGGTTAAGCATCCAACTTTGGCTCAAGTCATGATCTCACATTTCATGAGTTCCAGCCCATGTTGGGCTCTCCACTCTCAGTGCAGAGCCTGTTTTCGATCCTGTCTCCTTTTCTCTCTGCCTCTCTTTCTCTCTCTGTCAAAAATAAACATTTAAAAAATAATAGAATTTTTGGCCTTAAAGGAATATTGGAGTTCTACTTCTCATCTTTATTTTGTAGACAAAAGTCTGGAGGTTCAGACAGGTAAAACATTTGGATAAAGACGAATATATTAATGACGAAATAGAGCAAATATTCGGAGTTCTTGAATACTCTCCACAATACACTCTAGTTGTGAACTTACATTTTTCTTTTGTCTCTTTGATAATGTGTTTACCATTTTATTTTGTGAGGTTTATTTTGCTTTAGTTTTTAATTTGTAATGGGTATTTATCATATGGGTTTCCATCAATATAAATGAGAAAAAAATTTTCTGTAACTCAATATAATTGTATTTTTCTGTAAACTACTACATCTCATAATCAGAATCATAATATGTACTTTTGTAAATATATATATTTCAAATATACATGTGTATGTATACATGTATATTTCATGATGTTTATTCGTGTGTGTGTGTGTGTGTGTATTTGTGTTTTAAAATATACATGAATAACTTGAAAGGTTGCCTCGACAATTTCTGGAAAAAATATTGTTTGACTCATCATATTTATGTTTATAACTTTTTTAGAAAATTTAATTGTTTAAAATGTAATTTGGGCATGTTTATACAAAGTTCTACCCATCAACTTGATAATTAATGGGTTGTAAATTCTTTATAACTTAATTTTTCAAATTTTATCACAATAACTGAAATGTCTCTAATATTATTATACAGAAATAACTATTTATTAATAAATCTACATTTTAAAATCATCATATCTGGTATAATTTTAACCAGCTCCACAGTAATTTTATGTATGAACAATGGTTAAAAAGTAAAGTGTGAGCCAAAACTGATAGTGGCAGAGTTCAGATAGCTCCCTTAAAATAAAATTAGTTCAGACATTTATTAAATTACTAAATTTTTCAATTATTTCCATTTATTTTTAAATTAACATTTTATGAATTTTAATGTTTGCAATTTTATGTCTTAAAAAATTATGCTAAGAAGTACCTACTTCTGGGGGCGACTGGGTAGCTCAGTCATTAAGCATCAGACTCTTGATTTCAGCTCAGGTCATGAACTCACCCGTTCGTGGGTTTAACCCCACACTGGACTCAGTGCTGACAGTGTAGAGCCTGCTTGGGATTCTGTCTCTCTGCCCTCCCCTGCTAGTGCTCTCCAATATGTGTTCTCAAACAGTTGCCCAGGGAAATCATAAACCTCTGTATTCTCATGGACTTAATTTAGCAATCCATGAAATTGTAACTGTTTAAGGGCCAAGTTGCTGCAGATGTTACAGATCCTACAGATGTTAATTTGTCTTGTCCTTAATGATTATTATTATTGCTTTGTACTGAAATTTATTTTGTTAAACTATGGTAATAGATACTGAAATGGAGTTCCTTCAAGATTCCCAACCAAGAAGGCCTCAAAAACCAGTCTTCAGCCCCTTGAATGCTTCTTAGGCTCACATCCGAAGAGGAGCAATGTGCCCAAGAGTGCATTACAAGGCTCTTGTGAATACATCTGATTTTAATGTGATGAGGCTGAATGCATTCTGAAACAGATGAAAAGGACCAGGCAAATTTGCTAAGAGCAAGGGAGTTATTAGCATGTGAAAACCATTTCCTTGTTCTAATCCAGTTTCTCCAGGTTAGGGTGAACATCTGTCTGGATCAGGGGCAGTGGTCTCTGCCTTTATTTTATTTGCAATTGGTGATCAACTAACTGAGCTAAAGACTCCCAGCATGATTTTTTCCCTCTTTATCTTTTTTTAACTACTTCAACAACAACAAAGTTAAGGATTTAAGAAATATAATATCCTCTTAGCCAAACAAATCACCTATTTTAATTTATTTTTTCTTGCCTACTTTTTGCCCAGCTGAATAATGACTTGATACATCAACTATTCTGCTTCTCTGTGCCCTTGCATTTGCAAACAGACAAAATAAAATAAAATACATTCTAGGCTTTTTTTTCTTTATTTTAAAACATGAGCTTAAGTACTGATAAGAAATGAAAATATTCACTTCAAAAATTTGTTTTACTAAGACTCAGACATTTAAAATGCCCAATTTACTTAATCTGCTGAGCACCGCTTTAAGGAGTAAAATGTATACTACAGATGGCTACACTAGTCTGAAAGATTGTAAACCTCTACTTGTTCCAATCTATTTCAACTTAACAGCAATTATATGATATTTACTATTACCCCTGCATATGTTACATAAAGATAGAGTGCAACCACTATACAGAGGATGACATTTCAGTCTAGTGAGCAAGTGGTCCATGTGATAAGAAGTTTAATAATCTAAACTAAAAAGCAGGTGTTAGCTATCAGTGCAATTTGCATAAAACCAGCCCCTCATGGTCCAGTCTTATCACAATATCATATTCAAAGAAATTTCATGCAGCGAGAAAAAGAGGAACTGGAATTTGACTCTTAGAATGTTTTACAAAACAATCCAAAGGTGAGTACTTGCATAAAGCCAAGGCTAAATGTCCTAACACTTTTTTCTTCATCTCTCAAACATTACTCTAAATTATTCTCACACACTCTGCAATAGCTCCTTAACAAACTATTCCTTTTCTAAAACTTTAACAATCTTTTGCAAAAATTAGCCCAGGGGACTTTCTATTCTCCACCCCAAGGGAAGCCAAGTGGCCAGGGAGCTATTTGCTTAAAGAACCAAATGATTTTTTTTTAATTTTTTTTCATATGTAGGTGATAGCTGAAGATAAGACTCCATAAAGGCCACAATTTATCTTGACTTATGAAGAAAGAATTTGTCCAAAAAAGAGATATATAGTACCTATGCTTGGTCTGAAGACCAATTAGTATTCAGAGCAAAGAGCAAATTTAAGCATAGTAATGGTAAGACTGACATATTTTCTGGCTTAGTCCCAAGGACATTTAGTGGAGGTCTATCCAGATTTAAATTCTAGTTCTGCTACTAAGTAGCTGTGTAACCTATAGAAAGTTGGTTATCCTTTCTGTTTCCTTTTTTTTTTCCTAAAAGAAAAGGGGATAATAAATACATACCACTAAGGGTTGTTGTGAGGATGAAATAAATGGAGTTAACAGATGGAGTTAACATTGATAATACAGTTAGAAAAAGACATGGCACTAGTAACTACTTACTAGTTAGTAACTAGTAACTATTATCAACTGGTAGAAAGAGAAGGACTGAAGAAATGAATCAAATAAAAATGCTTTGTCAGTAGATGCATTATGAGCATCTGATAATGAACAGAGGTGTGTCTTTACACATAACATAAGTGAAACACAGGAGGAGGAAACTATTTTCCACCACCTCAGGGCAGGGACTCAGTATTAGAATAGATGTGGACATTTTTGTAGATGGCAAAAGCAGCTTAATGATTTAAGCAGTGGCAGAGGAGGCACACACCAAAGTTTAGAAGAAAAGGGTATATATGGCTGTTGGAGAGAGGTTGAATGACACCTCAGTGGGGCCCTCTTGGGATCTGAGAGCCTGGGCTGTTTTTTCCCAAGCTGGTAGTGCTTTGTTAGATGTATCTTTATTTTATTGTTATGAAAACTGTTTAAGATATTTTTAACTAGTTGCCTAATATATTGAAGTTTGATTATTGACTACAATCAAGCTCACTGGATATTCTGAATTTATTGGGGTACAAAATGAAATATTATTTGTCATTTATTCATTCATGTATTTATTCTAATTACCACCTTCACCTAAGCTATCTCTCTCACATATTCTTTGACATATTGGGATTCCTGAATAGTTTCAAGTCTAGGAAGTGTGGTCAAGTTGTTTGAATCCCATTTCCAACATCATGACCATCTTCATTTAAAAAAAAAAAAATTTAATCTTTATTTATTTTTGAGAGAAAGACAGAGTGTGAGCAGGGAAGGACCAGAGAGAGAGGGAGACACAGAATCCAAAGCAGGCTCCAGGCTCTGAGCTATCAGCACAGAGCCCCACGTGGTGCTCGAACTCATGAACCATGAGATTATGACCTGAGCTGCTGAAGTCAGACACTTAACCAACTGAGCCACCCAGGCGCCCTTTATTTATTTATTTATTTATTTATTTATTTATTTATTTTTAATATTTACATCATGATCATCTTTTAATAGCCAGGCCCAGCTAAGTCTAGGCCTGAGACCCTAGGACCAAGGGATTTTTCTCTTTTACCCCCTCTCCGAGTATTTCTTCAAGGCTTGGATTCCCTGGGAGGATGCAGGGAAGAAGTAGAAGGAAAAAAAATGATACCTGTCTTTTAACTGTTGGTGCCAATGTAGCCTTCTCTAGTTGTCGATGCCTTCCACAAGTCAATCACAGAATTGGTGGATATCTTATGGAAACCACATGAGACAGGTTTATGGGAGCTACCTAAATGCCCGGTTCCCTGAAATGAGAAATCAATTTTGCCTAGACTGCTTTTGACTTTTCTCCCTTCACATCCAGCCCTTGGAAGTTCACTACATAGAATCTTCCTTCTGGATTCCTTACCCAACTATAGTCTTACTGGACAGTGGACTACACAATAGCTCCCTTTTAGATGCTCATTTGCCACACCTAATGATGGAAGTACACATTGCCTCATTATAGACCATTCTCTCTACTCAGTCACTCCTTTTTATTTATTTGAAAATCCTACTTAAATAAATTTACAGAAATAATAAGCAAACTGAATGCAAACTTACAGATAAACAAGAAGAATGAGATGCTATCTTCCCTTTTTGAAGACATGACTAAAAATTAATTATGATTAATCATTATGAATAATTCAGTGACACCACCATTACTTTACTTGAATATACTTTTTCCATAAATCATGTACCCCTGATGACTCCTCTCTAATTCTATTGGTATATTAATATTTTACCAGATAGGCTGAGGAGAAGGATGTTGAGATAATGGTAAGGTAATAGGGATATTTGGGCCACTTCTTAATGGGTACTAGGGAACTGCTTTCCCCCAAAGAGTGAATTCATTTAAAAAAAATGGATGAATGAATGAGTTTTTAGAATTTAAAGGAACATTGTTATTAAATTCTTTGGCTTTTAGACTCTAGCCCAAATAGAAGCAATAAGAAAAATTTCATTCTACCTGCTAATAAAGTATCATTATTTGAAATTATTTATGTCTCAAGTTTCCCAAGCAAAGTAACAAACTATATGCCTACATGAATTTAATCTCTTGTGTTATGCTGTTTAACTCTACTTCCTATGATTGTATGGTAAAAAAAGAAAAAAATTAAAAGGAGATTACTATGTGGGCACTTATTATCCTAACATTAATAGACTGAGTTTCTTTCATTAGAAGGCCTGTACTTTTTTGGCATAGTTCTCACATATTTATTATTCAATTTGTGAGTATTTAGTAAGCCAAAGTTCAGGAGCAGTGAATAGTTTTAAGAAGTTGATTCTTTGTTTGTTTTAGTATTCAGTTTGTACTTGTGAATATGTGCTGAGTCCACCAGGTTTTTTCCAATAATGCTGTCACAAGCAAGTGCCACTATCTCAATTATCTTAACAGTAAATTGTCTACAAGTTAACTGGTCCAGCTTTTACTTGTTTGAGCTTTTGTAAACAGCTCTGATTTAAAAGTCCAAGGGTAGGCCATTATTCAGGTGCAATTCCATTTCATTAACAAAGCTGGAAAAAAGGAAACAAAAGTAATTGATTGCAATGTTTTTTAATCTTTCTCCATGTCTTTTGTTAGCTCTCTATTTTCTTAGCTATAGGAATTATTTCTGAGAAGTTATATATAATCATTGTAGATGTGTTCACTCTCTTTCTTTCCATGTATATGTATGCATGTGTCTATAGTAATTAGTTCTGTTTCTGAGCCCATGGAAATAAATAGAATTCAAATTTTTATGCAGATCTCCTATTTCCATTTTAGTTAAATTAGTAACATTTATATTTGGTAGTGCATTGTCACCAACCTGGGGACCAGTTTAAGGTTATTACAAACCATAGGTGCCATTTGAGTAATGAATATCTTGAGAATACTTTAAAATAGCTGCTTTACTTTAAAATAGTGGCATAATTTTCTAAGTACCAGAAATAATGAGACTTTGTTTTCATTAAAGTTGTAGTGTTTCAACCTAGAGTTGTTTTTCATTTCAAATAGCGTGCTTTAAAAATGAAAAAGGAAAACAGAATGCGAGGTAAGGAGAGTTCTAGATGGGTCATATGTTTACCCTAAAAATATTAATACGGCTTACTAGTTACATTGTAAATGATAATAATATTGATATAATTATAGAAGCATAATTTAGGCCTTAACTTGCCTGCAATTTGAAACAAGCTGATACTGAAAGGAATACCCTGATTGCTATTTCTAAGGCTGCAATAGTGTAAGCAATAAAAAGATTGGGACTTTTGTCTGATCAAATCATCCAGAGTTCATTTTACCAAAAGTATTCCTTTAACTACAGCCAATCTGATACAAATAAGAATGAAATGCTGGGCGCCTGGGTGGCTCTGCCTGTGAACTATCTGACTCTTGATAGCAACTTAGGTCATAGTCTCATAGTTTCTGAATTCCAGCCCCGTATTGGGCTCCACGCTGACAGTGCAGAGCCTGCTTGGGATTCTCTCCCTTTCTCTCTACTCCTGCTTGGGATTCTCTCTCTCTCTATCTCTCTGCCCCTCCTATGTACTCTCTCTGTCTCAAAAATAAATACATTAAAAAAAGAATAAAATGCCTAAAATTTGCAGTTGAATGTGCTTCTCTCATCTAGAAATCAAGGTGACCCATTAGACATAGAACTTTATTTTCAGTGAATGGTCAGCAAACCTGGAAACAGGGAAATCGTATGGGTGGTAAGGGGGAATCCCGAGAAAAATACAAGCTTCAAGCTGACTGCACCAGATGTTTTCAAAGCCCTGTTTATATCTTCTCAGTTCTTATTGTCACAGTGCCTGGTAGCCCACACATCAAAGAACACATGCATGAGGATTTTTGCTAGCTTCCAGTTGGGACCTAGGGAAGTGCATGGGAGTTAGTGTCACTTTAGCTAACTTTGGTGACAGGAGCTGGTGTGAACTGCCTCATTCTTGTCCTTCCAATTAACTGATGAACATGTGCTTTCTAGAATTCCCCACTGAGATTATGCTCATGTGTGTACAGTGGTAACTAGCCAAATAATACTTTTTTCCCCGATATTTATAAACTCCCTGCCCTTACTGTCCCACATCATCTTTCTTCTATTGCAAACATGGAATCAACTCCCAAATAAACTATCTAAACCATTTAAACTATTTTTTTTTCAGAAACTTCCTTTGGAAAGACCCAAACTAAGATATTGCTATGAAAGACCTAATTTATAAGAGCAGGGATATAAACCTTAAAATTAAAAAAAAAATCAGTAAAGCCAATCATTTAATATATTTAAAGTATAAAAATGTATAAATGTAGTAAAAAATTTAAGGAAAATATACGTTTATGAAAACATAAATGTTAAACGTATATTATCATTCCAGTGTTAGTAAAAATTAATTAAAAACTGTTCAATGGGGCGCCTGGGTGGCGCAGTCGGTTAAGCGTCCGACTTCAGCCAGGTCACGATCTCATGGTCCGTGAGTTCGAGCCCCACGTCAGGCTCTGGGCTGATGGCTCAGAGCCTGGAGCCTGTTTCCGATTCTGTGTCTCCCTCTCTCTCTGTCCCTCCCCCATTCATGCTCTGTCTCTCTCTGTCCCAAAAATCAATAAACGTTGAAAAAAAAATTTAAAAAAAAAAAAAACTGTTCAAGATAAAATAAAGGAAATTTAATCATTAAATTTAAAAATCAAACAATAATAGCTAATTTTTAAAAATAATAAAGATGCAGTCTCAAAAAAGTAAAATCTGTCAGTGATGTGATTTTTCCATTTCTGAGTGTATTTTTAGAAAAAAAATCACCCCTACTCTAAGCCCTCTTTCTAACTCTGTATTTTTCTATGACTATTTCAACTAATCCCACCTCTTGCTTGGGAATTTTGGGATGCCTTTTTAAAATAGTTTTCATTTTTAACAGAAACTTCAATTTAGTTTTTAAAATGCAGTGTTTCATTTTTTCCCTTCACTTTACAAACCATATTTTTGTCATGTTTTAACCTTAATCAAGTTTCATACTACACTAATTGTATTCTACTTGTTAAGTAAATCTTCTTCCTTTTTTTTTTTTTTTTTTTTTTTAAATTCTCTCTCTCCTGTTCTTGAATGAGTCTGGCTAAAAGTTTATCAATTTTGTTGATCTTTTCAAAGAAACAGCTCCTGGTTGCACTGATCTCTTCTATTATTTATTTTAGTCCCTATTTCTTTATTCCTGCTCTAATCTTCATTACTTCCTATCTTTTGCTAGTTTTGGGCTTTTCATTTTTTTTTTCTTTTTCTAGGTCTTTTAGTTGTTAGTTTAGGGTGTTTATTTGATCTTTTTTTGCTTTTTCAGGTATGCCTGTATTGCTATAAAATTCCCTCTTAAACAGATTTGCTGCATCCCAAAGATTTTGGACTACTATGTTTTCATTTTCATTTGTCCCTTTTTTTTCTTTCCTTTTGGTTTTTGTTGACCAATTTATTGTTTAGTAGCATGTTATTTAACCTCCATATATTTGTGTTCTTTCCATATTTTTCTTGTGGTTGATTTCCATACCATCATGATTGTCAAAGATTCATGATATGACTTAAATCTTTTTAAATTTCTTGTGGCTTGTTGTGTGGCCTAATATGTGATCTATTCTCAAGAGAATGTTCTATGTGCTCTTGAAAATAATGTGTATTCTGCTGTTGTAGGATGGAATATTTTGAATATATTTGTTAAATCCATCTGGTCCAATGTGTCATTCAAAGCCATTGTTTCATTGTTGATTTTCTGTCAAATGATCTACCCATTGATGTAAGTGGGGTGTTCAAGTTCCCTACTAGTATTGTATAACTGTCAGTTTCTTCCTTTATGTCTGTTATTAGTTACTTTATGTATTTAGGGGCTTTCATGTTAGGTGCATAAATATTTATAATTGTTATATTGTCTTGTTGGGTAGTTCCCATCATCATTGCATAGGGTCCTTCTTTGTCTTTTCTTTTTTTTTTTGTCTTTTTAAATTTTTTTTTTTTTTAACGTTTATTTATTTTTGAGACAGAGAGAGCGCATGAACGGGATAGGATCAGAGAGAGGGAGATACAGAATCTGAAACAGGCTCCAGGCTCTGAGCTGTAAGCACAGAGTCCGACACGGGGCTCAAACTCACGGACTGTGAGATCATGACCCAAGCTGAAGTTGGACGCTTAACCAACTGAGCCACCCAGGTGCCCCGTCCTTTCTCTCTTCTTACAGTGTTTGTTTTAAAATTGATTTTGTCAATTATAGATGTTGCTACCCCAGGTTTTTGGTTTTTTTTTTTTTGCTTCCATTTGCATGATAAATGTTTTTCCATCCCTTCATTTTCGATCTGCAGGTGTCTTAGGTCTGAAGTAAATCTGGTATAGGCAACATGTGGATGGGTCTTGCTTTTTTAACCATTTGGTCAGGCTATATTTTTGATTGGATCATTTAGTCCATTAACAATTAAAGTAATTATTCGTAGATGTGTTTCATGACTGTTTTTATAGATCTTTCCCATTCTTTTCTTTTCTTGCTTTCTTTGTGGTTTATTGGCTTTCTTTAGTGGTATGCTTGAGCTCCTTTCTCTGATCCTTTATTTTCTTGCTCTCTTGTGGTTTGGTGGCTTTCTTTAGTGATATGCTTGAATTCCTTTCTCTTTATGTTTTGCACATCTATCATAGGTTTTTGATTTGCGGTTACCATTAGGCTCATATATAACATTTTATGCAAATAGCAATCTATATTTGTAGTTGCTTAAGTTTGAACCCATTGTAAAAGTACTAAAATGTTACTCTCCTCACCCACATTTTATGTATATGATGTCATACTTTACATCCTTTTATTCTGTAAATCCCTTGACTAATTTTTATAGATATAATTTATTATACTGCTTTTGTTCTTTAACTTCTATACTGGTTTTGTAAACAATTAATCTACCACTTTTATTATGCTTGTATTTACCTGTGAAATGTTTTTCTTTTAATTTTCTTACTCCTGATTATGATTTTTTTTCACTCAAAGAATTCCCTTTAATATTTCTTGTAAGGCTGGTTTCGTCTTGATGACCTTCTTTAACTTTTGTTTGGTAAACTCTTTATCTCTCCTTCTATTCAGAATGATAGACTTGTTGCATACAGTATTCTTGGTTGTAGAAATTTTTCTTGTTTGTTTGTTTGCTTTACTTTGTTTTTTTGTTTTTATGTTTTTTTTTTTTCCTTTCAGCACTTTGAATATGTTGTGCCACTTCTCTAGCCTGCAAAGTTTGTGCTGAAAAATCAGCTGACAGTGTTATGGAGTTTTTTGGTATGTAACTGTTTTTGTTTCTCTTGCTGCTTTTATTTTTTTTATTATTATTTTTTAAGTGTTATTTGTTTACTTTGAGAGAGAAAGATAGAGAAGTTGGGGGAGGGATAGAGAGAGAGGAAGAGAAATAATAGCTCCAGCAGGCTCCACACTGTCAGTGAAGAGCCCAATACAGGGCTCAAACTCATGAACCATGGGATCATGACCTGAACCTAAATCAGATGCTTAACTGACTGAGCCACCCAAGTGACCCTCTCTTGCTGATTTTAAAATTCTCTCTTTATCACTACTTTTTAGCCATTTTAATTACTATGTGTCTAGGTGTGGACCTCCTTGGGTTAATTTTATTGGCGGATCTCTGTGCCTTCTGGATCTAGAGGTCTGTTTCTTTCTTAAATTAGGAAAGTTTTCATCTATTATCTCTTCAAATATATTTTCAGCTCCCCTTTTCTCTCTTTTCCTTCTGGGATCCTTATAATGTGAATGTTATTACACTTGATGATGTTGCATAGTTCTCTTTATCTATTCTCATTTTTTATTATTCTTGTGTTGTTGTTGTTAAGCTTAGTTGCTTTCCATTACTCTGTTTTCCAGCTCACTGATCCATGCTTTCGTTTCTTCTAATCTACTATCGATTCCCTTTATTTTATTTTATTTTATTTTATTTTAATTTTACCCTTAAAATGGGTGTATTTTATTTAGTATATTTTAAATTTTAGTTATTGAGGTCTTCATCTCTGATTGGTTCTTTTTTATATTTTCTATCTCTTTGTTGAAGGTCTTACTGATATCTTTCACTCTTGTTTCAAGTGTAGTAAGTATCTTTATGGCCATTACTTTGAATTCTTTATCAGGCATATTGCTTGCCTCCATATCATTTAGCTTTTTTTCCTGTGGTTTTGTCCTGTTCTTTCATTTGAGACATGCTCCTCTGCCCTCCTATTTTGTCTAACTCTCTGTGTTTGTTTCTACCTATTAGGAAAGTCAGTTACATCTCCTGTTATTGAAAGTAGTGGCCTTATGAAGAAGAGGTCCTGTGGTGTCTTGTAGCATAATGTCCCCTGTTAACCAGAAACAAGAACTTCAGGTGTATGTGCTCTACTATTGTGACTACTTCTTGTTTGCCTTATGTCTAGTTAGCTATATTTTCCCACTTTTCTTCTCGTGAATAGGGTCTTGTCCCTGTGTTCTTAAGAGGCCAGTCTGGGGCGACTGTGGGCTTGTAGTTGGGTGGTGTCTGCAGTTAGAACAGAAGCCTGCCTCTAGTCCATCTGTTGGGGCTGTAGTCCTCACTGCCTTGTCCTCTGAGAGGGTTTTGTCAGTGAGTGTGGATTTCAGTAAGGCTTGATACCTGCTGCTGGGACTGTGAGTATACTGATGTGTGTGGAGATCTCTTGCTCCAGGGCAGGAGTCCCAGTCCAGGGATGGTTCCTGTAGGAGCTGCTTGTAGGATGAGATGTGGTAGGAGACTCTTTGTAGGAACTCCAACTTGAATGGAGCAGGTTGGATGGGTGTGGATCCACTGGAAAATGTGGGCGTAGGGCACAATGTTACCAAACTTGATGGAAAGCATTTGTGCTGTTTCCTGCAAGTGTCTGGCAATATAGGTTTGTGGAGAGAGGGGAATGGTACCTACCAACTCTTTTGTTCCTAGAGAAGTCTCTTAAAGATCCTTGTCCCTCCAGCACATGTTCTGGGATTTGTAAACAAATCTCTTTCACATATACCCACAGTGATTTCACTGATGTTTCTATGCTCTATCTTACCAAGGCTGTTTTTTTATGCTGTCTTTTTAAGGGCAGGGACCCAGTTTCCTATTGCCCTTCAGCTCTCCCAGAACTAAGCCTGCTGAGCCTACTGATTTTGAAATTACCCAAAGTTAATTCCCACTTGTTATAAAAAATCATGAAGCTAAGCACCATTGGTTTTCAAAGCCAAATATTATGGGGGGAATGTCTTCCAAGTCCAGGTCCCCCATGTCTAGGGTCACTGGTATGTCATCTGCCCCCTCCCTCCTCCATATTTGTAGTGCCCCTCTCATTTGTGGTTAATCTTCCTGAAAGTTTGGTTCCATAAAGCATCTCTGTTCCTCCTAGGGTCATGTTTACCAATTTATTATAAAAGTATAGAGATGAGCATCCAGATGCAAGAGATATGCAGGGTAGGATATTTGGAAAGGGACACAGAGTTTCGATACCCTCTCCAGGGGTGTAACTCTCTCTGCACCTCCACTTGTTCACCAACCCAAAATCTAAATCTTTAAGTAGGATAGGAATTATTCTTTCAGTAGAAGATGTATCAATCAAGTTATCATCAAGAAAACAAAAGATACTGTACATAATTCAAGTTGGCAATATTCAAAATGGGGAAATGCAAACCTGTTTAAATGTTGAAAGGGCTAGGGAAATAAGGTCAGGGACATAGCCACGAGATTGAGGTGATACTTGTGATCTGTGCCAAATCTCAGCAATATCAAAGATAGTAAATGACATTTTTTTTTTCTGCCTAGAACACAGAAGTAAGAGGCTCTGAGGAGATATTTCTCTACCAATAAATCTGTCTACACATGACCCCCTACTTTGTTGCTTTCCAAATCTTGCACACATGCTTTTGCTTTTCAGATTCTGCCCAGGAACTACATTAGGAAAAGCGATTCTAGTAAATGTCCTTCCAGTATTATTCTTGACAATGCTAAGGGACTGTGAACCACTGCATGATGATACTGAGTTGACCATTCATAATTAGGACAGAAATGGTGCTTTATTGATCATCACTTTCTTCATTCTTTTGAGCACTGTGGAATTAATTAAGCTTCCTAAATAAATGCAAATTTTCTCAATCTAAAATTTTAGTACAGCATAGTACTTTCTAGTTATCTATTAAGATGTAACTGTTTTAGGTTTTAGATTATATGTCTATTTTACCCTATCACAAATATGTTAGTTTTTACTAAAAATAACATAGCACACCTAACAATAAAAAATTAAATGGAATAACCAGCATTGCAATTGCTAAGAGTGATTACTTTAGTCCAGAAGGGTGAGGGAAGACTTCTTGAAGGAGGTGATATTTGTGCTGGACTTGAAGGATAAGATTTGAACACACAAAGATGGAAAGAAGAGGCATTTCAGCTGCATCAAGCTTAATGAACAAAGACAATCTTGTAAATATTTTTAACACTGCTGCTAAAATAGTCTTCCTAGAGTTTCATTCTAATCATGTGATTCTCTGATCTTAAAGATATTCAAGAGTTGCCATGTCTCTACAAATTCCTTATGAACTCCTCACCAGGTATAAGACATAGCACAATGTAGACCCAATCAAACTTTCCATTATTGATTCTCATTAAGCTTCATAAAAATAATGTTTCTTGCAGGTTGAATTAATCCCAGTATATATATAGCCAATCTGAGTCTTGCTTTGTATCCATGTCTTTGCTTACAGAGCTCGTTCTTCTTGCAACTGCTATATCTCTTTCCCAATTCTGCATTCCACGTAATAAATCCCAAGCTTCCTTTTCAGCCTCCCTCAAAATTCTATGAAGTCTTTCTTTTACTATGAAGTCCCCACCCTACTATTATTATTTCCTACTTTGAACTCACCTTTTGTGTTTTGAATATGCTTATTAATTCTGACTTTGATTAGATTAATTTGTAGCTTTAGCTTACCCCTACCATGAGTTCATATGACACTTGATGAAAATATCATATATTACCCATCTTTGCACTCCCTACCTCACCATGAATCCCCTAAGAAACTGCTTTGTATTGAATAGCTTCTCAGTAAATATATTTTGAACTGAATATATGTAATGAAGGAAGTCAATGTTTCATTACCTTGCCTGAAAGAAAGCAAAGGGATGCATGCAGAGTGGGAAGTCTTTATAAGACTTAATGATTCAACTCTACAATAATTTGTTATCAATAGCTGTTAAGTCTAGGGGATATAAAAGTTATCCTCAATGAATAGATGAAATATGTACATCCTCTTAATTTATTTTGGCAATTAAATAAGAAACTATTTAGTACAATCTTTACATTGTTGCCAATTGACATTTCCTTTAGATTGAATCTCACAAAATAAGCATAAATTAAAGGGTAATTCAAATATGGTAGGAAAAACCTAGTATTTATAGAGCCACTACTGGGGAAGAAAGTATCATGCTACTGGTGAAGTTTCTGTTCTATTTAGTCTCACGACCATCCAAAGAATGTTATTTCCCTGAGACACGCTTGTTTTCAAACTTATTATAAGAGGAATCAATAGCAGGTGAGTATAAAAGAAAAAGGCACTTAGGAGTCGACTACCTTTCACCATGATGGCTTTAATAAATACGTACCCATTCATTAATTCCGGACAATTATTTAACCCTCTTACCACGTATCAGACACTGTAATAGGTGGTAGGGAGAATAAAAGAGCAATTTTGCATCATAGAACGAACTCTCACATAAGTAAAATACCATTGTGATCTTGTCAAATGAAAATAAATAAGTAACACTGATCTCAACAGCAGCAGGCATAGTTTGAACTGTTTTCAACATTTCTCCTTTATGATGATTGGTTTCTAAACTATCTCCATGTTCTCTCCCTGAAACTGATGGATTGTATCTGCAGAAATAATGGGCTATATTTGCATAAGGATGAAGTTTGTGTACATGGAAGAAAGTATCTCTATCAGGATTACATTAGTGCAATAGCCTAATAATATTGCTGCCTATAAGAGATTCTTCTCAGAACTGGATTTCATCATGTTACACTTTCTCATATATAAAGAGGGTTAGAGTTTTTATTGAAAATAAGTAAATATAACTAATTATTATGTTTTTAAATGTTTACCTCTGAAAGTGAGACAGTGAGTGAAGAAGGGGCAGAGAGAGAGAGGGAGACATAGGATCCAAAGCAGGTTCTGTGCTGACAGCAGAAAGACCGATTTGGGGCTCAAACTCACAAACCATGAGGTCATGACCTGAGCAGAAGTCAGATGTTTGACTGAGCCACCAAGGCACTGCAATATAACCAATTATTACTGATTTATAACTCCAGGTAACTATTTAATGTCTTTTAGACTGCATGGACTAAGCAAAAACATGTTCTATCTATGCATGATCAAAGACTTATTTGTTTTTGTCCTCAAGTTCCTCCTATGTTCTCACCTTCACAACAGTCTCATTTAATAAATTTACTTGAGGGAATTTTGTAAATGATGGTACACTATATTTTTAAAAATCATTTTGCAGAAAGTGTACATGAAGGCCAAAATATTTAAATATATGTGAAATATCAAGCAATTCTTACTGAATACTATCAGGTAAAAACATTAATCATCTGACAAAGAGAATTAATGTTCACTGAGAAACTCATATATATTATCTGAAATGAGCTCAAAAAGCAAATGAAATTTTCAAATTATAAGTAGACATGAAGGGACTGTTTAGTCAATCAGGGAATGATTATAAAGAAAGTACTGCTCAAATGTTTGCAGACAGACTTTAAGGTCAAAGTAAATAGAACAATCTTTCAAAAGGGCCAGTACTTTTATTTTTAAAAGTTTTGCTTTTATAAAGATTAAAACAATAATTTTAAAGCAAATACTATATGTAAGGTACTGTGCTAGACAATGAATACACAGAATAGCACAAAGAAACAGGTTCTGCCATCAATTACCCCCCTCTCTTATCAAGTATACAAGACATAATGTGTTCATTACACTATTGTAAGGAAAATACAGCAACTGAAAGACATTGTTAACAAATGTCTTTCATTTATTAGGAAATAAGAATTCAGAAGATTACCACAAAATTTCCCCTTTGACTTTTCTTTCATTCTTAATTTAATATATTGAGATCCATACTTATCTTTTGATTACTAAATTGAACAATTGAAGACAGAATATCAACCTCTCAGTCTTCATTTATAAGTTTGAATTAACACTGTGTTATTCATTCTTTGTGTTATTAACCTTCATTTAGCCCTATTTTTAAAAAAGAACTCTAGTTATTTAAATGGATGTTTGTTAGATATCAAGCTTTTGATGGATATCCACATTAATAAAATATACATCTCAATCTCAGTTTATAAATCAAAGTTTTTATCTTTTTACTTTCTCAGCTCAACATCCCATCTCTCCACCACCCTGTTTTGGCAAAAGTAGTTAAGATTTATTTTATGTAAGTAAGCTTCCCCTTTCTCAATCCATATGATGTTTATGGTTCAATGGGTAAGGACAGGTTCTCCATTGTCTTATTCACTATGATTCATCTGGAGTGAGATATGGATAACTCAAAATAGGCAAATTTGATCATGAATTTTGTTGAAAGCATTGTTGGAATTATTTTTTTAAAAAGAATGCTACTATCTACAAAAAGAAGAACAAAGCTGAAAGGATCACATGACCTGACTTCAAACTATATTACAAAGCTATAGTAATAAAAATAGACACATAGATCTGTGGAACAGGATAGAGATTCTAGAAATAAACTGATGTTTATATAGTCAATTAATTTATAATAAAAAAGCCAAGGATATACAATGGGAAAAGGTCACTCTTTTCAATAAATGGCAGTGGGAAAACTGGAAACCCATATGCAAAAGAATGAAACTAGATCACTAACCTACTCCATACAAAAAATTAACTCAGAGTGGATTAAAGACTTGAATATAAGACTCGAAGCCACAAAACTCCTAGAAGAAAATGTAGACAGCAAGCTCCTCAACATCAGTATTGGTGGTGATTTTTGGTATTTGATTAAAAAAAAGTTAACAAGTGCAAAAATAAATATTCCACATTATATGAAACTAAAAAGCTTCAACATAGCAAAGGAAATATCAATAAAATGAATGAGCAGCAGAAAATATGTGCAAATAATATATCTTCCAAGGGCCCAATATCCAAAATATATAAAGATAGAATAGGATATAGGATTTCTGGGGTACCTGGGTGAGTTAATTGGTTAAATTTCTGACTCTTTATTTCGGCTCATATCATGATCTCACATTCTTTGAGATCAAGCCCCACATCAGGTTTGGTGCTATAAACTCAGAGAGTGGGCTTCTCTCTTTCCTTCTCTTTCTTCCCCTCCCCTGCTCACACGTACTTTCTCTCTCTCTCTCTCTCTCTGAAAATAAATAAATAAACATAAAAAAAAGGATATGGGATGTCTTTTAGGGCAGTGAAACTACTTTAAAATTAGTGGTTTCAAAACATGTAAAGAACTCATGTAACTTAATAGCAAACAAACAACCTGGTTTAAAAATGGGCAAATGATCTGAATACACATTTTTCCAAAGAAGACATACAGATGACCAACAGGTACATGAAAATATACTCAACATCACTAAATATAATTTTAAAACTGATAATAAATAACAAGTGTTGGTGAGAATGTAGAGACAAAATTACCCTTGTGCAGTGGTGGTAAAATTATAAATTGGTGCTGAACAGTATGGAAGTTCCTCAGAAAACTATAAATACAATGACCATACTATCTAGCAATTCCATTTCTAGGTATTTATCTGAAGAAATAAAAACACTAATTTGAGAGATAAGTGCACTCATATTCATTGTGGGATTATTTACAATAGCCAAAATAAGAAATAACCTAAGTGTCCACCAATAAATAAATGGATAAAAAAAGAACACACACACACACACACACACACACACACACACAGAATAATACTATTTAGCCATGAAAAAGAATCTTGCAATTTGTGACAACATGGATCTTGAGGATATTATGCTAACTGAAATAAATCAGACAGACAAATACGATATGATCTCACTTAAATGTGGTATCTAAAACACAAACAGACAGAGAAAAAACAAGTTCTTAGTTACAGAGAACAGATTGGTAGTTGCCAGAGCTGGGGAGTCGGGTGGGTAAAATGGGTGAAAGGGGTCAAAGTGTCCAAATTCCAGTTGTAAAATAAATTAAGTCATGAGGATATAATCTACAGCATGATGACTGTAGTTAATAATAATATATTGCATATTTAAAACTTACTAAGATAGTAGATCTTAAAAAGCCCTCATCACAAGAAAAAAATAATTGCAATCATATAAGGTGACAGATTTTAACTATACTTACTATGGTGATCAAGTCACAATATGCACAAATATCAAATCATTATGCTATATATCTGGAACTAATGTAATGTTATATACAGTTATATAATAATAATAATAATAATTGTAATAATAACAGTAACAATAGCAATAGTAATAAAATGCTACCTTGGAAGCATTAAAGAATTTAAGCTTGGAGAGACTAGTGTGTATCAATGCCATCTCATTGGCAATAGAGAGATTGAATCAAGCCCATTCAAATAAAGCAAAACTAAGTCAAATATAAAGAGAGAGACCTTGGATGCATAATTTGAGGACTTGGATCCAATTGAGTCCAGAATTATCACCAATCCCTGAACTCCCCATTCACTGGAACCAATAACCCCCCTTGTTTAGTAAGCTTTCTTATTTGAACTCTTCTGAGTGGGATTTTTGTCATTTACAGCCAAACATTGATTAATACACTATCAACTGGCAAATAGACACCCAAAACACCTTTAACTCAGAGGAAGGTTAATTACTCCATGAGAGGGAGATTATCAGGCAAAGCTTGATACAGTGGGTCTTAAATAATGTACAAGTTTCACTGCTTTTTAAAGTCAAAAAAAGCAAATCTAACCTGAAGGATGGCATCAGGGAAGTATGGGGTGTGTTTAAAAGAAAGATAAATAGTTCTGATTAGAAGAGACAGAGGTAATTTAGAGTTTGATGAGAATTAAAGGACCAGGTTCAACCTCAATATAGTGGATGTTTACATTTGGAGAACAGTTAAAATTTTTGCAAAAAAGTATTAGGTTGTATACATTTGTGTTCACTTGGTAGTTCTCTTAGTCTTTAGATGAAAAAATGAAAAAGAATACTGGGGTGGGGGGAGAATATATTAACAAGTTAACAAAAGTCATGTGCAAGGGACATTGCAAGGGAACTGGTCATTTCATTGAATAATCAATGCTATTATACCTGTTCTCAAATCTAAGCATACAGTGAAATTTAGATTACCATCTCCCTGTTTATTCACAATCTACTAAAAACAAAGCTTAGAAAAGATGGATCAGCATCTATTCTCCAATCATCCTTTCATTGAAACAGTGATTGATATTATTCCACTGCTCAATTAAATGAACAGGAGGCATTACAAAGTACCTTAAAAACACATCAGTTGAAAATGCAATCTCTAAATCTTCCCTAGATAAGATAATTAGAATTTTCTACTTTGTTGATTGATACAGAATAAATCTTTTTTTAGTGTTTCGGAAGAACTATGTTTCTCATGATCTATTTAGACCATAACAGTTGTTTCCATTATGAATTCAGCAGAGAACCAAAGGCCTTCTCTCTAGTCATACTGTATGGCTTTAATTTCATTAAACCAAATTGATTGCAGGCTCGTTTACATTTAAGACAGCCGGGTGTTGTAAATTTTATTTTAACAGGTTGGAATATATGATCCAACAAAATTAGGGGAAGAAGTCTCCTGCTGTTGAAAATATCCAGTTATTAACTTGCTGAATTCCATACACCAAAGAAAAGTTATGTTAATGAAGCAGAATCTCCACATGTCCAGGAACTGGGCAACAAAAATAAGATTTGTTTAGTGAGTACCTTGGTAGGGGAGAAAAGTGCCACAGACCACTCTTAAAGCGATTCATGGCATAAGTGTTTGTACTGAATCAGGTATAAACCACCCAACTGTGTGCATTTCTGAAGGGTGCCAGATAAAATGAGTTAAGTTTTGTCCATCATGTTAGAGAAATCAGTCATCTATTTAGGAAATAGAAGAAGATAATAACTTTCTAATGCTGAGAGAATAGCAGTGTCTAGAGAGAAAATGTCATCAATATTTCCAGTTACTTAAGAAAAAGTTGTGCCATAGAGCAATACTATGCAATTCTATCGTCATTGAAAAATGTTCTGTAATATTTTCCACTAGACATATGTGGGCAGTGGTAAACATATCAGGCAGATTTTTTTGCATATCTAATTAATCAACTTTCCTAATTTTCAGGATAACTTGCCTATTGAAAGAAGGAAACGACTAAAGAAATGGTACATTTGCAATCTTGAGTAGTATAATTTTATCCTTTTATATAACCAATGCAATAAATAAAAAGGATTCACCTGCTTGAACCAAGCCCCCTTAATATAATATAAAAAAGTATAAACATTATTCCCAAAATAATAAGCAAATTTAATCAATAAATATTTATTGGCCACACAATAACCTCTTTTTTGTACAATGAATATGTGATATTCATTGTTCTTAAAATTTTTAAAGAGCCCTTATTATTTGTAGCCTTTTTGATAATTTTGGCATCTTTTTGTACACTTAGTTATACATAGCCACCACTTTATAATGCCACATTTTTTCTCAGCTTGAAATTTAAAATATAATTCACCTAATTAGTCGGGACAACTGGTTTGCTTATCTGTTGATTTGACTATATTTAAGCCCTCTCTGATTCCAGGTGTATTGCATGTCATGTTCCCTGTCATATTCTTTTCATCTCTGTCTGGTTAACTTGATCTTTAAGACCCCAACTTAAATGCAATTATTTGCAAAACCTTTAAATCCTGGCCATGATTGAATAATGGGTCCAGTCCTATGCATACCCCATAGAACCCTGTGCCTACTATC
Source organism: Panthera uncia (assembly GCF_023721935.1). Taxonomy (NCBI): domain Eukaryota; kingdom Metazoa; phylum Chordata; class Mammalia; order Carnivora; family Felidae; genus Panthera; species Panthera uncia. The sequence goes on along the minus strand of NC_064808.1, from coordinate 78,062,384 downwards.
ATCATAGCCCTTGCAGCTATTTTATCAACATCTTTTTTCATATTGTGATGTGAGTGAAATCTAACATTGTGTAAGTTTAATGTGTACAATGTGTTGCTTTGATACATTTATATACATTGCAATAAAGGTCTTTTGATCTCCACCCCCAGATTCTGCTCCTTGAAAGTAAAAAGTATATTTTGTCTGGCATTTGTATCTCTTTTGCTTAGTATAGTGTCTTCCACAAATTAGGGGTTCAAATATTTATTGAATGAATTTGCTGGAAGAAAATTTACAGGAAGAATTTAGAGAAAAATAATTCTAAGTATAGTTAAATTTACATTTTTCCAATCTTGTTTTATTATTTTTCTGTCTATTGGTATACACTTAGGTATTTTATTTAATTAATTTACAATTTTTAAGTTGATAATTCATAGGGTTGGAAATGTGCCTTCTGATTCTTGAGTAGTTTCTATGTCTGTCTGAGAATGAAAAGCACCATGAGACTGTATGCTGCTGAGAGGCTAAATCTTGAGTCCATGACTAATAAGTGGGAGAGTCTTTCCAACACAGACCTAAAACAACCTGACCTAAAACTCCCAATACCGATGTTATTTCTATTTATTTCTGCATCAAGTAGAAAAAACACTAGTTTTGAGGTCAGGAAACTGGATTAGACTCTAAGTTGTGCAACTTTTTGAGTCCAAACATTCTGCTTGACGATTGTGAGTCTCGGTTTCCTCATAGGGGCAGTCTAAATAATATGATCTACCTCCCAGGGTTTCTATAAAGACTGAGAAAATATTGTTGCAAGTGCCTGCTACGTATTAGTAGATAAGTAATGTTATAGACCTTCTTTGAAGGTTGTGGCTCTCTTATGTCCTTGAAAATGCAAATTACAATAGTGGGTATGCAAGACAACTCACATTTCCTCTGTCCTTACTCTCCCATATGAGTAAATTTCATGAAGCATGTTTTATATGGTAGGGTTACAGAAATATGTTATCCATATTTGTAAAGAATTTGAAGGTTTTTTTCTCAATGTTTGCTAAAAGTCATAACATCAAAAGGTACAAAGCTGCTACCCTGGACCATTGGTTACAAACAACTTTCTTGCCTATCATTTTGCTTCCTGGTTAAATGGAGCTATAGAATAATACTAATGGAGTAAGGAAGCAGGTTTATTTTTATAGTGAAGATTATGCGTATCTCCTACTTTTTTCAATTGCTTGGGTTGATTATATTACACAAAAATCATGAGTTGAATTTGTCAGATTCAATTTAATAGGACTACTGATTTCAGTATAGTTTTACCTGAAAAGAAATGGAACACCAGTCTATTTTCAACTATATACTTACTCTCAACCAAAGACTGTATTAAAATCATGCTTATATAATCTAAGCCAACTCTTATATTTAACTTTCCTAACTGTCAGATAAATACAAGAAGCACTGTGATTAATTTTATGTCTTTAGTAAGATTTATCTCTCTTAAGTCAACCTAATAAATTACAGCTGTATATATTTTATTCAGATGAATTATATCTGGATTTGGGATCTCTAAATAGTGGTGGATTTAAACAGCTTTTCGAATGTATCTGTTATCAAACTGACTACATTATTAAAATGCAATATACTATAACTCAGCATCTTTTGATATAGTTATTATGGGTTAGAGAACTCCTGTGATAAGAAATACCATGGATGTGAAGAAGCAGATGTTTTATTTCATAATGTTGATGAGACGTAAATATTCAAATAGAAAAATTGATGTATGAAGCTATGGCAGTATCTATAAGAAAATGAACATATGCATGCATTGTGTTTGCCAGCACCATGAAAAATAAAGAAATAAAATAGTCTGCATCACCTTAAAGAAAGCAGTGAGAAGCTTATTTATTATTATTATTATTATTTATCTATTTTTATTATTTTTTTACTGTTAACTATGGAAGCTTAACTACATCTATGAGCAGTTTCAATCACGTGCTTATTTGTGCATACTTGTGCACTGACAATTGTTTTCCTATTCACTGCTTTTCTCTAGGTATGGGGCCCTGCTTTATTATTGCTCTCTTTAACAATTGTTTGTACTTTGTTTCACAAACCATTGTGCCCCTGTCCCTGATATACACTTACCTTGGGAAAACCTCTTAGACCTGCTGCTATTACCTGGAATATTTAATGAAAGCCATCTAAACTAAACCCTCTGCCTTTAATTAGACCTCTGCATCTGCCTTCCATTATTTCCTTACATGCAGCCACTGGAATTCCTGCTTCCTTTAATGTCAGGTGTTACAATATGTTTCTTTGTAGTTCTTCTTACCTCCTTGCAGGAATTAAACTTTCAGTTGATATTACACAGGTGTCTTACAGAAACCCACTTCCCCAAATAATGGAAACTCCAAGTCTTGTATACCAGTTTAACTTCTAAACCAAAGCTCCCACCATGTTTAAATTTATCCTTTAGTTTTTGAATCTGATGTTAGACCTGTATAGTAAAATAAAATATGTTGTAGACATCATTTCCACCTTCCTCCATAAATTCAGCTTTTATTCTCTTTATTCTTTATCATCAAATCTATATCCAAAACTGGTCCTAAATTTTAGTGTGGGACTGAGAATCTATACATGGATGAGAAATAATAAACAGCTACCAAGAATAGGATATATCAAGCCCAGAATCAGACCATTACATAAGTGAAATTTTCCTGTTGACAGATTAGAATAATCATTAATAAGATACCACCATCTTAATATTTTAGAGTTAGTTAAAGAACTTTAATATTTGTTTAATGCTTCAGTGTGTCAACTATCATGCTAAGTGGAGTGGACAATGTAGAGAGAAGAATTAATATTTGGACCTTAGAATAAGATTGCCTAAGTTTCCCACTTACTATCTTTATAGCATTGAACCAAGTCTCAATGTCCTCATTTGTATAAAATAGATAACAGTACAGTCAGCCATATAAGTATGTTATGAGGATTAAATAAAACAACATATGTTAGCTACTATACACAGTGTTGGTACATAGTACATGATGTGTAACTATTAAATCTTACCTTACTTAATCTTTCCAATACTCCAAGAAAAGGAAAATGCCATCAGTAAAATTAAGAACATGAAGAAAGACAAGTATTAAGCAGTGAAGCCAGAATATTAATATTTTTTATGTTTTTAGAGCTCATTATCTTTTCACTATAATCTTCTATCTTATAGAGACATCACCTCTACAACAACTCTGAGAGATGGTGATACACACCTTGTTTCAACAATCTAGAGTTCTTAAGTGAATGACCTTCAAAATACGTCCCTAAATTCTATTTGCTGCATCAACTTGAAAGAGGATAACAATCTAACAATCAAATTCAGTCCCTCCTGAACTTTTCTATAAATTCCACAGTCCCCTGAATATAATTATAATTATACTACGCAGCAGCTATAACCTAATGAAAGGAAAAACTACCTATTTGGGAATGTCTTTCTGATATGTACAGATGTTACTTATAATCACTCGTATTATGAAATTATGAAAAGCCTTTAGTCATATGCTCAGTCCAGTTGCTTACCACTATCTCTTTGGGTCCATGTATCCCTGTTTCTCTGTACTGACTTTGCGGTTCATTATCAAATACAAAGAGGGTGGATTCTTCATCATGTACCATTCTAGGTAAATCAGTGACAGAATATCCAACCTAGAATGTTGCACAGCTAACCATTGGACCCACAACCAATGACTGCCTTCCCTAATCTCCATTTATTACAAGATTTCTGCCCCTGTCTTACTGTGTGCCCAAACCTTTAGCAACATATTTATCTAGACCTGATTACCTGCCATTTGTATGACTACTGATCACTTGATTCCCTTCTGTTATCATGGACATGAAAAACATCCACCTTGAAGTTGGGCAGAACTTTATTTAAAGAGCCTTCTCCATGGTTTGAATATGGGTAAGTCATATATTGGTGTTTCTAAGACTATGCATTACAAGATATATGTGAACTACCTAATATGTACCTAGCATGCAGTACACCTTTAATGATGCCTGGCATTAGTGAAGATAAGCAATGCACACTTTTTTGGTGTTGTTCATGCACTCTCCTTTTTTGGGTGCTTGATTTGGTTTGGATATTTTAATAGTGATACTCATATTTTATTTTGCCCTAACCTAATCTTGAAATTTTTGAATTTTGCATAATCTTGTCAGCATTTCTGAACTCCTGATTTTTCTTTTCTCTGATATAACTTATCCAAATACTGCCTGAGCCAGTGTTGAATTATGATTCAATACTCTCAAATCCCAGATTAAGCACTCAAATATAATTTGTTGTTATCAAAGGACAGGTCATCAATAGTCTCTCTATATAATCCCACAACTATATGCATAATATCTAAGGAATAAACATGGGAAATCTTGGGAATGTAGAACTATAACAGGCACACATATAGAGGTGACAAATGCCCTATCAGAAATCAGTATTTCTGGAAAATGCAATATCTTTTAATAACCATTACTATGGAGAGCTGTGTGTACAAGATCTTTCCTTTAACAAAAGTATTCCTAAATTCCACCTAATCAACTTTAACTGCATTGAGTAAAATTTCTGTATTAGATTCTCATGTAGAAAGTACATAATTAACATTTTCAAGTGGACATATTTTTTTCACTTCTGAGCTAATAGAATATGCTTCTATTGAAACAAAAATAGCTATTAAATATTTCCTTTAAATTTTTCCATGTGTTTTAACGCTCCTTTTTTTAAAAAAAATACATCTTCCACATATCTTTATTTCTTTATAGATAGCTGAGAATTTTAGGAGGAAAAAAAAAACCCTTATACTGCAAAATCACACAGAATGGATGCCTTAAAGATAGATATCAGTATTTTAACATAAGGCTAGTTTACATAACTATAATTATGAATAAGCAAAGAGCAAGAGGACAGAAATTTGAATGCTACCTGGATTTTTATATATTGATTGATCTAAAAACACCCATTCTAAGCTATTTGCATCATTTGTCATACCAATGTCAATTCCAGGAAGAAAGGTGGACATTTTGGAATAATCATGTGAAACTGACATGGGAAGATTAAGGACAGGCTTAAGAAATGGAGCTGCAGATTCATCAGTGAGAAAGGAGAATAGCATTGAAACAAATTTTAACAGGTCATACTGTAATGTTTATTACCATTGCAAAATTACAATACTCCTACAATTCTATGATCTCCACTTAATAAATATTCATGGCTATTACCTTGAGACTTAACACTCGCATAGAAATACACTGTTCCAGTTGTAATAATCTGCATGTATATATGCATAAAAAATGAAAAGCTTAGTTGGGTAAATTTACTGCCTGTTATCAGTTTTCTAGGGCTACCGTAACAAAGAACTATAAACTGGTGGCTTAAAAAATAGAAATTTAGTGTGTTGCTGTTCTGGAGGCTAGAAATCTAAAATAAAAGTGTTTACTGGTTGGTTCTTTCTGAGGGCTGTGAGAGAAGTATCTGTTCCAGGGCTTTCTCCTTGACTTGTAGATGGCTGTCTTCTCTCTGTGTCTTCACTATGTCTTCCCCTATGCATGTCTGTTTCTGTGTCCAAATTTCCCCTTTTTATAAGGACACGAATCATATTGTGATTGGGGATCACCTTAATGAACTATTTTAACTTGATTACTTCCATAAAAACATATTTAAATAAGATTACATTCCAATATACTGGGTATTAGCACTTCAACATAGTGTTTTTGGGGGACACAATCCAACCCGAGTCACTACCCATACCCCTTCTTCTAACCCTGTTGTTTTGGTATGCCTTTTCTCCTTGCTGAGAAAATTTGCTGAATAAGCAAGGAACGATCAGCTTGCAGCAATTGCCAGCAACCAAAAAAGATTTCCAAATCCTAGCATGTGGCTTAGCTGTTAGGTATGGCAACGTGGATTCATTAAACATTTTATTAAAAATTAAGACTATTTTCAGCAGATAATATAATAGTTTGTAGGATAAAGAAGTTTTGAGGTGAACATAAGGTAAGGGAAGCAAAAATAATATAAAAACAGGGAGGGGGACAAAACATAAGAGATTCTTAAATATGGAGAAAAAACAGAGGGTTACTGGAGGGGTTGTGGTAGGGGGGATGGGCTAAATCGGTAAAGGACATTAAGGAATCTACTCCTGAAATCATTGTTGCAGTATATGCTAACTAATTTGGATGTAAATTTAAAAAATAAAATTAAATAAATAAATAAATAAATAAATAAATTTTTGAAGTCACATAAACTTTTGAGATCATTTCATTACATTGCACAAACCCCTCCCCAAACCTTCTTATAGTACGATGGTAGTTAGATGGTAGTTCTACCTTACTTATCTATAGTTAATTTGAACTAGATTTTTTCCCCTATAATATCATTAATATATGGATAGGGTTCTCAACTGGTGTATAACCAGAAATGGTGCCTGATCAGTATAATCTCCACTGGATCATTTGCTCCTTTTATTGAAATCTTAGCAGGGTTCTTGGCTTGCCCCATTCTTGAGGGCTTGAGTATGAATACTGAATTTTCCCTTTAAATATTTCCCACGAATTCAATAAGTTAACAAATTATACTTCTATCAACTATGCCTATCTCTATTCTTCAATAAAAATATATTTCTCTTTTGATTACTATTACTCAATAAAGTAATCATAATAGAAACTAGAAGTGAATATACAAAATGAGACTTTCCTATTTACTAAACATAATGTGATATATATTCCTATAAGAATTTTTCTCTAACTGATGGTAATTCTTTTATCTGCATCTCCTTATTTATCTACATCACTTACATCTATTATATTCTTAATAACTCATATTTTATCTAACAAATTTGGAATTTGTCATATTTAAAACACTTATTAGTGTATAGATTAAACAACTATGCGTTTTGTAGATATAAGCTAGTACATAATATTATATGCCTAAAAGGGTATAGCACATGCTCCCTCTCTTTGAGTAAATTAACTTTAAGTGTAGAAGTGTGAAGTTTGCATATAAATGTAAATATCATATTCAGCCTTGCCCAATGGCTGGCACAGAGAGAAAACAACACGGCAATTCAGAGAGGAAGCCAGCACTGTACTGAAGAAGATCCGGAAGAGTTCCACAGAGAAAATGGGAGTGATTAATCTCAGCAGGATGAGACTTAAAGGAGAGAGAAATTTTAGGGTGTGGCATTAGCAAAGGGGAAATACAGATTGTTTAACAAAGTGTTTTGGCAAAGAGCTAATGTATACTAGATTTCAAAAGATTGTGGCAGAAATTTCTGTGGAATACTTTAAACATCAAGTGAATTTAAATTCCTTTCTTAGCAGCAAGAAACATTTGTGGACACAGTTTAGAAGGAGACATTTTGAGGACCTTTTCTATTATTAATATATAGAAGATACTTAAGGCTCAACAAGCTATTGGCAGGAGTTGATAACAGAAAGAAAAGGAAGTATACAGAAGAGAGTCAAAAGAAAAAAAAAATGTGTGTGTGTGTGTGTGTATGCGTGTGTGTGCCTGTGTGTGTGTGTGTGTGTGTGTGTGTGTATATATATATATATATTTATATATATATATAAAACTTGAAGGTTGACTAAGTTTACTTTGAGATTATAAAGTAGAAAATATAAGAATCAATAAGTCCCATTTCAACATGTTGGATAAAATCAAAACTAAGGATATAAATTTGGGAATAAATCACCGACAGTTGGCAAATGAAGTCAGAAGTTTGTTTAACAAATATGTATCAAATATCTATCAAGTGCCAAAATAATTGGAGATAAAATGGGAAATAAGATAGACATGATCTCTGGTTGTTTAGTTTAGTGGGGAAGACAGACACACAAAAAGTAAATAAAAAAGTATTTGAGAGAAGATATAGAGAAAAGGGCACTAAGCTGATTACATTGTGACCATATAGCAGAAGTTCAGTGTCAAGGAAACGATGTGAAGAGTATCTTGATGATCAAAAATGATCAACTGGGAAAACAACCACCAAAACCTTTGAGCTTCCTGAAAACATGTCATTCTGGGTTGTTTTCAGCTTAGTTTAGTTTATTTATTTCTATGTGAAACAGAATTTTCCTTTAATATGAAGAGTTGGGAAAAGAGAAGCTAAAATTCCTTATTAGAGATCACAGCTTTTTCCCAAAGGCAATGAAGCCTTTCTCATTGAGCTCATTTTAATAGTCTCTCTTTTGTCCCACGTTTCATGAGGCAGCCAAGTGGAATGACGCAGGGCATAAAAACTCTGACTTGATTTTCTACAACGTAAGTAATGTACCATTTTTATCCATCTTTCTGAGATGGAGAACCATCCTTTGAGTCAGCTAGATGTTTCAACACTGGTGGAGAACTCTTTCTATGAGAATCCTTGAAAACTTTGGCTTCTGCTTATCTCCCTCTTGAGCTGATTCTATAGTTGCAGAAAGCTGGCAGGTGATCCAGAATAAGGTACCCTTAATCCTCCTGGGTTGACCACTCACTCTGGGGGTGAGGAGGGACAGTTTGTCCCAGAAAATTGGGATAAATTATGTGTAGTGACTGGATCCTTAGCCAACTTGTGCTCAGAAACATTTGAACGGGGCAAAGTTAGTCACCGGCCTTTCCCTTACAATTTAAACCTAATTAACATAAAGTATAATAAAGACTATGCAAATAATTAAGTATACTACCTTAATTTGTGGTATACAGTATCATGGTATGGTATCATGACATTCTATTTAAGAAGGAGACATGAACCTTCTATGCTGGTCTTAATTTACTCACATAGAAAGTAATTTGTTAAACTTTCAAAATTTAGAGACATTATGTTTTTTTATCAGTTCTTAAAAGTTAACCTCAAAAATTGTCAATCTTAAGTCCTGCCATAATTAGGAAGATTTTTTCTCCCTAATTTTAAAGTAGTATAACCATCATTGAGTTTTCTTATTAATTATTTATTTTTATTGATTTCTAAATGTTTTGTAAGTCTGTAATTTTAACCTTTTGGATTTTAAACTTTTGTCAGAGTGTCTGCTTATAAATCAACACACCATTAAATATGCTGTAAACGTTCAATTAAATCTTGTGTGATTGAGGCATTAGAGATGGCCACCTATGGATTGTGAGAAATATTTTGCACATAGGGCTTGGTCTGGATGTAAGCATATCAACATTGGTATTCGGTAGGAAAATGAGTGGTTTAATATGAGATTAAACATGCTTTCTATATAATTAGTATAACCCATCTTTCTTTACCATAAAATATATAATGGAATAACATCTGTGCCTTTTAGCACAAAACACTGTATTTGGAAATAACATCAAAACAATCTCGGCAGCTCTTTCTGCCCACAGGTACTCTCCTTGTGCTTTAATAAAAATACCTTTTTGCAAAGGAAAAAAAAAATCAAAAACCAAACAAACAAACAAAAAAAAGCCCAAACAATCTCAAATTGAAATGTCATTTAATGGGCAACTAAAATCTTTAAAGCATGTTCAGTTTTTGTTATCTTATAATAAGTAAAATAATAGGCAAATTAATGGCAGGTCAAAATTGATTTCTTACATGGGTGAATAAATGTTAAAAACCTGTCAGAAAGCCATTCTCTTCTAAAGTTACATGTTGATATGTAGCTTATAAAAGTGAAAACACTTTTTAAAGTAAAATGATTATAGAGGGTTGCTATGGTTATCTGAAAAAATTCCAATTCTCAATGCCTCCAGACTGTAGATGTCTTATTTACATAAAAAAAATCTCAAAATGACCAATTGAGATTTAAGGATATTTACTTAGATATAGTCTTTATTAGGAGGATACAATGTTCTCCTTCTTTGAAAATAATTGACTATCTATTTTGCAGCATTTCAGAAATAAATTCAAAGTGCAACTATGACATAGTTTTAATTTTCTTAAATGTTACTTTTCATAACTTAATTGTATCCAACTTCCATAATCATATTTGATTAATAAAGGACACTTAAAGGCATATATATCACAGGCATCATTTTGAGTTTTATAGCATTTAATAATTGACTTTAACTAACATTTATCATGGATAAAAATGAAATATATCATTGGTTGTCAGTAAAAATGATGTTTTCCATGTATATTAAAATGTGAATTGTTCCCTAATGTGAAAGTCTTAAAGTTCTACAGTAATATTAGTAATATTTTATGATCACATATAATGTGATGATGTGAAGTATCACCTAGACATGTCCTTCCCTGTTCCAGGAGGTTATCAACTCTCTTTCAGTCTGACTGCTACGTAAGAAGTGCTGGACTTTTAGCCACACCTAAGGAAAAATAAAAGTTTTTTTTTTATTCTAAATTAAAAAAAGAATAATGCCTTTCCAAACGTCACACTTTTCTAATCTTTCACTAAGGTATTAAAGAACCAAAAGTTTCTCTCTCTCTCTCTCTCTCTCTCTCTCTCTCTCAGACACACACACACACACACACACACACACACACTATGAAAAGGGTCTGCAGAATAGAAGTAGCATAAATAGCTTTAGAGAGCAATAATTGGAGAGTCTAAAATTGTGATTCTTGGCATAACTCCCACAATAAGCAAGAATATCTGGAAGTAAGAGAGACCAACATCACATTCCCTGCATAGATTCATGTCACCAATATAATTTTCAGACACATCTTAATGGCTCAGAATTTTTGGTAAATACCATAAAGAGACAGCAGATTGCCATAACAATGAAAAAGACATCAGGGAGAGCTTCCTATGCCTGAAGCACTGAGGTGGCTTAAGAAGGAATCAGTGGCCTAGAGACTCAGAGAACTAAGGGTAGATGCTAGGGCAATCACTGGGTTGCCACTGCCCTGCCTCACTCCAAGAAGACATCCAGAAGTGAAAAATCCCCAAAAAGCTGTGGGGCAAATCACCCATTGAGGACCTAGGGAAAAAACTGGTCATTTATCCATAGAATTCTAGGCAGCCATGAGGGGGTGGCCAGCTGGGCACTTGAGGAGCACTTGTGCCACACAGAAGGGTCAGGATAAGATGTTATGTGAGCTGCAAAGCCAAGCATGTGACAATAAGCAGCCAGATAACACTAGTGCCAGAAAACAGACTGGGTGACGATACTAGGAGTTGGTAATTGATTACCAGTAGGTAACTGAGCACAAACCAAGACAACACTGTTTTTCCTCAGAGAGTCCTAAACATAAACACAGGCTTCACTCCCTACAAGCTGTCTTCACTGTCCTATTTTTGGGTGAGCTTGAAGTCTTTTGGAAGTCATTAACATTGGAAGGGGAAAGATTAGAAATAGTTAGATATTCCAAATCTCTATTCTATATAAGACTGTTCAAACCTGAAGTGACTGAAAATATTACTGGAGTAGACTGAATTGAACTGATTTGGTTGGAATCAACCACTTGCTACATGAGAAGAACAAAGCTTCAGAGGTAAGAACAGTTCATGACACTCAAGTTTTACATTTGCTTATATCTGACTGTAGATACTCAATTCTACTTGTTATTCAAATTAATCATGTAAATTGTATTTTAAAAAATATATACAATGGGAGAAGCTTCTAGATGAGAAATCATTTCTTAATTTTAATGCATCATCATGTGGTTGAGCTATGAAAAAATACTGTGTTTATTATTTCAAAATTGAAATATATAGAGAAAAGTTCTCTCAAGAACTAAACATTATTTATTTTGTTTTGGCAAACAATAGTCCTTTTATATTGATGAAATGTTGCTTCCACAACATGGGAAACTATATACACACACATATATATATATATTAATTTTTTTTAATGTTTATTTATTTCTGAGACAGAGAGAGACAGAGCATGAGTGGGGGAGGGGCAGAGAGAGGGGGAGACACAGAATCTGAAGCAGGCTCCAGGCTCTGAGCTGTCAGCACAGAGCCTGATGTGGGGCTTGAACTCACAAACCGTGAGATCATGACCTGAGCCGAAGTGGGTCGCTCAGCCAACTGAGCCACCCAGGCGCCCCACACACACATATATTGAAATAATTATTTATTTTGAGAGAGAGAGCACATGTTGGGGAAGGGCAGAGAGAGAGGGTGAGAGTGAGAGATAATGCCAAGCATTCTTGGAGCATTCGCAGAGCTTGATCTCACAAACCATAAGATCATGATCTGAGTGGAAACCAAGAGTCCAATACTTAACCAAATCAGTCACCCAGTTGCCCAGAAATTTATATTTTGTAAATGCATGGGAATAATCAATCAACTTCTATCATTTCCATAGGGAAAATCTGAACAGAGAATTAGCTATAAACTAATACTAAAAACCCAATTGAAACAGTTCTTTTCTTCCCCCTTGCAAGTTTATTTAGTATTTATCTCCATAGTTCATAAATATACTAATAAGCATGCAATGCTAATTTTAATTTTGAAGCAATGACACATAAAAAGACTTTTATTTGACTTAAAATAATTTTCTTTAGGCTTCTTTAGCATCATACCTATTAAAGTGTATGAGTTTTCCCCAAATTAAAAAATTTTGGTGCATGTATATTAGTTATTAAAATATTAGTTGAATGTATGTATTTTATTTTTTTAAAAAATTTTTTTTCAATGTTTTTTATTTATTTTTGGGACAGAGAGAGACAGAGCATGAACGGGGGAGGGGCAGAGAGAGAGGGAGACACAGAATCGGAAACAGGCTCCAGGCTCCAAGCCATCAGTCCAGAGCCTGACGCGGGGCTCGAACTCACGGACCGCGAGATCGTGACCTGGCTGAAGTCGGACGCTTAACCGACTGAGCCACCCAGGCGCCCCGAATGTATTTTAAATGAAAGATTCACAAGAGATAAACTTTGGTAGTTTGCTGTGATCCTTTGTTGATATTTCATGTACGAGAACAGAAATCTCTCCATTTTTCTGAGTTTACATGAGAACCTCCTGATCTTACTGTTCTAACTGTAGGATAGTCAGTGACTGAATTCAGATCCTCTAGTAGGATTCCAGGTTATGGAACTGATGATATCCTAATCCTATCTTTTGGTACAAGGCAGCATTTCTCAGCCAGGAAGTGGGTGACTTCTGGAAATTTTATAAAAGTCCTGAAGTGGCTCAAAAAAGTGAAACAAAGGCGAAATCATGTCTTTGGCATAATTCGCTAATAGCTCTTTGATCTATCCTACAGAAGCTCTAATTTTGATTGTGACGCTTGGGCCCTGGACAGAATCTTCATAAGGCAAGAACCTAAAGATTATCTAGGTCATTTAGACCACTGTTTTCCCAACTTTAAAGCATGTATATGTCAAGGGTGTCTTGTTAAAATGTAGATTTTGAGTTAGTAGTTTGGGAGTAAGATTCTGCATTTCCTACAAATCTCAAGTGATACTGACGTGGCTGGGCTAAAACCTAAAGGTTTTAAAGGCTAAAGAGACTTTTCAAGCATGGGTTGTACTACAATGAAGTTCAATATTTATTGATTTTACTGAGAAAAAACATAATGTCATCTGAAACTAATAGTAAATATACAATGTAGTAGTACATATTCGGAAGAAAAAGGAGAAATTCAATGAAGCTTTAAAAATTGATATTCATAGCATCATAGACACAGTGTTACTAGTTATAATTTATTTAGAAGAATGTATTTTAGAGAAAAACATTGGTATTTCATACATGTATTTACTCTATAGCTTATATGCTCCTGATTCCTGACGTATATTTAATTTTTCCCTTCTATAGATTGCTTCTGAAAATTGCACTCTACCTATTACTTTCACTAATATTTTGTTAACATTTGTTTAAAAGAAACATGTTTGAGAGGTTTATATTATTTTCATGTGGAGTTTACTTATTTTAAAACAAAGAGTGAGTCATGTATTTAAGAAAATCATTGATAATGAGGAAACTTCTACAAATATTTTTACTTAATATTAATTTTTTAATTTTATTTATTTATTTTTTAATGTTTATTTATTTTTGAGACAGAGAGAGACAGAGCATGAACAGGGGAGGGTCAGAGAGAGAGGGAGACACAGAATCCGAAACAGGCTCCAGGCTCTGAGTGGTCAGCACAGAGCCCGATGCGGGGCTCGAACCCACGGACTGTGAGATCGTGACCTGAGCCGAAGTCGGCCGCTTAACCGACTGAGCCACCCAGGCGCCCTACTTAATATTAATTTAATATCCTATGACTTGAGAAGAAACGTAAGGGAAATAGTCTACATTATCAATTATGTGTCTTATCAAAATTCATCTGGAAAGTGAGGATAATCCTACCAGAATGTTTTTTAATGAGATGAAAGTACCACTTTTTACATTGTTATGCTGAGTTTAAATGTTACCACTTACAGAGTTGTACTGATCTAAAGTGCTACCATTAGCAGTGGTGTGGCAAGCCAACACTAACCACCTACAGTTTTGTGCTGGGCAAAATTGATGCTACCTATTGCTTTGTAACTAAAGCGCTTCTTTTCACAGTTGCATTCCAAGAGTTCATATTGATAGAACAGGCCAAGGCAAACCTCCTATCCCTCTATATCCTATTATAAAGTGACCACATCACTATAGTTAATCTTTACCTGCTCCTAAAGTGCACAGCTCTTCCTAACAGTGCACAGGTAAAGACCAGCAATAGGAATTGAGTTTACAAAATGACATAAATACGAAAAAATAGATCAAGGCTATCTTCTGAGTGAAAGCTTTGTTTAGATATCAACAACATCCCATAGACAGGCAGAGTTTTAAAGCCACACTTGTCTGCATTAACTGGAGCTTTTCACACTACCTTACTTAATGGAAAAAGCTACCAACCAAAGCACCCCACTCAGGAATGTTGTTACCAATCAAAGACTTGTAACAAATAAAATAAACACTACCTTCCACAGTGCTAGAGCACTATCTACAAGGGTAGATCATATAAGTTTGAGACTAAAATGCTTCCTCACAATAAAGTTGTCTGCTGAATCCACTAAAAAGTATACTATGATACTAGATATATTATGCATATATAATAGAGACTATTCTGGGTAGATCAACAATCCAGTATGAGTAGTAATTATAGTCATCAGATATATGTGTAGCAAACTCTAGTTAAAGTGCCTGAACGCATAAGAGAGATTGCACTTCACCTTACGAATGCCTGACAAAGATATATACTAAGTTAATTAATACACTCCAGTGATTGACCTCATCTTGGCATGATACTGGGAATAGAAGAAAGATTCTGGAAAACACTCAAAAGTAGGGATGAACATAATCCAAATCATGGAGATCTGGCAGAAGCTGCATATTCTGCTCCAGATCCTCTGTAAACATAGATGAGAACACATGAGGTTGAAAACAATAGTATATGAACAGCTTTTATATGGTGGGATTTTTTTTGATGAGAAGAATGAAACAACATAAAAATATGTTAAAACATTAATTTTGTTTTAACCATATCTAAATAAGTATTCTTCCTTCTGCTTCATTAAGAATTAATTAGTTCCTGCAGCCACAGAAATACAACTATTTTCTATGATGAAGACAGTGCAGATAAAAGAATAAAATAAAATTATGTTCTATCATGCTTTTGTGGCCACATGATGATATGTACATTTAACAAAGGCAGTTAAAGGTTGAAATTGCAATGATGGGGATCTCCAGTGTGTGACAGAATCACTTATAAAATCTGTAAACAACTCACAGTCCCTTTCATACTAGTAACAAAGGTTTACAATCAATTTTTATGTCTTATCCTGGTTGGCCTGTAACAAAAAGCTGTCTTTTGATTATGTATCCTCTGGGCATTCTATCAATCAGGTGGATATTACAAGAGAAGATCAAAAATCTTTATGCTTTTAATCCATAAATACATAAAATATGCATTTGGGTTTCAGGGTTCTCAAGCAGGAGAAAGTACTCCCCACTGATACAAGAAAGTCTAGTGCCAGAAGTTGGAGAGATATCTAAATTAGTTGTAAAAGCTAGACTTGGTAGGGAAAAAAATGTATATACATATTTACTCACTCTTTTTTTTAACTTATCTGTCAGATTCTGGGTGTCATCATTCCTATTACCCTTGATTCCTTTTTCATCTCTCACACTGCACATGCAAATCATTGAGCAATGTTGGCTGTAACTTTAAATATACCCAGGGGTTGCCTGGGTGGCTCAGTGGGTTTAGTGTCTGACTTCTCAGGTCATGATCTCACAGTCCGGTCCGTGAGTTTGAGCCCCACGTTGGGCTCTGTGCTGTCAGTTCAGAGCCTGGAGCCTAATTCAGATTCTGTGTCTCCCTCTCTCTCTGCCCCTCTCCCGCTCATGCTCTGTCTCTCTCTGTCTCTCAAAAAATGAATAAATAAGGGTTAAAATTTTTTTAAATACAATAAAATACAGTAAAATATGCTCAGAAACTATCATCACCTCCTCTGTTACCATGCTGTTCTAACCCACCATTGTTTCTTACCTGGACTACCATATTAGCCTCCTTACTGTTCCCCACTTACTTTCTCAAGTTCCATTTATTTATTTATTTATTTATTCATTTTTAAATGAATTTTTTGAGTTTTTATTTTTATTTTGGGAGGGTGGAAGAGACAGACACACACATACACACATACACACAGAGAGAGAGAGAGAGAGAGAGAGAGAGAGAGAGAGACAGACTGTGCACGAGCAGGGGAGGGACAGAGAGAGAGGAAAGAGAGAATCCCAAGCAGGGCTCCTAACTCACAGACCATGAGATCATGAGATCAGACACTTAACTGACTGAACCACCCAGGTGCTCCTTAAAGTTCCTTGTAAAGTGTAAGTTTAATTGTGTTCCTTCTTTGTCAGAATATTGCAATGAATCCATATTTCAGAATGAAAACTGAAATTGTTACAGTGACTTAAATGTCCTACACAATTAGGTTTGGACATAGTTTTCCTTGATTTCTCATCTTGTGCTTTAGAAGGCTAGGACAGATGGCCACGATTCTCTGGAGGATTCCCCAGACCCTAAGAGACTGCAAAGCCGCTAGCCACTAGGCTAAGGAAATATAAGTCCCTGATGCCTTCCTTCCCTTTTATCAACCACAACAACATTGATGGAATGGTAACCTGAATGACAAATAAACTTCATCTGATTAAGTTATTGGGATATTTCGTGGTGATTTCGGTAGTTAGATTACCCTGAACAAATCACCATGATATATCAGGGTAATACAAGGTATTTTGAAAGTGAATATCTGATTTGTGCCAAATGAATTGTGCTACATATTCAGTGGGATTAAAAGGGGGGAAATATTACTCCAGGTTGGATGATTTAGGAGAATCTTCATTTTAATGATAGCCAATGTTCTTGAAGAACAAATAAGGATTGAAGAGGTAGAACAAAATAGAAGTCATGTCAGGGAGAAGTACTGGAATGTTCCAAGTGGTAGATGTGGGAATGCAAATGACATATTTTGTAGACAGTCAAAAAGATATTCTAGTTGATAAAGAAAGCTAGAGTAATCAGGGAAGAGTCAGGTATAAAGAACAAAAACCTAATGGTGATAGCTTCAACCAGGACAAATATTCAAGAAAAGATGTGTAAGTGTTGTTTACTCTTCAATACTAAATCAGCAATATGTTTTCACAGTTGTACGTCAGAAACTTATGATTAGTAACTTCCTACCAAAATATCAATTTCAAGCAACATCCTTTTAACAGCTACCTCCTATCCTTCCAAGAAAGTTGCTCTGGAACACTGGGACCAAGAATTTTTAGGCTTTACTTCATCAAACCCACTTTTTTTTTTTTTAATATGCATGCCCCTCATTCTCCCTTAATTTCCTCTTTTTTAAAAAAAAACTAAATTCTGCAGTCTTGTGGACCTCCATTTCCTTGTGCTCCTCACTTCCACTCCATTGTACTTGTCCATTAATTTTCAGCTCCTGTTAATTCAAATAACTGCTTATGTTACATCTACCTACAACTAGCTGGGAAATGCTAGAGAAAGCTACAAAACTGTACTGCTTGATTTCCTTTTAAATTTAAGAACTTAAAATTCAAATTTATTCTCAAATATATTTATATGATATGTTATTACACTCTCCAAAATGTCTATTGTGAATATTTTTCAATCTCCTTAAATTGCCCACATACACTTTCTTTACACTGAGTTTGTACTTTATTGGCTGCCTCTACTCATAATTAGTTATATCATTCTCCAACACATCTGCAAACCCATGTTATTCTATTAGTATTATTTTCTCATTCTTTTTACAATTCAAGAGAAGCCCTTGTTTTTACTCTATGTGAGCTCTTCTACTTATCTGTTGGATCTTACATTGTTCTCTTTGTCAAGGCCATAAAGGCCATTACTCCTGTACTTTTTCACTTTCTTTTCTGCATTTTATCAGTTTGTCTTTTTCTACTGGACCACATCAATTAACACAAAAATATGATCTTATTCTAATTCAATTAAAAAAAGTAAAACAAAACTATCCTATGCTTCACATTCTTCTCCATTTAATCTCTCGTTCTTCACTTCTCTTTTTCTTTCTTCTTTTCTCCCTTTATTTCTCTTCCTTCCTTCCTTCCTTCCTTCTTTGTTTTCTTGCTTTCTCTCTCCTTTCTCTATTGTCACTCTCAACCCAAAATTTCTGAGGAGAATTCCCATCAGCTCCAGTCCTTCACTCCCATTTCACTCTCTTAGCAACATTAGCCTGGTGTCTTCCCATGTTATCAAGCCCCAATGAGCATGTCCTTATCTCCACCATATTTGTCATCATAGCAGCATTTCATACATTGATCTCCTTTTTTTTAGGTCACTTTCTTCTTTTGGTTTCTCTGAGTTATACTCCCCTCACTCTCTTCCTACTTCACTACTTCCTATTTTTTCCTGAGTTTCTCTTTCTGCCCATTCCCCTAACCTCCAGGTTTTACTAGAATTTCCATTCTTTCTCACCTACTAACTGTCTTCTAGGTAATCTCATCAAGTTCCATGGCTTTAAAGGAAAAGATATGTCAATGATTCTCAACTTTATATCTCTAGCCCTGACTTCCCTGAGACTCGAGACTTCTATTTCCAACCACCTAATCAACCTCTATATGGAAGCATCACAAACTTAAAACATTTCAAACAGAACTCTTAGTTTTTACTAAATTTCATACTTTCTTATTTTTTGAAAAATTTGGTAAGTAATTTTTATTATGCTAAACTACTTAAAGCAAAAACTTAACACATCCATATTTTCTCTTGTTTCCTTATTCTCAGATCCATCTACAAAATTTGAACTAAATGTATCCATATTTCCCCCTCTCTCTTTGTGATTTTAATAGTGATTTTCGTTACAATATTACATTAAGTAATTTTTAAGTGTCAAAATATGGGTACTTCTGTTTGTGTAATAGTTTATTTTGGATATTTATTTTCAAGTTTCTGGCCCTCTCAATAATTTTCTTACCCTTTCCTTTTAATACCTTTATTTTACCTTCATCCTTGAAATCTTCATCACAAGCCCCCCAGCCTCTCATTATACTCTATTAACTCTTACAACTGCAATTAAACTTGTCATCCATCCTATTATCTGTCTTCCCCCTGCTCCATCCCAAAAGAAAAGGTTTTGCTGAGTAAATGTTCTTTCTTCTTCCGAACATTTTGAAATAAGCAGATGTCTGGTAGAGAGGGGAATGGGTAGATCCATCATAAATGGAGCTCCCTTCCTGCTAGGATTAACAAGAGTTTAAATCAAATTTTGTGGCCAGTGATGAGTTCCTTAGTGGAGGAGATCTACTAAGGTCCTCTTGGGAGACCCAGCCAGAGCAGGAAGACTTGAGAAAACCTGGAGAAGTTATATCAGAGGCAGTATTTCAGAGTAATGCCTAGGCATAGTGGACTGAAATCAAAGAAAGAATAGAAACATTAGAATTTCATAATGTATGAATGAAAAGAGATATTCTTTCTGTTTATAGATTAGTTTCTTTCCTACTTAATGTTTTGTAACATGCTTATATTTTATATGAAATATAGTAAATATTTTATAGGCATTTTGAAAACTGAATTTTGAACACTTTTTCTTAATGTATCCCATACATTATATACACCATATACTAGAATTATTGGTTCTATGGTATTTTACAAAATAAATGCTATGGTATTTTACAGAATAGATTAGCAATAAGATGATTGATACTTGTCTGTTTCTACAATCATCTCAAACCACTCTCCTCTTAGCTCACTATACTCTTTTCATGTTCACCTCCTTTTTGTTTCTTACTCTAAACTCTTTCCTGCCTCAGCCTTTTCATTTGCAGGTCCCTCTGGAATGTTCTTGCCCTGACTCATCGTGTAGTGGCTGCATTGTGTTTTTTAGGTTTCACTTAAATGTCATCTCCCTGGTTTAAGCAGTGCTTCCCAGACCCCTACCATCACCCTATAACTCTTTGAAATATGTTTATTTTGTTGTTTGTTTGTGTACTTATTCATACTCTTACTTCTAGCACTAAATAGAAATATGAGGAATATGGAGATCTAGACTTTTTTGCTCACTATCATATCCCCCAAATATTAGAGTGGCATCTGGCACATAGTATTATCACAATAAATATTTCTGAATAAAATAATGAAAATAGTAGGCATTCATTTAGTCAACATTATACATTAAGTGACCTCTCCATCTCAATTTTCTCGGTGTGGTGTATATGACAGTGAGCAATATAGACAAAATCTAAGTTCCTGTAGATTTTATAAATTAGTAGAGGTGGGGGAGCTAAGGTTCAAAACAAGTAAACAAGTCATTTGGAAATAAATACAATGAGAACATTTAGGTAGTAAGCAATAAAGAGTATTGAGGCAAATCATATTTTATTTTAATTTTTAAGCTATATTATTTTAGATAATATGGTCAAGGAAAGCCTTGTGGATGAAGTGACACTCAGCTCCATATCAATATTACACACACTTAGATTATAGAAAAGGAAATCAAGCAACCTAAGCTTAGCATATATCTAAACTATGCATAATATAAGCAACAATTTGGCATATATCTGAATAGTGTTTTTGCCACTGCTCAGTGGTCCTGTCAATCACCTACTGTTGACAGCAAGCAAACTCATCAGTGGCAATTTTGGATACTCCCATTTCATCTCCGCTATCTGGATTCTGAATAGGTAACTCCAAGACATTAAGACTGAAAGCATTTGAAAACAACAACAACAACAACAACAACAACTGAACTTTGAATTATCTGTACTTTATCCCATCTACATGTTTTCTTTCTATTTCAAAGAAAATTATATTCCATACTACAAACATGCCCTCAATCTTGTTCCTTTCCAGCTTTTGAAGAATTTTTCATTTTATTCTAATTTTTCTCTCTTTCCTCTCTTTCTCCCTTGCTCTTGCTTTAAACCCTCTCACTTTCTCCAAAAGGCTTTTTGCTCATTTCACACATGCCTGGTTTTTATAGTTTAGGAAACAAATAAACCAAATCATCAAACAAATGTCATGAGCTCCTGAATATTACTCCATTTTTTTCACTAACATATACTTACAACACACATTTTATACATAAGTCTGAAAAATTTTTTCTAGATTTCATTCAATCCGAGAAGTGCTATCCTATTTTAACCTCACCACTTTGTGAATAAACTGTTATAATTCCATTTCTTTTTTTTAAATTTTTTTGTTGGGGCGCCTGGGTGGCTCAGTCAGTTAAGTGTCTAACTTCGGCTCAGGTCATGATCTCACTGTCCGTGAGTTCGAGCCCCGCATCAGGCTCTGTGCTGACAGCTCAGAGCCTGGAGCCTGCTTCGGATTCTGTGTCTCCCTCTCTCTCTGCCCCTCCCCTGTTCATACTCTGTCTGTCTCAAAAATAAATAAACATTAAAATTTTTTTTAGAAAATAAATTTTTTGTTAATGTTTTTATTTATAAATAAATAAACATTAATTTTTTAAAAAATAAATTTTTTGTTAATGTTTTTATTTATTTTTGAGACAGAGAGAGATAGAGCATGAGCAGGGGAGGGGCAGAGAGAGAGGGAGACACAGAATCCGAAGTAGGCTCCAGGCTCTGAGCTGTCAGCACAGAGCCCGACGTGGGGTTTCAACCACAAAATGTGAGATCATGACCTGAACTGAAGTCGGATGCTTAACTGACTAAGCCACCCAGGCAACCCTGATTCCATTTCAAAGTTGAGGAAATTCAAGGTGGTTTAGTGTCTTGTACAAAGTCGTATAGCAGGTAAGCAACAATGTCAAAGTTTAAACCCAGGGTTTCTAATTCTAAATCTCCTTTTATTAACCTCTGAGGTTATTCATGATTTTCTCATTTCTGTATCCATCAGACTTTTCTCTTTTATTTTTATCATTATTAATCAAAGCTTTTGAAATTATGCTTATACCTTTTTATACTTTTTATACTTTTCTTGACTTATATGATCATTGTTTTTCTCTTTTCTACTTCACCCACCATGTCCTTAACTGGATTCCCTTCCATTTAAGTATAGATTCATATGTCTTTGCTCATGATATTTTCCTTCATATAAATGATCCTCCCTCCTCCATACTTCAAAGTTATCTTTCAAGGACTATCCCAGTGAGTCTTTCTTTAATTACTTTTTTCTATAAAATCTTCTTTCTTGACCATTTATATAGTGTGTGAATTTCCTACTATATGACTTATCTTGTACTATTCACCTTGATTTTCCTGCTCATTAATGTTCCCTCACCTCCAAGAATATTTTAAGGATAGTATGAGGACAAGGAGCTTGTTTTATATCTCTGTAAACATTGTGTTCCATAACAGGAGACATGGTATGTATTTTGTATATACTTGACTGATAAGTAATAGTTATTAATATTTAAGTTGACATTAACATGAAAGTTATGTATGTTTGAATCATCTCTTTCTACTCAAATATGTTTTCTTTAAATAGTTTTAAAATATAATGATTTATTAATATAGATGTACTTTCCAAACATTTCTGTAAAGAGGAATTTGTGATTCCAAATAATAGGTGAGAAATTTACCATAGACAACATCACCACAATCACCTCTGATTTACTAAATGAATAAATATAACATTTATTCAAGAAAATATGACTTTTTAAATATTCTAAATATACATGTGATTTATTTCAGATCCTTCTACTATAAAAGCATTTTTTTTTTCTGATTTTAGTGGTTTAGAATGTTGAATGTATGAATACTGAATGATCAGGGTGGAATTTATTGAATTCTAAGTTGAAATTAATCAAAAGACTTCACTATGTACATTGGACATAGTTCCAAATTACTGCATTTATGCATCTTATTCATGGTGATTTCCTCTGAAATTGAAAAATCACAGGTGATATGACTTCGATTCATTCTGTCCTCTTTGTTCTTCAGGCAAAGTGTGTATAAAGCATTTCCCTGTACCAAAAAGGATACTCACTTTTTTTTTTAATTAAGGTTTATTTATTTCTGACACAGAGAGAGACAGAGCATGAGTGGGGGAGGGGCAGAGAGAGAGGGAGACACAGAATTCGGAAGCAGGCTCCAGGCTCTGAGCCATCAGCCCAGAGCCCAACGTGGGGCTCGAACTCATGGACTGCGAGATCATGACCTGAGCTGAAGTCAGACACTCAACCGACTAAGCCACCCAGGCTCCCCAAAAGGATACTCACTTTTAAACTCACTCTGTCAAAGTCATTCCCCTGAAATAAGACGTTGTTTATGTTAACATTTTGGTAGACTTCTTCAGTTCATCAACATGTTTCATATTCTGTCAGTGCCTATTTCTACCCTGCAATTCTGGCCCCGAACAACGTAACTACCTATCAAGATACAACCAATATTGCTTTTTTAATTTCTAGGAAAAAAGTCAAACCTAAGTATACTTGAGGGAAAACTATAATTACTTCATAAAATTAATTACTTTTCCACAACAGCAACTGTGACAATTATTCATTCTAAGAAAGCCTAATCACATTACAGAAATTTGTTCTGGTTACTTAGCTCTCAACACAATCAGGAAAATTGCTACAAGGTTGGTCTGTATTGAGATCTGCTTGGTTGTATCTTACTGTTGCCATTTTTACCATGCTAGATTTCTTAATTTTTGAAATTAAACTGAGGTCAGCACTAGCTCAGATGTCAACTGCTGGGTTCCTCTAAGTCCTATAGCTTTAGAAAATGTCCTCTCTGTTTAATGTGTTGAATAAAATGGCTTAAAGGCCCACACTACAAAGGGTGGAAAGGGATAGCTGGGGGAAGATGGCGGCCTAGGAGGATGCTGGGCTCACCGCACGTCCTGCTGATCACTTAGATTCCACCTACACCTGCCTAAATAACCCAGAAAACCGCCAGAAGACTAGCAGAATGGAGTCTCCGGAGCCAAGCGCAGACGAGAGGGCCACGGAAGAGGGTAGGAAGGGCGGAGAGGCGGTGCGCGCTACACGGCCTGGCAGGAGGGAGCCGGGGCGGAGGGGCGGCCCGCAGGCCAAGCAGAGCTCCCGAGTCTGGCTTGCAAAAGCAGAGGGGCCGGACGGAGTGTGTCCTGACAGCAAGAGGGACTTGACATCTGGAAGGTTATAAGCTAACAGCTCTGCTCAGAGAACAGGAAGGCTGGAGGACAATGGGAGGGAGAGCTGTTGAGCCCCTGAGAACAGAGCTCAGCTTGGCGGGGAACAAAGGCGATCGCCAGAGCCATCTCTCTCCCCCATCCCCCAGCCAAAATCCCAAAGGGAACCAGTTCCTGCCAGGGAACTTGCTTGCACCGAGCAAACACCCAACACTGTGCTTCTGCTATCCATCCCTCCAGCGGCTCTGACTCTCTCCTGGTGCCTCAGGACACGTCCCAAAGCAGATCTCCGAAGGAAAAGCGAGCTGAGCCTACCCCTCCCACCTCTGTGCACCTTGCCGATGCACCCCAGCTAATACGTCAGATCCCCAACACCACAAGCCTGGCAGTGTGCAAGTAGCCCAGATGGGCCACACCACCCCACAGTGAATCTGTTGCATCCACGCGACTCCTGAAACAGAATGCTACAGGCACCAGTGACAGTTGCAACAAAGTTTATTACAATGAGAGGCAAGGCCGACCGATCGGGACCAACACTCTTGATAAGAGTGTGGCCCTGAGCAGCCGGGGTACAGTTTTTAAAGCTGATCACATCATTTTATCATTATCTGTGAACAGAACAGATAAACAGTTCCCAGATGAGTTAGAAACAGTTGCCAGATGAGTCAGAAACAGTTATCAAATGAGGTGATTATTTTACTTTCTGCCGCTAAGTTGCAACCTGTGGATCTCCTTGAACTTGTCTCTGATGCTCTTTTTTGAGCTTTTGTTTCCTTCATTGGTAAAGCCTGATTCACAAGAGTATGAAGTATGATTTACAAGAGTAAAAGCAAGGTTATCTTTTGACCTTCAGTGTCAGAACAAAGTTGTTATCTTTCAAGCTAAGCATTAGCCCTACAGTACAATTTAACCCTTACAAATCCCGCCCCTAGGAGAGGGGAAGAGAAGGCACACACCAGTCTGACTGTGGCCCCAGTGGTGGGCTGGGGACAGACATCAGGTCTGACTACAGCCCCGCCCACCAACACAAGTTATTCAAGACAGCACAGGGGAAGTGCCCCACAGTCCTGCACCACTCCAGGGTCTATCCAAAATGATGAAATGGAAGAATTCTCCTCAGAAAAACGTCCAGGAAAAAACAACAGCTAACGAACTGATCAAAAATGATTTAAACAATAGAACAGAAAGTGAATTTAGAATAATAGTCATACAATTAATTGCTGGGCTTGAAAACAGTATAAAGGACAACAGAGAATCTCTTGCTACAGAGATCAAGGGACTAAGGAACAGCCAGGAGGAGCTAAACAATGCTATCAATGAACTGCAGAATAAAATGGAGACAACTACGGCTTGGATTGAGGAGGCAGAGAAGATAATAGGTGAAGTAGAAGATAAAATTATGGAAAAAGAAAAAGCTGAGAAAAAGAGACATAAAAAATCCAGGAGTATGAGGGGAAAATTGGAGAACTAAGTGATGCACTAAAGAGAAATAATATATGCATAATTGGTATTCCAGAGGAGAAAGAGAGAAAAAGGTGCTGAAGGTGTACTTGAAGAAATAATAGCTGAGAACTTCCCGGATCTGGGGAAGGAAAAAGGCATTGAAATCCAAGAGGCACAGAGAACTCCCTTCAGACGTAATTTGAATCGATCTTCTGCATGACATATCATAGTGGAACTGGCAAAATACAAGGATAAAGAGAAAATTCTGAAAGCAGCTAGAGATAAACGTGCTCTAACATATAAAGGGAGACCTATAAGACTTGTGACTGATCTCTCTACTGGAACTTGGCAGGCCAGAAAGGAATGGCAGGAGATCTTCAATGTGATGAACAGAAAAAAAAATATGCAGCCGAAAATCCTTTATCCAGCAAGTCTGTCATTTAGAATAGAAGGAGAGAAAGGTCTTCCCAAACAAACAAAAACCGAAGGAATTCGTCACCAGTAAACCAGCCCTACAAGAGATCCTAAGGAGGATCCTGTGAGACAAAGTACCAGAAACATCGCTACAAGCATGAAACCTACAGACATCACAATGACTCTAAACCCATATCTTTCTATAATAACACTGAATGTAAATGGACTAAATGCGCCAACCAAAAGACATAGGGTATCAGAATGGATAAAAAAACAAGACCCATCTATTTGCTGTCTACAAGAGACTCATTTTAGACTGAGGACACCTTCAGATTGAGAGGGAGGGGATGGAGAACTATTTATCATGCCAGGGGAAGTCGAAAGAAAGCTGGAGTAGCCATACTTATATCAGACAAACTAGACTTTAAATTAAAGGCTGTAACAAGAGATGAAGAAGGGCATTATACAATAATCACAGGGTCTATCCATCAGAAAGAGCTAACAATTATAAATGTCTATGCACCGAATACAGGAGCCCCCAAATATATAAAACAATTACTCACAAACATAAGCAACCTTATTGATAAGAATGTGGTAATTG
Organism: Panthera uncia; assembly: GCF_023721935.1. NCBI lineage: Eukaryota > Metazoa > Chordata > Mammalia > Carnivora > Felidae > Panthera > Panthera uncia. Next base: position 78,035,457 of record NC_064808.1, on the reverse strand, counting down.
CAGGGCACTTTAACACTCCACTTACAGAAATGGATAGATCATCTAGACACGTGGTCAATAAAGAAACAATGGCCCTGAATGATACATTGGATCAGATGGACTTGACAGATATATTTAGAACTCTGTATCCCAAATCAACAGAATATGCTTTCTTCTCTAGTGCACATGGAACGTTCTCCAAGATAGATCACATACTGGGTCACAAAATAGCCCTTCATAAGTACAGAAGAATTGAAATCGTACCATGCATACTTCCAGACCACAATGCTATGAAGCTTGAAATCAACCACAGGAAAAAGTCTGGAAAACCTCCAAAAGCATGGAAGTTAAAGAACACCCTACTAAAGAATGAATGGTCAACCAGGCAATTAGAGAAGAAATTAAAAAAAAAATGGAAACAAATGAAAATGAAAATACAACAATCCAAACGCTTTGGGAAGCAGCGAAGGCAGTCCTGAGAGGAAAATACATTGCAATCCAGGCCTATCTCAAGAAACAAGAAAAATCCCAAATACAAAATCTAACAGCACACCTAAAGGAAATAGAAGCAGAACAGCAAAGGCAGCCTAAACCCAGCAGAAGAGAGAAATAATAAAGATCAGAGCAGAAATAAACAATATAGAATCTAAAAAAACTGTAGAGCAGATCAACGAAACCAAGAGTTGGTTTTTTGAAAAAATAAACAAAATTGACAAACCTCTAGCCAGGCTTCTCAAAAAGAAAAGGGAGATGACCCAAATAGATAAAATCATGATTGAAAATGGAATTATTACAACCAATCCCTCAGAGATACAAGCAATTATCAGGGAATACTATGAAAACTTATATGCCAACAAATTGGACAACCTGGAAGAAATGGACAAATTCTTAAACACCCACACTCTTCCAAAACTCAATCAGGAGGAAATAGAAAGCTTGAACAGACCCATAACCAGCGAAGAAATTGAATCGGTTATCAAAAATCTCCCAACAAATAAGATTCCAGGACCAGATGGCTTCCCAGGGGAGTTCGACCAGACGTTTAAAGCAGAGATAATACCTATTCTTCTCAAGCTATTCCAAAAAATACAAAGGGAAGGAAAACTTCCAGACTCATTCTAGGAAGCCAGTATTACTTTGATTCCTAAACCAGACAGAGACCCAGTAAAAAAAGAGAACTACAGGCCAATATCCCTGATGAATATGGATACAAAAATTGTCATTAAGATACTAGCAAATCGAATTCAACAGCATATAAAAAGAATTATTCACCATGATCAAGTGGGATTCATTCCTGGGATGCAGGGCTGGTTCAACATTCGCAAATCAATCAACGTGATACATCACATTAATAAAAGAAAAGACAAGAACCATATGATCCGTCAATCGATGCAGAAAAAGCATTTGACAAAATTCAGCACGCTTTCTTAATAAAAACCCTCGAGAAAGTTGGGATAGAAAGAACATACTTAAAGATCATAAAAGCTCTTTATGAAAAGCCCACAGCTAACATCATCCTGAATGGGGAAAAACTGAGAGCTTTTCCCCTGAGATCAGAACACGACAGGGATGCCCACTCTCACCGCTGTTGTTTAACATAGTGTTGAGGGGCGCCTGGGTGGCTCAGTCAGTTAAGCGTCTGACTTCAACTCAGGTCACGATCTCGCAGTCTGTGAGTTCGAGCCCCGCGTCAGGCTCTGGGCTGATGGCTCAGAGCCCGGAGCCTGCTTCTGATTCTGTGTCTCCCTCTCTCTCTCTGCCCCTCCCGCGTTCATGCTCTGTCTCTCTCTGTCTCAAAAATAAATAAACATTAAAAAAAATAACATAGTGTTGGAAGTTCTAACATCAGCAATCAGACAACAAAAGGAAATCAAAGGCATCAAAATTGGCAAAGATGAAGTTAAGCTTTCACTTTCTGCAGATGACATGATATTATACATGGAAAATCCGATAGACTCCACCAAAAGTCTGCTAGAACTGATACATGAATTTAGCAAAGTTGCAGGATACAAAATCAATGTACAGAAATCAGTTGCATTCTTATACACTAATAATGAAGCCACAGAAAAACAAATAAAGAAACTGATCCCATTCACAATTGCACCAAGAAGCATAAAATACCTAGGGATAAATCTAACCAAAGATGTAAAAGATCTCCATGCTGAAAACTATAGAAAGCTTATGAAGGAAATTGAAGAAGATATAAAGAAATGGAAAAACATTCTGTGCTCATGGATTGGAAGAATAAATATTGTCAAAATGCCAATACTACCCAAAGCTATCTACATATTCAATGCAATCCCAAACAAAATTGCACCAGCATTCTTCTCAAAACTAGAACAAGCAATCCTAAAATTCATATGGAACCACAAAAGGCCCAGAATAGCCAAAGGAATTTTGAAGAAGTAGACCAAAGCAGGAGGCATCACAATCCCAGACTTTAGCCTCTACTACAAAGCTGTAGTCATCAAGACAGCATGGTATTGGCACAAAAACAGACACATAGACCAATGGAATAGAATAGAAACCCCAGAACTAGACCCACAAACGTATGGCCAACTCATCTTTGACAAAGCAAGAAAGAATATCCAATGGAAAAAAGACAGTCTCTTTAACAAATGGTGCTGGGAGAATTGGACAGCAACATGCAGAAGATTGAAACTAGACCACTTTCTCACACCATTCACAAAAATAAACTCAAAATGGATAAAGGACCTGAATGTGAGACAGGAAACCATCAAAACCCTAGAGGAGAAAGCAAGAAAAGACCTCTCTGACCTCAGCCGTAGCAATCTCTTACTTGACACATCCCCAAAGGCAAGGGAATTAAAAGCAAAAATGAACTACTGGGACCTTATGAAGATAAAAAGCTTCTGCACAGCAAAGGAAACAACCAACAAAACTAAAAGGCAACCAACGGAATGGGAAAAGATATTTGCAAATGACATATCGGACAAAGGGCTAGTATCCAAAATCTATAAAGAGCTCACCAAACTCCACACCCGAAAAACAAATAACCCAGTGAAGAAATGGGAAGAAAACATGAATAGACATTTCTCTAAAGAAGACATCTGGATGGCCAACAGGCACATGAAAAGATGCTCAACGTCGCTCCTCATCAGGGAAATACAAATCAAAACCACACTCAGATATCACCTCACGCCAGTCAGAGTGGCCAAAATGAACAAATCAGGAGACTATAGATGCTGGAGAGGATGTGGAGAAACGGGAACCCTCTTGCACTGTTGCTGGGAATGCAAACTGGTTCAGCCACTCTGGAAAACAGTGTGGAGGTTCCTCAGAAAATTAAAAATAGACCTACCCTATGACCCAGCAGTAGCACTGCTAGGAATTTATCCAAGGGATACAGGAGTACTGATGCATAGGGGCACTTGTACCCCAATGTTTATAGCAGCACTCTCAACAATAACCAAATTATGGAAAGAGCCTAAATGTCCATCAACTGATGAATGGATAAAGAAATTGTGGTTTATATACACAATGGAGTACTACGTGGCAATGAGAAAGAATGAAATATGGCCCTTTGTAGCAACATGGATGGAACTGGAGAGTGTGATGCTAAGTGAAATAAGCCATACAGAGAAAGACAGATACCATATGTTTTCACTCTTATGTGGATCCTGAGAAACTTAACAGAAACCCATGGGGGAGGGGAAG
>NC_064808.1:77836989-78031700 GCF_023721935.1 Panthera uncia | reverse complement strand
TATGTGGATCCTGAGAAACTTAACAGAAACCCATGGGGGAGGGGAAGAAAAAAAAAAGAGGTTAGAGTGGGAGAGAGCCAAAGCATAAGAGACTCTTAAAAACTGAGAACAAACTGAGGATTGATGGGGGGTGGGAGGGAGGGGAGGATGGGTGGTGAGTATTGAGGAGGGCATCTTTTGGGATGAGCACTGGGTGTCGTATGGAAACCAATTTGACAATAAACTTCATATATTGAAAAAAAAAACAAAAACAAAGGGTGGGAAGTTCACATTCTGCCTCCACCACCTGCCATGCACAATGTCTCTGAGACCTCATTAGGGGTTTAATGTCTCTTTATTACATCTTGCCTTAAGGTTCTACTTCCCCCCAGTGAAGTTACTAATTTCACCCAGTAATATTTTCTTTTCCTTTACTTCATCCTAAAATAACAAAAACATGGACCACCATAATTTTTCCTTGACTTCTACAAAATATCATTTACAAAGAGTGATTTTATATGGTATATGTTTTCTTTTATTTTTTTAATTTTAATTCCAGTTAGTTAACATACTGTGTTATATTAGTTTCAGGTGTGCAATATAGTAATTCAACTCTTCCATACATTACCCTGTGCTCATCACAAAGTGCACTCTTTAATTCCCATCACATATTTAACCTTTCCCTCACCCCATCCTCTTATGGTATACAATCTTAAACCATAGATTTTGGACTGACAATGGGCAAAAGATATAAGTCTTGGGACTTTCTCACTGGCCAAGTACTTTCTTTACATTCTTGTTCTCTTCCTTTATTCATCCTCTCTGCTTCTTCCTTCCTTAAATTGGCTACAAGGCAAAAATGACTTCTACCTTACTAAGCAGAACCATTCTACTCTTTCTGTGTCTCACCTTTACCCATTTTGTTAAGAGAAATTTCAACTACAGCTACCAGTTTCTAAACAGATCCTTCTTTTTTAAAATTCCATCTACAGTTTTCCTTTCACAAAATAATTATTTTACCTGCAAATGGCTTCCAACTTGAAAACATACACCCTCTCCCCCACACAAGTTTTACATTTTCTCAGTGGCATTTTAAAAGAGATGAAGCATATCATCTACTGGAACTACACATATGATTACCCTGAACTAGTGTTAGAGGAACAACATCAGGAGAATTATCCATACCACAAAAGTTCTCTAATTCTGAGCCACTATTTCTCAACAGCTAATGTAACCTTCTTGTTTATGATACTACCTGGTTCTCAATATATGGTAATAACTTTATAAATTGTTAAGTTAAACTGATTGAACTTCATTTGTCTAGGTTAATTGAGACTTTTGAAAATTACTATCCTATTGTTGATGATTCTTTGCCTAGGTGATGAAGATATACAATATTCCTGGAGAGACTTACATGGCTAGCACTTTATGTTGCCCTAAATTTGAGTATAATACTTTACTTTTATTTTTTTCCTAAAATTGTATACTCTGTTAAGCAGATTTGTTTGAGTGGTTCTTCTCTCAAACTTTAAAGAAACTCAGCCAACCTATAGGTAACCATTATTATCAATCATGTACATTTTATAAACCTGTGCTATATGAATAAATATAATGGAGATTCAAAAAATATGTAGGACATAGTCTCTGCCCTCCAGGAGCTTACACTATAGTAGTAATATTAAGAATAAAAATAAATGGGGTGACTGGGTGGCTCAGTCAGTTGAGCATCCCACTTCGGGTTCAGGTCATGATCTCATGATTTGTTAGTTCCAGCCTTGCATTGTCTCTCTGCTGTGACCACAGAGTCCACTTCAGATCCTCTGTCTCCTTCTCTCTCTTCCCCTCCCCCCACTCACTCTTTCTTTCTCAGAAATAAATGAAACATTAAAAAATAATAAAATAACTGACATTTTAGTCACTATACTAATTGCTTTATAAGAATTATCTGCATCAATCTATAATAATATGATGAGGCTAAGACTATGGATGTTACAGGCTGCCAATGTGATATAAAGAAAGGTACTAGGGTTGAAATGGATTGACATACTTAAAAGAGAAAATGAATAAACTGCTTTCATTAGAGTAGTTTTTATTTAGAGAAAGATTAAAATATATACTCAGAGAGGTTACTAGGCTTCTTAGAAATTATGTTGAGAAGTTTAAGATTTATCATCTCACTAATGGTTAACACTAATGTTTATTTTATATCTGACCGAGTTTAAGTGCTTTAAGTGGGTTACTCAGCAGATTTCATGGGTTGAAAGAGCAAAATATCGATGGCACAGAAACCAGATAGAAATTAGCAGACTAGATGATTTGGGGCTGGACAGACTTAAGCAAGTAGAAATAGAAAGGATGGGATAAATTATGTGAGATATAATAAGAAAACTAACTTGATATCTAACTATTTTCAGAGGGAGGAGGTTGAGAAGGAAGGAAATGATGAAGAATTTATTTTATAGCCACATCTTGTCTTTGTCACTGTCATTCATTTGCTTCAGCTTGGAAATCTTAATTTCTAATAGTTTACTTAATATATTATTGATACGCATAGGATAAGGTCTAAATTCTTTATCATGGATTATAAGGTTCTTCAGATATGACCTTCATGACCTTACAAATGATTATTTCGCCAGACTTTACTGCTCCCATTTCAAAGAACAGATATATTTGAGTGTCTGTCATGCATTCAGCTTTATAGCAGAGTTGTTCTCAAACCTTTGCCCTTAGTACTCATTTACAATTTGAAAAAATATTCAGGTTCCCATCTCCCCATCCCACTAACCTCCCCTCTGGTAACCATTAATTTGTTCACTATAGTTAAGAGTCTGATTCTTGGTTTGTCTCTATCTCTTTCTTCCTCCTTTGCTTGTTTGTTTTGTTTCTTTAGGTGAATTATATTATCTACCTTTTTACTATATTAGATATCAAAATTGCAAAATTAAATACATACATATGTATTAATTTATTTTAAACAACTATAATAAACCCACAATAAATTTTGTTATTGGAAAGAAATACTATCAGTTATTTTTCTTGAAATGGCAGACTTACTTAATTCGTTTATAACAAATTATCTGCTTAAGTATACAACCTTGAATAACAGTTGGTCTTTCATTGTTTCTTTCAAGTAAAAACAGTGTTCCATGAAAAAAAAAATGGGTGGCTAATTTGCCTTACTATTCAAGGGTCTTATTTAATAAAATTAATATCTTTTATGGTTTAATCAAGGGGATTATTGAGTGAGACTAGATTCTAAATTTTATTTAATATTGTTTGGTGCCACTGCCTAAGTTGAGCCATGGCTGTAGAAGGTTTGCCACCACTGTTTTTGCTCCATTAGCAAAAATATCAAGGTAGTAAAAAGTCCCACAACATGTTTATATTATAATGTAAATAGTTTTGATTTTATGGACTACCCTGAGGTATCTGTAAGTTCCTGAAGTCTGCAGCCCATATTTTGAGGAGTTCTATACCAAGATAAAATAGTAACCAAAGCCAGTGTGACTGAAGCATGGCAAGCTATAGGTAAAGTGGTAAAATTCTTTTTCAGGTTGGAGAATATTAAGGCAATTTTAGTACTGAATGTTCATAATCTGGTAATGCACTATATAGTTTTCCCAAAGCATTGTACAAAGTTGAAAATTTTAAACATTTAATTTGAAAGTTAAGAGTTGCAAATTAAAACAAAAGTATTAGTTTGAGAAACTTGGTATACAAATCTTGGAATAGAAATCATATCTTTCTTATTAATACCTTTAATTTTTTAATTCTTATTCATTATTGAGAGACAGAGAAAGAGCTTGAGCACAGGAGGGGCCGAGAGAGGGGGAGACAAAGAATCCAAATCAGGCTTCATGCTCTGAGCTGTCAGCACAGAGCCTGACACAGGGCTCAAACTCACAAACTGCAAGATCATGACCTGGGCTGAAGTAGAACACTTAACCGACTGAGCCACCCAGGCGCCCCATCTTATTAATACCTTTAACACTAATAAATAATTCTCTGACCTATTTCACCAAATTAATTTTATTATAATGACTACAATTCATAGCCAAAAATAAATGAACACAATGGAAATATTTGGAACTAATTCATCACTATAAAAGTCTTCAAGAATGCAGAATCATCTTTAAATATTTTATTTTTTATATGAAGCATTTTAACTCCAGTATAGTTAACACATAGTGCTATATTAGTTTCAGGTGTACAATATAGTGATTCAACATTCCAGACACCACTCAGTACTTATCACCATAAGTATACTCTTTAATTCCCATCATCTATTTCATCCATCCCCACCTACCTCCCCTCAGGTAACTATCAGTTTGTTCTCTATAGTTAAGAATATAATTCTTGATTTCTCTCTCTCTTTTTTTCCCTTTGTTTGTTTGCTTTGTTTCTTAATTTCCACATGAGTGAAATCATATAGTATTTGTCTTTCTCTTACTGACATTTCACTTAGCATTATACGCTCTAGCTCCATCCATATTGTTGCAAATGGCAAGATTTCATTCTTTTTATTGATGAATTATATTACAGTGTGTATACACACACACACACACACACACACACACACATATGTTTGCTCCCATGATTTGGATAATATAAATAATGATGCAATAAACATAGGTGTGCATGTATCTTTTTGAATTGCTGTTTTGGTATTTTTTGAGTAAATACCCATTGGTGCAATTATTGCATGATAGGATAGTACAATTTTTAATTTTTTGAGGAAACTCCATATTGTTTCCCATAGTGGCTACACCAGTTTGCATTCCCACCAATAGTGCATGACAACTCCTATTTCTCCAAATCCTTAGGAATACGTGTTGTTTCTTGTGTTGTTGATTTTAGCCATTTTGACAGCTGTGACATGATATCTCATTGTAGTTTTAATTTGCATTTCCCTGATGATGACTGATGTTGAGCATCTTTTCATATGTCTGCTGACCATCACTATGTCTTCTTTGTAGAAATGTCTGTTCAAGTCTTTTGCCCATTTTTAATTAAATTATTTGTTTCTGGGGTGTGGAGTTGTATAAGTTCTTTATAAATTTTGTATACTAACCCTTTATCAGATACATCATTTGCAAATATCTTCTCCCATTCAGTTGATTGCCTTTTAGTTTTGATTTTTTTCCTTCACTGTACAGGTTTTTATTTTGATGCAGTCTCAATAGTTTATTTTTGCTTGTATTTCCCTTGACTTGGGAGACATCTAGAAAGATGTTGCTGTCATTGATGTCAAAGAAATTGCTGCCTGTTCTCTCTTCTAGTATTTTTATGGTTTAAGGTTGCACATTTAGGTTTTAATCCATTTTGAATTTAGTTTTCTGTATGGTGAAATAAACTGATCCAGTTTCAATCTTTTGTATGTAGGTGTCCAATCTTTCCAACACCATTTGTTGAAGAGACTGTTTTTTCCCATTGGATAATCTTTATACCTTTGTCACGAATTAATTGAGTGTGTAGTTGTGAGTTTGTTTCTAGGTTTTCTATTCTGTTCTATTGATCTGTGTGTCTATGTCTGTGTCACACATGCCAGTCCATACCGTTTTGATTACTACAGTTTTGTAGTATAACTTCAAGTCTGGACTTGTGATATCTCCAGTTTTATTGTTCTTTTTTAAGATTACTTTGGCTATTCAAGGTCTTTGGTGATTCCATACAAATTTTTAGGATTATTTGTTCTATTATTGTGCAGTTGCTATTGATGTTTAAATAAGGATTGCATTAAATCTGGTAGCTTGTTTTACATAGTATAGATATTTTAACAACACTTGTTCTTCCAATCCATGTGCATGAAATGTCTTTCCATTTCTTTTGTTGTGTTCAATTTCTTTCACTGATGTTTTATTGTTTACAGAGTATAGGTCTCTCTCCTCTTTGGGTTAAGTTTATTCTTAGACATTTCATTATTTTGGAATCAATTGTAAATAGGATTTTTTTTAATGTTTACCTATTGAATTTTGAGAGAGAGATAATACAAATGGTGGAGGGTGGGGGAGGTGGTGAGAATCCCAAGTGGGCTCTGTGCTGTCAGCACAGAGCCTGATGTGGGGCTCAAACCTATGAACCATGAGATCATGACCTGAGCCAAAATCAAGAGTCAGACAGCTAACCAACTAAGCTACCCAGGTGCCTCAATGTGATTGTTTTCTTAATTTGTCTTTCTACTGCTTCATTATTAGTGTATAAAAATGCAACAAAGCTCTGTACATTGGTTTTATATCCTATGACTTTACTGAATTCCTTTACCAGTTCTAGTGGTTTTTGTTTCATGGAGTTTTTATGGTTTTCTGTATATATATCATGTTATTTGCAAATAGTAGAAGTTTTGCTTCTTCCTTCCCACTTTGGATGCCTTTTATTTGTTTTTGTTGTCGAATTCCTGTGACTAGGACTTCCAGTAGTATGTTGAATAAAACTGGTGAGAGTGGCCATCCTTTTCTTGTTTCTGATAAGGGGAAAATTCTTAGGGGAAAAATTCTGTTTTTCCCTATTAAGAATAATGTCAGCTGTAGGTATTTCATATAAGGCCTTTATTATATGAAGGTATGTTTCCCCTAAAACTACTTTGTTGAAAGTTTTTATCATGAATGGATATTGTACTTTGTCAAATGTTTATTGCACATCTTTTGAAATGACCATATAATTTTTTATCCTTTCTCTTATTGATGTGATGTATCACATTGATTGATTTGTGAATATTGAGCCATGTTTGCATCCCAGGAGTAAATACATCAAAATTGATTGTTGTAAATGACGTTTTTTACATGTATTGTTGGATTCAGTTTGCTAGTATTTTATTGAGAATTTATGAATATGTTCATTGGAGATGTTAGCCTGTAATTTTTTTAATGGCGTCTTTATCTGGTTTTGGTATTAGGGTGATTCTGGCCACATAGAATGATTTTGGAAGTTTTCCTTCCTGTTCTATTCTTTTGTTTTTTGGAAAAGCTTGAGAAGAATAGGTATTACTTCTTCTTTAAATGCTTTTTAGAATTAATCTGTGAAGCTGTCTGGTCCTGGATTTCTGTTTGTTGAGAGGTTTTTGATTACTGATTGAATTTCATTGCTGGTAATTGGTCTGTTCAAGTACTCTATTTTTTCCTGCTTCAGTTTTGGTGGGTCATATGTTTCTAGGAATTTATTAACTCTTCTAGGTTGTCCAATTAAATGGTATATGATTTTTCATAGTGCTGTCATACGTTTGTTTACATTTCTGTGGGGTCAGTAGTTATTTCTCCTCTCTCATATGTGATTTTGTTTGAGTCTACTCTCTCCCTCTCCCCCCCACCCCATTCTCTCTCTCTCTCTCTCTCTCTCTCTCTCTGCGAGTCTGACTAAAGGTTTATCAATTTTGTTGATCTTTTATAAGAAACAGCTCTTGGTTTCATTGATTTGTTCTAGTGTTTTGTTTTCTGTGTTTGTTTTAGTTTCTATTTGGTTTATTTCTGCTCTAATCTTTAGTATTTCTTTCTTTCTGTTGTTTTGTGGATTTTTGTTTGTTTGTTTGTTTTTCTAGCTCCTTTAGGTATAAGTTTAGGTTTTTTATTTGGAATTTTTCTTTCTTTTTGATGTAGGCCTATATTGCTATGTTCTTCCCTTTTAGAACTGCTTTTGCTGCATCCCAAAGACTTCACACAATTTTGTTTTCATTTTCATTTGTTTCCATGTGCTTTTTGAATTCTTCTTTGATTTCTTAGTTGGCCCATTGATTGTTTAGTAACATGTTATTTAACCTCCATGTATTTGTGTCCTTTCTAGATTTTTTCCTGTGGTTACCTTCTAGTTTCATAGCATTGTGGTCAGGAAAGTTGCATGATATGACTTCAATCTTTTTGAATTTGTTTAGACTTGTTTTGTGACTTAATATGTGATCTATTCTGGAGGATGTTCCATATGAACTTAAAAAGAATGTGTATTTTGCTGTTCTAGGATGGAATATTCTGACCATATCTGTTAAATCTATGTAATCTACTGTGTCATTCAAAGCCACTGTTTCCATGTTGATTTTCTTTTGGAAGATCCACCCATTGATGTAAGTGCTGTTTTAAGGCCCCCACTATTATTGTATTACTACTGATTAATTCCTTTATGTTTGTTATTAACTGTTTTATGTATTTGGCTGCTTTCATGTTAGGTGCATAATACAAGTGTTATTTCTTCTTGTTGGATAGTCTCTTTTATTATTATATAGTGTCCTTCTTTGTCTCTTGTTGCTGTCTTTGTTTCAAAGTCTAGTTTATTTGATATAAGCACTGCTACCCTGGCTTTCTTTTGAAATTCATTTGCATGATAAATATTTCTCCATGCCCTCACTGTCGATCTGCATATTTCTTTAGGTCTGAAATGAGTCTCTTGTAGGCAGGATATAAATGGGTCTTGTTTTGTTTTGTTTTGTTTTGTTTTGTTTTCATCCTTCTGTCATCTTATATTCTTTGATTGGAGCATTTAGTCCATTTGCATTCAAAGTAATTATTGATAGATATGTGTTTATTGTCATATTGTTACTTGTTTTGTTCTTGTGTTTGTAGTTTTTCTCTCATCTTTTCTTCTCTTGCTTTTTCATGGTTTTCTTGTTTTCTTTAGTGATATATTTGGATACCCTTCTCTTTATGATCTGCATATCTATTAGTGGTTTTTGACTTGTGGTTACCATTTGTGTTGTATATAACATCTTCTGCATATGGCAGTCTATATTAAATTGATAGTCACTTAAGTTTGAAACTCATCTTTCCCCCAGGTTTTAGGTGTATGGTGCCAAAAATACATTTTTTTTAAATTTTATAAGTCCTGTGACTTATTTTTGCAAACATACTTAGCTTTCATACTCTCATTTATGGTTTTTTCCTTTCCATTCAAAGAGGGTCTTTTTATATTTCTTGCAGGGCTGTGTTTTTTTCTCTTTAAAAATTTTATTTAAATTCTAGTTAGTTAACATATAGTGTAATATTGGTTTCAGGAGTAGAATGCAGTGATTCAGCACTATCATATACCACCAATGCTGAACATAACAAATGTGTTCCTTAATATCCATCGCTCATTTAGTCCATCCAATGCTCACCTCCCTTCCTTAAACCCTCAGTTTGTTCTCTAGTTCAAAGTCTCTTATGGTTTGCTTCTTGTAGAGCTGTTTTGTTGGTAATGAACTCTCTTTTTTTTTATGTTTATTTATTTTTGACAGAGAGAGAGAGACATAGCATGAGCAGGGGAGGGGCAGAGAGAGAGGGAGACACAGAAGCGGAAGCAGGCTCCAGGCTCTGAGCTGTCAGCACAGAGCCCGACACGGGGCTCAAACTCACAGACCACGAGATCATGACCTGAGCCAAAGTCGGGCGTTCAACCGACTGAGCCACCCAGATGCCCTATGAACTCCTTTAGTTTTTGTCTGGGAAACTCTTTATCTCTCCTATTCTGAATTATAGCCTTTCTGGGTACAGTATTCTTGGCTGCAGATTTTTCCAATTTAGCACTTTGAATACATCATGCCATTCCTTTCTGGTCTGCAGTTTGCACTGAAAAACCTGCTGATAGTTTTATGGAGTTTCCTTTATGTAACTTCTTTCTTTTCTCTTGCTTTTATTTATTTATGTATTTATTTATTTATGTATTTATGTATGTATGTATGTATGTATGTATTTATCTGTATCACTACTTTGTGTCATTTTAATTACTATGTGTCTTAGCACGGACCTCCTTAGGTTGACTTTGTTGGGGAATCTCTGTGACTCCTGGATGTGGATATCTCTTTCCTTCCCCAGATAAGGGAAGTTATCAGCTATTATTTCTTAAGATAAATGTTCTGCTTCCTTTCCTCTGTCTTCTTTTGGAGTCCCTATAATGCAAATAAATGTTCATTACATTTGCTAGAGTCACTTAGTTCCCTAAGTGTATTCTTGTTTTGCAATTATTATTTTTTTCTCTCATTTGCTCAGCTTGTTTAATTTCCAGTACTCTGTCTTCCAGGTCACTAATTCATCCCTCTGCTTCTTCTAACCTGCTATTTATTCCATCACGTGTATTTTTAATTTCATTTATTGTCTTTTCCATTTCTGGTTGGTTATTTTTATCTCATTTTAAGGTTCTCGCTGATGTTTTTCACTTTTTTCTCAAAACTGGTTAGGATCTTTATGATTATTATTTTAAATTCTCTATCAGGCATATTTCTTATCTCCATTTTGCTTAGGTCTTTTCCTGTGGTTTTATCCTGTTCTTTCATTTGGGATTTATTCCTCTCTCTCCCCATTTTTTCTAACTCTGCATCTTTTTCTGTGTGTTAGGCAAGTTAACTATGTTTCCTGTTCTTGGAGGTAATGGCTTTACGAAGAAGTGGTCCTGTAGCACTGTGCAGTGCAGTATCCCGTTTCCTAGGTCCCAGCACTTCTGTGAGTGTCTCCTATGTGTGTTGGGTGCACTTTGTTGTTGTGTCCTGGATGCTTTTACCTTTTGGCCCTTTTGGCTGGTTAACTGCTGAGTCTCTCTTTGCCTATTGTGGGCAGTGTTGGTGCCCCATAGGGGTGGGGCATGTTTTAACAAGGTGCATGCTGGTCTATTTGTGAAATGAGAATTGCCGCCACTGCCACTATTACTGCTGCCACAAAGGAGACCTTAAAAGATGCGGGTTAGGAGATGCATTGTTGGAGGGAATTTGTGCGCATCTTTTGTGGAAAGGGCCCTTGTAGCAAGGAAACTGAGGCAAGTATGACTGGAAAGGGCAGAACTGCTGAAGTGAGGGGGTGCGGGCACTTGGTGTAAGTAAGTTAGGTAGGAAGTGTCAGAACAATGCTATTTCTTTCAGGTAGCTCCTTTTTTATGCTGGGGTGAGGGTTGGGGGAGAGAAATGGTGCCTACCAGCTCCTGTGTTCCTAAAGGGGTCTCCCTGCGATCCATGCCTCTCTGGGACAAGCTCTGAGATGAGCAAATAACTTTCATTTCTGTATGTTCCAGGAGTTTTTCAAACTGCTGGTTTTATGCTGTATCTGCACAGGCTGCTTGCTGTGCTGTCTCTTTAAGGGCAGGGACTCCACTTCCTAATGCCTTCCTTGGTCTCCCAGAGCTGAGCCCGCTGATTTTTAAAATTCCAGACACTAAATTTCACTTGTTGTAAGTGCTCATGAAATTTGGCCCCTCTCACTTTCAAGCCAAATGTTATCTAGATTTGTTTTCCCTGTGTAGGAGCCCCTGGTGTGACAGTCAGTTTCTTACCCTTTTTTGCACCTCCAGCTTCTTCCCGACTATGGACAGTCATGATCTGTTTCACCCCAAATGGTGTCTTCACCTTTCCCACCTTCTGCTATAAGGCCTCTTCTCTACCTTTAGTTGTGTGTTTTTCTGCCTGTTTTCTGCTCATTTTCTGGGTTATTTATGCTGATGGGTTATTTAGTTGCATCCATCAAATGACGTGAGCTTAGGGTCCTCTTTCTTTCCCCTAATCTACATCTTTCCCCTAATCTCCATCTTCAAATATTTTAGAAGGTACAATTGATGGACTGCCCAAACTTGTTTTGAATATATACGTCTATAGTAATTATCATGTGATCTTTTCATGGGCTATTTTGTTCTATTTTATTTATCACATTGAGAGTAGATTTTTCTGTGTTCTGTGTTATCTGCCACTCACATTTTATTAAGTGAAAATCAAAATATCTGTAAGAAACTACTATATTGACATAAGGTACAGCAAAATGGTTAGCAGAAACATACATATAACTTCTGCACATTAATCCATTACAAAGATCTATTCTTTTTCTGGATTCCATGCTTTCTCCAAAATTAAGATTAATCATTTGCAGATACACAAGTTGTATACTCTCAATTTATTTTCCTAAATGTGAAGAGTCCATTTAGAGCATGCAGTTATGGAATATGAGTGCTTGACGGAAAGGGAGGGGAACTGAGCAAGAATCTTTGTAATGTTAAAAATATAAGCAGGCAGAGCTAGAACTGTCTGTGCAATATGCCAGTGCATTTCTATTTTAATCCTCTTTTCTTTTCCTATTCAAACACAGTCAATACCTCACCATCCACTTAATCCTTGTCTTTTCTTTGAAGTTTTGGCATGAATTACTTAATAAATGTGCTAGAAGAGAGTCCAAAAAAATTTCTCTATTGAAACTAAGATTAATGTAAGGTATGTTATATACAATAGAGACTCCTGGGAATTTTTTCTCCATCGATGTAGCTCAAGATTTGTTAATCAGTCCAAATAGCTATCATTTCTGTGAATGAAGACTGTGTGGGCTTGTGTTTCTGTCTCGTTTATTCACCCCATCCAGTACAGTACAGTTCCTGACTCAGAGGGGCATTCAATACATTTTCATTAAAAGAAAAACACCAACAAAAAGCTACCAGGAGATTTATATGTCAATAAGGAGAGGTCATCCAAGCATATGTAATAAGTTAATGATAGACACTGAAAAGTTTTATTTTTCTCCAATTACTACCTTTAAATATCTCCTGCCAGATTTCCCTTCTCCTGTCCTAGATGACATTCTCAGTAGGCCTCCAGCTTTCTGTACACTTCAAGTTATTAGAACAAGGTTTTTTTTTTTTTTTTTTTTTTTTTTTTTTTTGTAACTGTGATTGCTTTTTAGGATAGTAATACATATCCAGCCCTGCCAAGACCAAAACTTCTATCAGTCATTCTTCTTTTCCTTAGATTGGGTTTATACTATGCTAGGAAACCTGTGGTAGGAGAAAAGGGGCATTTCTTTTCTCCTCTTCCTATTCTTGATGAATCTTGTAGGTGCTGCTGGAAAGATAAAGGCCAAAAGTCTCAGTAGACCTAGTTGACTGGCAATGTTGTAATTTGGCAACACTATCTGCATAGCAGACTAGCTCAAATATTGATTCTCTAGTGGGTAACACATGATGGTTATTTGGAAGCTCCTTATAATCCATCATACTACCCAGTTTCTACCCTCTGATTGATAGATCATGTTATATTCCTCTCCCTGTTCTCGCCCTTAGGAGTCTACCCTCCTTTTTTCCCCCTTGGGCTTATTTCATTCTGTTAAGTAGCTTTGGCTAGAATCCATCAAGATGGCTCAAGCCTGGCTACTTCTTTCAGGATTAACTTCTGTTCCCATATGAACCTTTGCTCTTACAAATGCTGGGATTTAGTGTATTCTCTATGATTTTGTAATCTCATTTGGACATCAAGGATAACTCTTATCTACCTCATGACTTCAATTTCCCCTGAGGGTTGGAAATAAAAGCTCAGTCTGCTTCCATGAGCTTTATATAGTTTGATGACTGACTGACTTATGTATGTATGTATGTATGTATTATTTATTTATTATTTATTTATTTATTTATTTATAATTCCCTTGACTTTCTTTGAATTTCTAATTATTCAATTATTTACGCTGGACCATATTCAACATTTTTAAAATTTAATTTAATTTAAATTCCAGTAGAGTTAACATACATTGACATCTTTTAGTAAATAACACATGGACATGTGTAGTATCATTGCTTCAGATATGAGGATATTTAGTATTTATTGTTCTCAACTTTAAGGCTTTAGTAAAAGTTCTTAGACAATTGGAAGGAAGACTGTTAGAATATGGAAGAAAATTTAAAATAATATAGTCTAAGCCACTGTGTTACAGAGGAAATGATAACTTATCCACAGTCCCAAAATCTGTGGCAAAGTTGAATTTAGTATATAGCCCTCCAATTTCTACGCTAGTTTCCCCCAAATATGCTAGTTTTCTTTCTGAAAGGAATCATTTCTGGAAGCTTATTAGGATAGTTATACTTAAAATTATATTAGTATAGTTATACTTAAAACAATGCTCTGATCAGATAGAATAAATTCGCAGAAAGGAATTATCTGAATTCATGAAAAGGCCATTTTATATGATTATAGAACTGATCATCTATTTTATTACTTTAAACAATAAATTTCTTTTGATGGAATCCAAAGCATATTAGGTTCTTGCCAATTTATGCTCAATAATGTAAAAAAGGTTCCAGTGTATTAATTTTTCTCCCTAATCCATTGGATTACATTTGATGATAACAACTGTTTGTTTCTTAAATTCAATATTCCATCATATTTTGTCATCTTTAATTTCAAACTAATCCAATTTTTTGTCTCTATTTCTACTGATGGCTCTACTCTTCTCTCACATGCTTGTTTTACTCTCTCCTCTCTTATCCTTTTTATCAAATAAGTGTCAACTCCACTAGATGTATCTATATATTGTTTTTAACCTCTCACCCATTCTTTCCATTTTCAGCTCTTTCACCTATAACTATTCACTTATTTATAACTTATTTATAACTTTCTCTTATTTAGTAATCCTCTATTATTAAACATCTTTTGTTATTAAAATATGATAAAAATAAAATAGAAAATGCATAACTATTTCTTAAAGTCTAACTTACAGAATCATAGATCTAAGAATTGGAAAAACATTTATATCATCTGATTGATCAAGCTCTTTGATGCTAATATTATCTTCACATAATGGTCTTTTAGTTCATGCTTGAATTCTACAGAGAACAGACAGACTTTCTTGAGATAGAGTTAATACTCCCACTGAGCAACTCTGACTTCTTAGAATGATCTTTTTCTAAAATTAATTCTACATCTCACTTTTCTGTATTTTGACTGATTTGTCCCTTTGGATATTTTAGAATAAGTCTAAGCTGCTTATATATGACAAACTTTCAACTATTTAAAGATAACTGTTTTATGTAGTATTAAGCTTAGGAATTCTGACTTTTGAGCCAGGATTCCTGCCTATTTGCCATGTGATAATACTTTTTTGCTATGGGAAATAATATGCTTTTGTATCTCACTAAGAGATCAGGACACTGAAAATGATATTTCTATATGATAGTTAAGAAAAAAAGGTTATTTTTTCAAAGTCTTTATATCTTGTTTTATTCCATGAACAATTATATTTGCTTGTTATTAGACAATACACAAAGGCCACATCTTAATGTTACAAATAAAGACAGTCTGCAATTGAAAGTCACTACTGTTAATCTGGAGTTAAGAGAGGCAGGTCAAATCACTCTATTACATATGAGCAGAATGTATGCCCAGAGTTCAACTACAAAAACTCTTTTTGCCTGACCCCCTAAGACATTTGTATATTGGAGTTCCCTGAATACTTTACCCATTGGCTTATAAAAAGCAACAATTAATTGATTCAGGGAAGACCTTGCAAGAAGAAGGTCTCCCCTGAATCTTCTATCAATACTTCCTTAAACATCAGCTCTAATATTTAATTTAGTTCTCATTCCTTAAGTTCCTTTGATCATTTCCATAATAATATGGTTTCAAGTTTTTCCTCATCATTTTGCTTTCCCTCCATTAAATGCATTGTTGTTTATCTGTGTTTCCATTGTATGATTGAGCCCGGAACTGAACATAATAATCACAATCATTGTTAGCATGATAGATGCAAAGTAACCTCTTGTTTGTTCTTGACATTGTTAATACAGCTGAAGATAATATTAGGGTTTTGTTTTTGTTTTTGTTTTTGGTAAGCACATACCAGTGCTGACTCACAATCAAATCAATAATTAGCTATTGATACCTGTTGCCATCTTCTCTCTTGCAGACTTTTGACACAGCAACCTGATTACATTCTTGCCTAAACTCTATAATCTATTCTTCATAAAGCATCTAGCATGATCTTTTAACAGGTTATCAAGTTACATCTCTACTTAAAACATGATCTGGTCATTGCCTATCTATTAATTTCACTCCTTATGACTCTTCTTGTCATACATTCTCTTTATCCATACAGATTCTTCCATCTTTTTCTATATTGGTACTTCCTCAATCACAGCAAGTGTTTCCTCCTGAGGGTTTTGACATTTGCCTTCCTCTGCCACTGACACTTTCAGGAATTTACATGGCTTGCCTTTGTACATTCATTAGATCTTTCCTTAGAGACCTATTCAGCGTGATATTTTTGCCATCTTATGCAAAGCAACATCTTGGAACCCCATCACCATATACATCACTTACTATCTCTTTACTTAATTTATTTGTGGGAATTATCTGTGCAGACCTTGTATTATTTTTTCTTACTAAATTGTCTATCTTTTTTTCCTAGACTGTGAGTTCCTCAAAGATGCAGAATCTGTCTTGTTCACTGCTGTATTCTTAGTTACTAGCAAAATATATAATAAGCACTAAATTAATATTTGTTAAATTAGCAGATAGCAAATGATTTGAGCAAAAGATACTTGAAATTTATTAGGCCACTAGGACCAGGAATGAGAATATTTTTTTCTAAATGCCTTTTACCTCTGTAATCTCCATCCCTATTACAAAACATCTTTGACGAATTACTTATGCCATACCCACTTGGAACTTTTTAGCCACAGCTATGATATCTTTATGGAGACAGACTTATAAATGAAACAAATATTCCATCTTGGGTTCTGCTGAATCCTTTAAACCATCAACCAACCAAACAAAAATCAACCCATTCCTTCAGGATTATGGAACCAGGGGCTAGGTTGAAATAGTTCTTGTTTAGTTTAGGCATTAAACAAAAATAGCTCTAGGCTAGCACAGGCATTATCCCCTAGTGCATCCCTCTGAATTATTACAGAAGAGCAAGTAGACAGGCATATATGGTGTTCTCTTGGAGACCTTTAGAAAGTCTTGAAACAAAATCTGCCAGACATACATGCTGAGTGAAAATATGTGGCATGATACTTCAGAGACCTGATCGAGGACATTAGTGATTCAAAGATCTTACTTTTTTAGCTTTCTTTTTTTCATCTCTCTCTCTCTCTCTCTCATCTCTTTCTTTTTCATTTTTAATTGATACTTTCACAATCTCCTGAATTAACCTAAGTTCTTTAACCTAGAACTTCAAGGATGCCAAAAAAAAAAAAAAAAAAAAAGAATCCTCAGTTTAGTTCACGGTATTAAAAGATGTTTCAATGATCTGATTAGAAAATCCAAAATTAGTCTTTATGGATGTTTTCTGACCAGAAATTGTTATAATCAAAAACACAGATTATGCCTTTCTTCATAGAAGAAAATAATCAAACAAGTAAGTAATAATTTCCTTTCATTTATTTAAAAGTAAATACCTATTGGGGCACCTGGATGGTGCAGTTATTAAGTGTCTGACTTTGGCTCAGATCTTAATCTCATGGTTCATGAGTTTGAGCTCCACATGAGGCTGTGTACTGACAGCTCAGAGCCCCTGGAGCCTGTTTCAGATTCTGTGTCTCCCTCTCTCTGTCCCTCCCCTGCTAATGCTCTGTCTCTCAAAAATGAATAAATGTTTATATATATATATATACATATATATATATATATATTTACCTATCTTTATAGAAATTATTGTCTTAAGTCTTGTATAAGAAACATCAAACAAAGCACACATTGCTTCTGTTTTTATAGAGCAGATAGTCCTGTATTTTTTATGTAAGCATTTAAAAATTATAACTGCAAAATATTCAAGTACTAAGAAAGGAAAGATCATCAGTTAAAACTGTATTTATCCCTGATCTGGGCCATTTAGATGGTTCCACCACAGTCTAAATCCACAGGGAGGGTAAGGTCATCCTGTAAGCATTGTAACACCATTATAAACACATCATAAGATAACTAAGTTCCCTGTCAAATTTCTGTCTTAAAGCTACAACGAGAATCAGAATGGAAAGCATTTTTTTTTAAATGCTAGAAAAAAATATTGTGGTTGACACCTGAATCAAATAAAAATCACCAAATATAGAAATCGACAGTTTCAAGAAATATGTAGTTGGCTTGACTGATTTTTAGCAAAGTAACATTTTCCAGAAGAGTTAAAATAAACTTAACCCTCTTTATTCTTACAAAATAGGATTTATTTTACACATGATATATTTTAAATATTTGGGTCCTGATAAGCCTATAAATTTTACTTAAATTCAAGTAAAACAGGACTTTTTTCCTGTATTTCTCTGCATGTCAGCTGTGGCCAGCTTGTTAGGGTTCTCTAGAATGTAACTGTCTCTACATTTTATAGGCAGAATAGACCTGTATTGAATTAATGAGATGTAGAAAAAGTAGCTGTTTTCTTGCTGACAAACTATTCAAATTACTACATAGGAGCAGCTCCTCAGAAGTTCATGATAAACAATAAAATAATCTTCACCATAAACAAATATATTTTGTTGTTTTATTACTATAATAGAAATTTATCCTTGCTTAACAAATGATATTGTGAACATCTGTTAACAAGTTCTTGTGGACACTTGATAAAGTATGAATTTTATGAGAATTATTTTATAATAACAAAAAAAAACTAATGTGCATGATTAATTTTTTATCAGCAAAGATTTATCATTATTGGAAATGATAATCTCAGTGAGTCAGTCCAGTTGAAAAAGCATGAGATAACTTTCATGGCACTTTCTTGATTATAAAACACTTTGATATGTTTTGCTTATTCCTTAGCCAACAGTCAGTGGGAAATATTTTAAATATTTTTTTAGTATAAGAGAAACAACATTTAGATGACCTAATAAATCAGTTAATTTTGTCTTTGCTTTCCAAAACACTGAGAAAACATATTTACTCTCATTTCTCTGGGATGTTGAATCTGGCTCTCTTCAGGTGATGATTTCCTTTTTATATCACTCTAGAATTTGTTGAGAAGTATAGTTACCTTTAACATTTTCTTTGCCTTTAAGATAAAAATAAATAAAACTAAATTCATGTACACTTCTCCATCTGCCCCCACCTTAATTAAGAAATTAAATTGTCTTCTGATTAGTTACATGTCTAATATCACCAGTGCACAGCTGATAAGAGTCAACTTGTTTTTTTGCACTGAGGTAGCCTCTATTATCATCATGACTTCCTGGGGGACCAATACAATGTGCACATATATAATTTCAAAATGATCACAGAGGAGCCATAATCCATTTCCCTTTCTCAACTGCAGCAGGCCAGTCAGACTTAATACTATCAGGGCTTGTTTTCTGTAGCACTTCTCTTTTCATTTTCTTTTATAGTTCTTAGGAAGCACTGGCTGTCAGTGACAAAGTTCTGTGCTATTTACCCCACTGCTGCCAACAAGAAGGAGAGTATTTGTATAAGCTTATCAATGACAGGCATTCTCTGTTCAGTAGTATATTATCTTCTTGGCAGAAGGAACAAACTGTCACCTGTCCAATAAAATGAATTTAACTCAACGAAGCAGAATGAGGTGAAAATGGAGAAAAAAATGTATTTTGGGGGTTGTTTTTAAAGCAGTACAGCTTACATCAGAAGCATCTGAAAGTAATTCAGGAGAAAGTAACTAGATGTACTTAGGTAGGAAGAAATTCAGGGTAACTCTGAGAATTGAATTTCCTTTGCTGACAGCGTATAGCCTGCTTGGGATTCTCTCTCTGTCTCTGTCTCTCTCTCTCTCTCTGCCTCTCTATCTCCCTCTCTCTCTCTCTCAAAATAAATAAAGAAACTCCTTAAAAAAAAAGCTCAGCTTGAAGTTAGGTCACAGTGCTCTCAATGTCACTGTATCTGAAGTAAAGATACAAAGAAATCTTGCATCTTCTTTATTGTTAACTAAAACAAAATTATTATTTGCATATAAAATACTTATAAATAAATATGTAGTAGAGCTCAAAAGTGCACATGGGTATTTCTTATTACTGTATGCACACTTTATTTAAGCCACTTTGTTGAGGTATGATTGATATACAATAGGCTGTACATATTTAATGTATACAACTTGATGAGTTTGGAATAAGTATACATCTGTGAAACTATCACCACAATCTATGCCACAAACATATCCATCATCTCCAAATGTTTTTTCCTGCCCTTTTTATTTTATTATTATTTATTTTATTTTTATTTTATTTTATTTTATTTTATTTTATTTTGTTTTATTTTATTTTATGTTGTGTAAGAACACTTAAGATTTACCCTCTTGACAAATTTTTAAGTATGCCTCTTATATAAAGAATCTATAAATAATCTAAAGTAGTGAAACTCGTAAAGGCAGAGAGTAGAATGGTGGGTGCCAAGGAGCTCAGACAGAGGAAGGAACAAGAAGGTATTATTCAAAGGGTACAATGTTTCACTTACACAAAATGTGTAAGTCCTAGAGATCTACTGTGTAGCATACTGCTTATAGTTCATAATACTGCCTTGCATATTTTTACAGTGTGCTTTTGCAAACTACTGTCTTCTAGAGATGGAATCTACTTTTCTGCCCCTTAAATCTTGTCTTGGCCTATGTGATTTGCCATGGTGAATGAGACATGAGACATTAGACATTAGTCAAATGACACAGAGGCTTGAAAAGTATTTACAAATTGGGGTATATCCCTTTTATTGCTTCACCTAGCTGAGTAACTGTTTAATAACTTGGACTAGACTACTAGAAAATCAGAGACATGATCAATCCATTCCCATTGCCTTTGCTAACAGGAGCCAATTACCATCAGTGTGAGGCTAAATACTCTATCCAATTCTACCCTTTCAAACTTCACGGGAATTGCAAAGATCGCTCAACCTGCCAAAACCAGAAGAACCACCAGCCTCACACTCAGAATTGTGAGAAATAATATGTTTTTTTGCTTGCTTGCTTGTTTGTTTACTACTAAACTTGAGGGTGGTTTACTATGCAGTAACAACTAACCAGTGCAATAGACAATTAACATGTGTATTATGTTCTGTGAATTGAATTTCTTTAAACAGTAGTTTCTCCATGCTTAAAACACACATCTGCAAATGTACAGACACATACACTTTTGAATTTCTATATTTTCAAAGTTATCTTCCATTCTTTCTTTCTTTTCTTCAGCTCAACTTCTCAGAAAACAAAATTTACAGTATTTGTCTAATTGTCCTACTCTCCTAACCATTTCTCAACTCACTATTGTAAGATTGATGTTTCCACTACTTTTTACATAAAGTATATACTTATTCAGATTCTTTCAGTTTTTATATAATGTTTTTCTATTGCAGGATCCTATCCAGAGTCACACATTACATTTAGTTTTTGTGTCTCCTTAGTTTCCTCTTCCTTTGACCGTTTCTCCAATATTCCTAGTTTTTGATGACCTTCAAATTTTTGAGGAGTACGGTCAGACATTTCATAAAATGTCTTTCATTTGGGATTTGTCTCATATTTTTCTTATGATTAGACTGGGAATATAGGTTTTAGTGAGGAAAATCACGGAGGTTAGGTGCCATTCTCATCACATCATATCAAGGGTAAATGCTATCTCTGCTGATGCTGACCTTGATCATCGCTGGGTTGAAGAAGGTTTATCACTTTCCTTCACTATCAAGTTACGTTATTTTATCCCCACTTTCCAACTCTGTATTCTTTGGAAACAAGTTACTGTGGACAGCCCACATTTCAAGGAAGGAGGAGTTACATTCCACTTCCTTGAGTAAAAAAGTATTTTATAAACTATTTGATGTTCAACCTACATGGTGAATTTGTCTATTCTTTTGATTAATTACTTATTACATCGATATGGACTTATGGGTAATTATTTTATTCTTTGGGTTATAATTCATGCTTCTTTTTATTCTTGCTCAAATTTTTTTCCAATTTGGGCCATTGGGAACTCTTTCAGTTGGTTCCCATTGTCCTTTTGACCTACCTTCCTCATTGTGTTTTTGTTTGCTGCTTTGTTTTAGCACTTCCTTACTTTCTGGTACTACAAGATACTCTAGGCTGGTCAAGTACATTTCTTGCCACAGTCCTAGAGTTAGTCCTTCTGCAAATAATACTGATCCTTTCAATTGGAGAAAAGTATTAGAAATGAAGATCTTGATACTTTGTGTGTTGGTTTCTATTATGGTACTTTGCTTTTAGGCCTTCTCAGATGACAAAACAAGGCATATGTGTATATACCTAACTATGTATACATACATATTCATAAATACTTTTTATATATAACCATCTATATCTACATGAAGCTAAACATGGTTCCAACTGACGTCTTCAATCTAATCCATTACCATGTAAATAATTCCATCCTTCTCTTGCTTATCTGCAACCTCTCACTCCAACAGTGAGGAACCTGGATCCCACCATCCACCTTCCATTGACTTAATTGTTCAATTCCATGTATAGTGTTTTTTGAACTGCTAATAATGATATTGTTAACTACAGTATATTACCAAAATACAGGTTTTTTTGTTTTGTTTTGCTTTGTTTTTGCTTTAGTCTTAAAGATTCATTTCCATAGTTACTTAGATCAGTACCTCTGTCCCCCACTCCCCTAAGTGAAGTTACTTCATACATTTGTAGCATAGTTAGTTTGTCACTTTCTGCCTTTAAATCCTGGGTCCTCTAACCGCTTAAACTATTGTTTTCAATTTTGTATACATTAATGTTCTGCCATATAGTTCTATTGGTTTTGATAAATATACAATGATATTTATCCACCATTACAATATCATATAGAGCAGTTTCATCACCCTAAAAAGTACCTTATGCTTCATTCACTCATTTAGTCATTTCTCTGTCCCAACTTCTGCCAATCAGTAATCTGTACAATCTCTATAGTTTTCCCTTACTAAAAAGGGCTTATAAATGATATCATGCAAAATCTAGCCTGTTCAGACTGGCTTCTTTCAGTTAGCAATATACATATAAGATTCATCCATGTGTTTGCAAGGCTTGACCATTTATTTTTATCACTGAATAGTATTACATTATATGAAATTTACAGTTTCACATTTTTTATTATTATTAATAAGACTCCTGTAAACTCTTTTTGTGCAGGTATTTTGTACAAGCACACATTTTAAAATCAGTTAGGGACATGCCTAGGAGTCCAATTGTTTGATTATATGGTAAGACTATTTAGCTTTGTAAACACAGCTACATTGTCTTCCAAGGTAGTTGGACCATTTTGTTTTTCTACCAGCAATGAATATACTTTACTGTTTCCTGTATACTCACCAACAATTGATATTGATTTTACTTCTTGTTTCTCCCTGGATCTTAACCATTTAGATATGTGTGGTGGTATCTCACTGTTGTTTTAATTATCAATCCTTTTTAAATATGACTGTAGACCCTATACAAGTTATAAATCTTCCATTGCTTTCAATAGTCAGTTTTTAAATATAGGGTGCTATAAGAGTTCTATATTTCTCAATGAAACACACCCAAGATTATCTATCCATTAAAAAATTAATAAATAAAGCAAAGAGAATACAGTCTTGGACTTCTCTTATTTCTTCCATCAGTTTGCTGGTTCAAATACAGCAATAATATAAAATGTGTTTATCACCCATAGCTGATAATAGAAGGTAATTATACCTTCCTTTTCTACAATAATAATCAAGTTACTATGCCAATAGGTCATTTAATGTGATACTCATAAACAAATAAAAGCGATATCCAGAGAAAAACTAAAGAATAAAATACCAAATAATAAAATAGTGAATAAAATATTGAATGTATTACACAGTAACAAAAGCAAAATAATAATTTGTTAAAATAATTTGTTAAGGTAAAGGTGAGAGAAGTTTTTGAATGTAATTATCCTTGATAACTGATCCTTAAAGTATCTAATCAATTTTTAAGCAGATATATGCAGTATAGAAGAATTTAGTCTGTTTTAAAAACTAATACACATAGATGTTTTACATTAAATGCAGATAATTAAAAATTGAATCTCATGTAAAAATGATAATGTCCTTTGTTTTCAACTTTTTTTTTTTGGCATTGTCTGTAATATCTGAATAGTAACTTACCTCCAGACTCATCCTTGTTACTCGTATTTTTCAATGTTTTATTCTACTCTATGGAAAAAGCAACAACTTGATTACCCTATGATCTGGAAATCTAGCAATTGTGGACTCCATGTCAGACTGAGTATTTTCATGTTTCCACAACCAGAGTAGAATACCTCATTTGAAGTTATGGTTTATTTGGATTATGTTGTGCCAGTAGAAGAAAAAAAAAAAAAAAACTTTTGAGTGATATTACAAACTACCATTCTCCTTCCACCAATCATCATTGTCAAATCAATAAATAAAAACACTAGACTCCAGTTAAATTTAATTTTGGATAAAATAAAATACTGCATGGAACATAGTAGAACTAAAACATTTATTGTTTATTTAAAATTCAAACTTAACTGTGCTTCTTTTCTTTCATCTTGCAAGCCTATCTCTATTCCCTTCAGTTAGTTAGTTCCAGAAGAGATGACATTGAGATAATAAAAGAGAAATAAACTGGATCAGCAGGGAAGATGCTAATACTGCACAGAAAGTACCTAAAATAGAATAAAATATTCGAATGCTCTTTACTTCTTTTTAAAGTAATGATAATATTGATGAGCCTGGGTCTTCATTTAACTCTTAATGCTCCTTTTCATGTTTTCACAGATGTCTCTACCACCATTTTATACAGGGTTAATCCCACCTTTTCTGTCTCTTCTTAAATCACTTTTTTCTGTAAGCAGTGGTGTTCAACACATAATAATAATAAACTATTGTTTTGTTGTTTTTGCCGTTAATTACTGGTATTCCAACAAAGAAGAGGCTTTTATATATCTTCCCAAAGCATTCAGATACATTTAAACATATAACAGACATTTATAACTGAAATAATAAACTTATCTTTGTATATAAAAACATTCTTTTGAATTTCAAACTTTATTAGCATAAATTAAGTTGAGGACTACCTCTTTGGTTTTAAAAGAGGACTCATCCATTATACATAGTTAATATACTGTTGATATATCAGTTATACTGATAACACTTAATAGCACAATATAGCCACCAAGTTCAATTGAATCAAGTTATAAATGTTATGTGTATAAACATTTAAATCCTCACTACAATTTAATTTCTAAACACTCTTAAAACAAAAACTGTGACATAATTAATTTTTAGCAGTATGATACTATTAATCCAAAGAATATAAACTACTTTTGTAGAATAAAAGATATCACTTTAGGTCTAAGATATAGAACAATAAGATTGATAAAAACAAAGTGAGAGACACTGAGGCAACCAAAAAAATTCAGCGCGCTATAGATAGCTTTAAATGACTCTGTGTGTGTGTGTGTGTGTGTGTGTGTGTGTAATAAATCCAGGATGATTCTGTCTTTATGTGATGAAATTCAGCATTATAAGGAGACAGTTTTACAATTACTTGCTATAAATTATATATATATGTATATATATACATAATTCATACATATTATATATATGTATATATATACATATATATATATATATGTATATATAAACAAATCTTCTAAAGGCTAATAATGTTTTAGATTGCAAATGAAAGTCAGTGAGGTGGGATGGATACTAATTTTATTAACATTTATACAGTATTTTTCTAACTACCTTATTATATTGAATTGTACATGACTTCTTGCAATGCTAACAAAGGTTTAAGAATTGTTTTCTCTTTCTTTTGTTGAAAAGTATTAATTCTGATATAAATTTAAATGAATACCTGAGGATATTTTGTAATGAAGACTTTAATATATTTTTATTATTTGATACATACAGCAGGATTCTTACCTGAAAGATACCCGGCTACTGACAGAAACAGAATTAGTTTCCAAGAGGAAGCCATCCTTGGTTACTAGGATATCCTGTGTCCCACCTACTGTGTTTAGCAGCTGTGATGTTTCTTCATTAAAGAATGCCCTGTTTAAATAAATAACAATTTTAAAAAACTAACAAAAAAAAAAGGTAGACAAACACAAACCAACCCAAAAATCTGAGAGTAAAATGACAAACACCTTTTATTGCAAAGGTCAGGTTAATATATATTTGTATTGACAATAATAAAATCTCCATTAAAATTAATAATGCACAATACAAAAAATTCAGAGAAGTGATAAACTTTCCTTAACACATTTAATTATATTGAATACTCCTCTACAGATAATAAAAACATCAGGTTCTAATGGGGATGATTTTTCCTCACAGGGAATGTATAATAGCTTTATTTAGTACATTAGACAAATCATTGGAATAGAAAAATTGGGTAGAAAAACCAGTTATATTAATATATATTCCTCTAGTCTAGAACATAACTAATGATCAGTTAGCCAAGTGATTTCACACATTCTGCCTGTAGCTCATCTAAATCTCCACAGGAAAATTTTTTACTTAATTATTAATGTCAACTGCCTTTGTTTATAACTCCTGTGATTATCTGCACTGTGTTATAGTTCCCTCCTTTGAAGAGATATTTCTCTCAGCGTCTTTTACTAGTCAGAATCTAAAGGAAATTTTTTTGTGAATATTTAACATTTTTTGTCTAATGGAATTTTGATAAGATGACGAGTGTAACACATTAATATCCTTTGGTTCTATTATTTGTACTGAAAGATATGATAAAGATTAAAAAAAACCCATAAAATTCTACCATGAAACTTCCTGCAAGAACTTGACAAATGTACATTAGAAATTCCTATAATAGACAAGTAACTTTTGAATTTTCAGGTGTCAGTTAATGGTGTCCTTCTTAGCCCAAAATGGTTAAATTAAAATAATTGTAATGTAATTTTTAAATAGCAATTTCTTCTTGGAAACTGGTTCCTTCCTAGAGACTTAACGGTTCAAGTTATCTCTATCTTTTAGAAAACATCTTAAAAATTAGACAAGTATTTCCCCTCTTTAGTTAGGTAATAATTTGATATAGTCATGTCCAAACAGGGAAATCTGTTAGTGAATCTTTTACCTGATTAATGTTAGTCCCATTTCATTTGTATGTTTAAATCTAATTTTTGATACTCTATTTGAATTACATGGTTAGATATCATGAGTGGAGAAGAAAGTTAATAATACCTAATAATAGTTGATTATAGTCATCTACTTAAAAAAATACTTTTCATTTTTTTCATCAGAAACAAAGACAGTTTGAAGCACCACAAATGACCTTATCACAATTTTTTACATTTTAAAACACTTTTATTATTTTTATACTGTTTTGGTTTTTGCCAGAAAGGAAAAGGAGAAAATTAGCACTTGACACACAAACATTAGAGAGACTTAAAGTTGCTAGAACTACAATTATGATTCATGAGAACTGCACATTTGAATCAGTTAATTTTCAATCTGTGTTGAAATGGGCCTTTCTCAGATTATTTCTGAGATATTAATGTAGTTTTATTTCACTTGTTTTAATGAGCTTCTGCTCAGTCCCTGTCTCTCAAACTGGTATTTCCCCTGTATATTTACAGTGTGCTATTATGTTAAACATTCTTCATCAACAAATGCAAATGCTTTCGGAGCACTTAAATGCTGTAAGCTGTGAATGTCAAAGACACACAAGGGCACACACCTACACATACGCACACATGTACATGGATGTTAATCACAGGCTCTGAGCCAAATAAGCAAGATACTGTAAGTATATTATTAATATAGAGCTATCAAAAAAGGGATTTATTCATATAATTGGCAGAAGTTGTAAATACAACAGATGGCTCTTCAGTAAAATTTCAAGAACACATTGATCTTAAAAATGAATGAATGGGATAATACAGGGAGACTAACAATGAGCACATGAATAAATAAATCAGTATCAGAGAGTGATCCATACTATGATGTAATTAACACATCAAGGGGCAATGAGGGGATAGAAGGGGCTACTTTAGTAGGGGTTCACAGAAGCAATTTCTGATACGACGACATTTAGGAATTTAGGATGAGTACTCATGTTTTCAACATGCCATTATGGAATAATCTGTATATATCCCATATATGTGCGTATATATATATATATATATATATACATATGTGTGCATATATACATATATATATTCCAGGTACATTTTTTCAATTCTCAAAAATAGTACACTGGATTTTATTACTAAAAGAAACCATTTCATGTTAAGATTTCTTCAAATAAAAATTGTGTGTGTGTGTGTGTGTGTGTGTGTGTTCATTTTCAAGCATCAATGCTTGTTTAATGAGGCTAAAACACAAAAAAATCATAGATCTTTAAAAATCATTCTTTTAAGACATCTAAAGACATTTGTCTTGCTTTCCTTTTTTTTATTCTCTCTCTCTCTTTATTTTTTTTCAAATAAAAAGTAAGAGAAATCATCTTTAGGTTCTGAAATATATAAACTTTTTTTTTATGGTAAACAAAGAAAAAATCCCAACAGTCCTTAATAACATAGATACTAAGAAAATGTTTTTTTTTCCTTTTCTTTATTGTTTTTATTTTAATTCCACTACAGTTAACATACAGTGACATTAGTTTAGGTGTGCAATGTAGTGTACCTTACTCAGTGGTAAGTGTACCTTACATCATGGTAAGTGTACTCTTTAATCCTTATCACCTATTTCACCTATCCACCCTCACTTCCTCTCTAGTACCCATCAGTTTGTTCTCTATAGTTAATAGTCTATTTATTGGCTTTTCTCTCTTTCTTCTTTTGTTCATTTGTTTCTTAAATTCCACATATGAGTGAAATCATATGGTATCTGCTTTTTCTGGACTGGTTTCACTTAGCACTATACTCTCTAGTTCAATCCATGTTGTAGAAAATGGCAAGATTTCATCTTTTGTATGGCTGAATGATGCCACATTGTATATAAATATCAATTCTGTCTCTATTCATATATTTATAGATACTTGGGCTGCTTCCATAATTTGGCTATTGTAGTAATACCGTGATAAACATGGTGTTGCATACATCCTTACCAATTAGTGTTTCGTATTCTATGGGTAAATACCCGGTACTGTGATTACTGCATCATATGGTAGTTCTATTTTTAACTTTTTAAGGAACCTCCATACTATCTTCCACAGTGGCTGCACCAGTTTGCATTCCCACCAACAGTGCAAGAGGGTTCCTTTTTCCCATGTCCTTGCCAAGACTTGCTGTTTCTTGCGTTGTTGATTTTAGCCATTCTGACAGGTGTAAGGTGACATTTCATTGTAGTTTGATTTGTATTTCTTTCATGATGAGTGTCGTTGAGCATCTTTTCATGTGTCTGTTGGCCATCTGTGTCTTCTTTGGAGAAAATCCATTCATGTTTTCAGCCCATTTTTAATTGGATTATTTGCTTTGTGTGTGTTGAGTTCTATACGTTCTTTATATATTTTGGATACTAACCATTTATTAGATATGTCATTTGCAAATATCTTCTCCATTCTGTTGTCTTTTAGTTTTGTAAACTTTTTTATATGCCTCTCTTGAAAACACAATTATTTTCATGACTTGAATAAAATGTTTTATTAATCAGATTAATAAAATAATATAAAACTACCTTATTTTATGGATTACAGTATATTAAGTCCCTATTACAAGCCAGATTAAGTTATAATCAGTTAATAAATTTTACTAAAGAACATCAGGATGTATTTTTAGAAATGCCCTAATGGAGACTGGCAGCTGTAGAATAGAGTGTTGTTCATCAAAATATTGGAAAAGTAATAAATTCTAATTGGGAAACTACTAATTGGATACATTTTTTAAAAAACCTCACATTTTAAGAGAACTTATTTCAATGTTTAGAATATTATCACATTAATTAAAAACGCATTAAAAACCTCACTTTTTAAAAGAACTTATTTCAATGTTTAAAATACTATCACTGTTAGTGATAGTAACAATTAGTACTAGTCACTATTATCACCTGTGATAGTTAAAGAAAAATATGTGAAATGAAATCATATTAGTTTGCAAATTTTTACTTGAATATTGCATATATTTGCAATTGAAGTAAAATTAGATCTTTGTATGAAGTTATAAATCATAAGTATTAAATGCATTGCACAGTTGATCGTGTAGATAATTACTTAAAGGCATCACATCTTAAGTTGAATTTTAAATAGAAATGCTAACATATGTTGTGTGGTGCCTGGGTGGCTCAGTCGTTAAGCATCCGACTTCTGCTCAGGTCATGCTCTCCCGGTTTGTGAGTTCAAGCCCCGTGTCGGGCTCTGTGCTAGCAGCTCAGAGCCTGGAGCCTGCTTCAGATTCTGTGTCTCCCTTTCTCTCTGCACTTCCCCCACCCACACTCTGTTTCTCTCTCTCAAAAGTAAAATAAAAACATTTTAAAAATGTAAAAAAAAAGAAATACTAACATTTGTTGTGTAAAATTGATTAAAGGATAATTGCTGGCATTGGAATAGTAGTTTTTTTTAATGCATATATTAAACTGCCTTATGACTGATATTCATATGTGAATGTATATAAAGAAAGATTTCTATTATTGCCTGTTGATCTCTCTTTCCAGTTCTCTAGAAATTATTTCCTACTGTTTGACCCCTTACAATCTATTTTAAAACATAATTACATTTTAAAACATAAATCAGGCTATATCATTTCCCTGTTTCACTGGTTTATTCTTAAAATCTAAATTCCTTATATAGTCTGCAAAATGATATATAGTCTAGTCCCTGCCTAACTTTCTGACTTCATCTTCCAGCACTCTAGACTCTATTCCCACCACACTGATTTTCTTGCTGCTTCTCAGATATGCCTAGCACTCATTGTTTCCTTTGCCAGGACCCCTCCATCATCAGTTCTTCCCAAACAGATAACCTTAAACCCTGAAGACCCTGCTCTTCAGGCTTTTCTTAATTCTTCTCCTTAAATAAGAAGTCCCTTCCCAACCTTCTTTCTGTTATCCCTGTCACTGGTTTTCCATGCATTGTCCCTGCCTTATTTTTATTCTTTGCATTTATCAGTGCCTGAGGTTATGCTATTTGTTTATTTTATTTTTAATTATCTTTTTCTCCTAGTGGGATGTGATATCCATAAAATCAGTAGTTTTGTCTTGTGTATCTTTGTAGACTCCTCATATAGAACAGAACAGGTTTGGTTTTAGTAGCTATACAATTGCTATTTTTGAATAGTAATTATTGAATAAACTGAAATCTCTGGTAAATACATTATTTGGCACAAAGTAACATAAGAAGAAATTAATCACGGCAACCACTACCACTTATAAAATTCTATGTGCTAGACATTATCCTATGTGCTCTACCTACACAACCTCTATAAATTAACTTGACACCTTTTATTGATGAAGAAAACTTGCCCAACATCACACAGCTGGTAAAAGTCATAACTGGGGTAAGAATAATGTTGACTTTTAAGCTACATAA
Organism: Panthera uncia; assembly: GCF_023721935.1. Lineage (NCBI taxonomy): Eukaryota > Metazoa > Chordata > Mammalia > Carnivora > Felidae > Panthera > Panthera uncia. Next base: position 78,000,654 of record NC_064808.1, on the reverse strand, counting down.
TCTCTTACAAAACTTCATAGCAATCTCTACAAAAATTTCAAGAAGCCCTCTTATCTGACATAATTGGGACTGGTACTAAGTTCATTTAAAACAATAATTTAAAAAAATCATACAGGCATACCTGAAACATTATAATTTAACTAATATGATTTGACTTTATATTTTTGGCCAATCTTATTATATAGAAAGGAGATGTTTTCTTCTGATTATGAATATTCTGATGGACAAAATCTTTTATTTATCTCAACATAGTGAGTTTTTATACACAAGTCCTGCCTATAATACATCATATACAATTTTTAAGTTTTTGAAGTGGTGTAAGGATGTGTGAAGTGTCTTGATGACAGCATCTTTGAAGATTTTTATTATTTTTATACAGTTGCCTCATACACACCCACTTTTATAACATTTCCTAAGTCAGTTATTTTCTTGTTTGTTCAAGACTATTAGTTTTTGTGGTTTTAAAAAATCTTTTGTTTTGTTGTCATAGAACCAAATGCTCCCACTGCTGGTGCACTCATATGTCATTAATCTGCATGTTTATTTTAATTACCTAATTACATCAATAAGTACAACCTCCATAAACAGTGTAAATACAACTGAATATTGTTAAGCATGCAACTTACACAGCAGCAGTGAGTAAACTAGAAATGACCCTACTTAACCGTCAGCATCTAACTTATTCTGAATTATTTTTATTTATAGACACAATAAAGGGTGTTACTTGGCAAATTAGTACAGTAGAGTAAAAGTTTTTCTACTCTAATTAGCATGTGACAGGGCTACAATATGAGGGACCTGGATGTACATTTTGGTAAAACAATAAAATAATCAAGTATACATTTTTCTGTGTACCTTATTCTCCATATCAACCATGACTCTGCCAAAAATTGAGCTAGTGGCACTTTTGCTTGGAATATGTATTTTTTAAGCTGAGCAAGGACAGGACAGAACTCATTGAAAAAAAATAAAAAAAAACATTAAGAATCTTTTATGGGGAATTATATTTTAGATGTCCTTGAAGTGGCACCTGGACAAAACAACAGATAATAAGATGCAACAGAAGATCTAGCAGAAAAAAGTGAATAAAAAATAAAAGTATATGTGTTGGTCTTGTTAGGTTTGCTATCATTTATCTCTTGAGGACCAAGCAGCAATGCCAGGAAGAGAGACTTCTTGCTCTCAAACACAACCAGAGTGAGTTATGATATTGAGAGTCACAAGAAAATAAATTACACTTTTGTTTCCTGGACAAAGGATTATGGGTTGTAGATAGAAGATGGAGTTCATAGTGTTTACATAAATTTTGAGGTATGATTTTCTATAGTGTGTAGTTAAACATGGTTCTGGTCTAGTTTCCTCATCCTTTTAAATCCAAAAACTTATTTTGACTTCAATAGAACCTGTCTCATGAAAAGGGATACAGTAACAATTTAAGAAGCAGCAGCACTAGTCATCTGAGACCTCAAGCCAACTTTATAATTTTATTTAAAACAGAAGAGTAGAGGAAAATACAGCTCAAGACTATGTAATAATACAGGGTGCACTTAATGGAGATGGGAATCAGAAAAGAGAAAAAGACAACTCTAAGAAACTCGTGCCAGAAATATTCCATGATTCTTATCACCTGGTGACTGGTATAAGGAAAGTGTGAAGACAGAACCCTAACTTATTGCACATGACACTAGCCTCCATGTAAATTCTGACAGGACCTTTCCTGGGATCTTGAGTACCATCCTATGGCCAGGTAACAGAAGATTTCCCTTTCTGATAATTTGGAAACTAGACACCGTGACAAAGCTTCCTTCTTAAAATAATACAAAGTATAAAATACTTTTAAGTGCCTTAATGAATTAATTCAGGAGGAAAAACTTACTGAAGAGCAAAATGAGATAAAAGCAGCAAGCAGAGAAATGAAGCTAAGTTTCACTGTTGGGTCATTTATCAAATCTTAGTGAACTTTATCTTGGTGTTCATGGCTTCGCTGAGAGTATGAGATCCAAAAATTAAAGCCTAGAGCCCACAAGTGTGGATGTTTAAATAGGAGACTCCATATATCTAGGAGCACAAAGGGTTTCAAAATCATAGGATGAACTAAAAACACCCCTCCAGAAAGATACTCCACCAACAGAATAGTAAAAGAAAAATTTTATTCTTAAACCATGAGGCTATACGGAAACAAAAAATCTCATAGTCAATAATCATAATATGTACAGGAAAACAAATCACTATGAGTGATAGTCAATAGAAATAATAAAAGTCAGAATCAGACCTGCAAAGAGTTTAGATATTTGACTTTTCAGGCACGAATTGTACATATATATATATTTTGTTTTAAACATAAGGAATTGTGTTATGAAAAAGAAGAAAAAAAATTAAAAATGTTTAGAATGCAGCCCAGAAAAGCAAATGGATGGAAAATGTGAAAGGAAGGTAAACAAAATGGAGGGCATACTAAGAATATCTTATATATATAATCATATTTTCAGAAAGAGAAAGAGACTGGGATGAAGAAATATATGAAGAGAGAGATAGTTGTTAAAATTTACCAAAACTTCTGAAATTGACCAATATTAACTCTCAGAAAGACAGTAAAAAAGCAAGAAGAATAAACAACTGATAAAGTCATAATGAAAATGCTGACCATCAAAGACAACATCCAGAGAGAAAAAAAGGCATTAATTGTTCAGGTAGGAAAATCAGACTCTCAGTGACTTAATAATAGCAATAATGGGATCCAAAAATATTGGAATAATGAGCTGGTAAAAATAAGTCAATATATAATTATAAACCTTGTGAAAATTTATTTCAGGGACACTTATTCAAAAACTGAGAGGTCAATTTTATCTTAATAAAGCTGGGAAAAAACAGAGTTTGTCAAAAATAAATCTTTACTAAGAAAAATACTATAAAATAGTAATTATAAAATAGAAGAAAAGAATAATTGCAGAGAGATTTCTGAAATAAAAAAAAAGGAACATAACAAAAGCTGAATCATGATGTTTAATATATGCCAGGAATTGTTGCTTTGGAAACATATTTAACACACATAACTCTTTGAGAAAAAACTAATATTCTTATTTTAAAGATGAGAAATATGAGGTATAGAGAGGTTAGGTAAATTTTCTAAGACTGAACAGCTGTTGAGTAAACTTGAGATTTATATCTAGACAGTATGGGTACAGAGACTATGACTTTTTTTAATGTTTATTTATTTTTGTGAGAGAGAGAGACAGAGTGTGAGAGGGGGAGGGGCAGAGAGAGAAGGAGACAAAGAATTCTATGGAGGCTCCAGGCTCAGACCTGTCAGCACAGAGCCAGTCTCTGAGCTCCAATTCACTAACTGTGAGATCATGACCTGAGCCAAAGTCCGATGCTTAACTGACCCAGCACCCCATTCAATGAACATGACTTTAAACAACACACTATACTGTCTGAAAAAAATAATAAACAAAAAATACAGTATGAGGGCAAATTTATGAAAAGATTGTTTTAATGGATGTTAGTAATGGTTTTTTGAATATCACACCTAAACTACAAACAACAAAATAAAAAATAAATAAATGAGACTACATCAAACTAAAAAGCTCTGCACAGCAAAAGAAACCATCAACAAAGTGAAAAGACAACCTACAACATGGGGAAAAAGATTTGCAAACCATATATCTGATAAGTGGTTAATATCCAAATACATAAAAATCTCACACAACTCAATAGCCAAAAAGGAAAAAAAATGGGCAAAAGATCTGAGTAGACATTTTTCCAAAGAAGATATATGAGAGACAAACAGCTACATGAAAAGATGCTCAGCATTCACTTGTCATTTGGGAAATGAAAATTAAAACTACAATAAGATATCATCTTACACCTTTTAGAATGACCATCCTGAAAAAGACAAGAAAGATCAAATTCTGGCATGGATGTGAAGAAAAGGGAACCTTTATTCACTGTTGGTGGGACTGTAAATTAATATAGCTACTATGAAAAATAGTAAGAACCTTCAAAAAATGAAAATACAACTATCTCATGAGGCAGAAATTTCACTTCTGGGAATATATACAACAGAAACAAAAACACTAACTCAAAAAGGAAAGATATCTGCACCCTCATGTTCACAGCAGCATTATTTACGATAGCCAAGATGTAGAAACAATCTTAGTGTCCATCAATAGATGAATAGAAGAAGGAAATGTGATATATATACACAATGAAGTACCATTTGACCATAAAAATGAGGAAATCTTACAACATTAATGGAAGGCATTAATGCTAAGTGAAATAAGTCGGAGAAAGACAAATACTGTATAGCCTCATATATGGAATCTAAGAAAAAAAAGAACAAATAGCAAAAAAACTCATAGAAAAAGAGATCAGACTTATGGCTACCACAGGTGGAGGATGGGGGAAGGAGAGATTAGAGGAAGGTGGTCAACGGTACAAACTTCTAGTTATATGATAAATAACTACTAGGGGTGTTTGTACATCATGGTTACTAAAGTTAACACTGCTGTATGGTATATAGAAAAGTTAAGAGAGTTAATTTGAGAATTATCTTCAAAAGGAAAATTGTTTTCTTTTTCTTTTATTTTTAGCTTAACATATTGTGGTAATTATTTCACAATATATGCAATTCAAACCATTATGCTGTATATTAAACTTATACAGTGGAATATATCAATTATTTCTCAGTAAAACTGGAAGAAAAAGTTTGAAATAAAAAAAACATTGTTAATAAAACTATAATAATCGTATCTTGAATGGTAAAAAGTAAAGCTAATATACAGTTAAAATATATGAAACTAGTAGCAAATATATAAGGAAAGAAGTGACTGAAATTAAGTCGTTTAACAGTTCATATATATTCAGAAAGATATTAAATTTAAATTTTTATAAAATATGTTTTCCTAGGTTAACTGATGAATAAATAGAAATTTGTTAGAAAACAAATCTATTCATCATAAATATTTACCACTGCCCACTTTTTGGTGATGAAAAGAAATTATACATTTAAAACTTCTTTACACAGAATATAACACATACAGAACTTCCGGCATGTCCTATAAAACATAAATCTAATTTTTAGTCTAACTTTAGAGACTCATCAGATTTTGATTCGAACTATGCATGTTGTCACATCTACTGCTCCACCTCAAAGAGTTTGGAGCCCAGATACATGAAATATCAAACCTAATATACAAACCTACTTCATATTGTGTATCTTCTAAGAAATGCTCACTCTCTCATCCATCAGAATAAAATTCCTTATTTGAAAATACCTAGTTGTGAAACAAATAAAACAAATTATTAAATTTCCTGATTAAAGGCAAATGCAAAATCTTAATTCAAGAATGGATTTGGAGTATCCAAGCTGCAAGATGCCAGCATGGCTGCAAGCCAATGCCCAGATGGGAGAAATAGGAAATCCAGTCTGTGAATTGCAAATATTTAGATTTTAAAGGATACACGGGCCCGAGAAAGGAGCTTGATTTTTTATATACATCATAATAATACAAATAAATTATTCCTACAATATAAATCAATTTCTAAAGTTCTCAGATATTTTTCAGTAATGTTTAATTTTGCCATATAACGTACACAGAGTGACACCTGGGTGGCTCGGTTGGTTAAGCATCTGACTCGTGATTTCGGCTCAGGTCATGGTCTCATGTTTCTGAAATCCAGCCCCACCTTGGCTGTGCGCTGACAGCAGGGAGTCTAATTGGGATTCTCTCTCTCTCTCTCTCTCTCTCTCTCTCTCTCTCAAAATAAATAAATAAACTTAAAAAATTAAATAGAAACATGCAACTCTCCATTTTTTACAGATTGGACAAACATATAAAAAGTGATGGGCTTGCCTAACACCTCACATACCTCACTGTCAGCATCAGGATTAGCTTTCCTTCCAGCTGATCCCTAGGGTAGAGAGTTAAACAATATCTGCAAACTGCCTTTACCATTTTCTACTGATGAGAAAATATTCTACATTGAGACATGGAGAATTAAGAAGACATTTTCACATGCTTTAGGAAAGATTCTTCTGAAAGAGAGGAATGACTTGTGACATTAAGCCTGGTTTCTTGCAGTAAGAAGGTCTCAGTGAAGGGCAATATGTGTAAATAATGAAAAAGGACACGTGGGTTATTGCATTCTGGAAAACAAACCAATGAGGACATGTGTCCAGGGTTCCACATGAGCAAGTAAATTAACTAAATTGTGTGTAAAAGAGTTTTATATGTATAATTTCAGGTATATATTTCTTATATACTGAACAGTAAGAGGTAGTAAAAATTCAAGATGAGAATATATTTGTTTTCTGATGAATTAAAGTTAGTGTCAGAGGGACTTCCAACAGCTCAACAGGTAGAACAATACAAGAAAACACGTAGGAAACCCAAAGGATTTTGAGTCTCAGAGATATCTTTTGTATCATATGTGATATTAATAAGATTTTAGACTCATGATCTCTAACAAGAAAGATGGAATTCATATTAATCCTGATATTTAATTTCCTTTTAATTAATTCAAATATGGAAACAAGAATTCGTTTTTTTTTTTTTAATTTTAATTCTAGTGTAGGTAACATACAGTGTTATATTAGTTTCAGGTGTACAATGAAGTGATTCAACAATTCCATACATCACCCAGTGCTCATCATAAGTGCACTCCTTCATCCCCATCACCTATTTAACCCATCCCCCAAACACCTTCCCTCTGGTAACCATTAAGTTTCTTCTCTATAGTGAAGAGTCTGTTTCATGGTTTATCTCTCTCTCTCTCTCTCTCTCTTTAACTTTGTTCATTTGTTTTGTTTCTTTTTTTCCCACAAAGTTTATTTATTTATTTTGACAGAGAGAGAGAGAGAGAGAGAGAGAGAGAGAGAGAATGTGCACAGGGGAGAGGCAGAAAGCCCTGGCAATAAAGGATCCCAAGTAAGCTCTGTGCCCTCAGCAAACCATGGGATCATGGCCTGAGCTAAAATGAAGAGTCATATGCTCAACCAAATGAGCCACCCATGTGTCCCTGTTTATTAAGTTCCACATACAAATGAAATTGTATGGTATTTGTATTTCTCTGACTGACTTATTTCACTTACATCAATACATTCTAGCTCAATTCACATCATTGAAAATGACAAGATCTCATTCCTTTTTTTTTAATGACTGAATAACGTTCCGTTGTATACACATACCACATTTTCCTTATCCATTTATCTGTGAATGGACATTTGTGCTCTTCCATAATTTGGCTATTGCAAATAACGATGCAATGAAGATAGGGATTCATATATATTTTCAAATTAGTGTTTTGTATTCTTTGGGTAAATACCCAGTATAGTGATTAGTAGATCATATGGTAGTTTTATTTTTAAATTTTTGAGGAACCTCCATACTGTCTTCCACAGTTGCCGTACCGGTTTATATTCCTAGCAACAGTGCACAAGGATTTCTTTTTCTCCACATTCTTGCCAACACTACTGTTTCTTGAGTTTTTGATATTGGCCATTCTGACAAGTGTGAGGTGATATTTCATTGTAGTTTTGATTTAGATTTCTTTCGTGATGAGTGTTGTTAAGCATCTTTACATGTGTCTGTTGAACATCTGTATGTCTTAGAGATATGTCTGTTCGTGTCTTCTAATCATTTTTAAATTGGATTATTTGTTTTTTTGTGTGTGTATTGAGTTGGATAAGTTCTTCATATATTTCGGATACTAACCCTTTATCAGATATGTCATTTTCAAACATCTTCTCCACTCAGTAGTTTGCCTTTTAGTTTTTATGATTGTTCTCTTCACTGTGCAAACGCTTTTTGTTTTAATGAAATCCCAATAGTTTATTTTTCCTTTGATTTCCCTTGCCTCAGGAGACATATGTAGACAGATGTTGCTATGGCTGATGTCAGAGAAATTGCTTCCTGTATTTTGTTCTGGATTTTTATAGTTTCAGGTCTCACATTTAGGTCTTTAATCCATTTTTATTTTATATTTTTGTATACTGTAATGCATCTAGCTTTCCATTTTTCCCAACACAATTTGTTGACAATACCTTTTCCCAATGTATATTCTGCTTCTTTTCTGGAATATTAATTGACCAAACTATTGGGGGTTTGTTTCTGTTTTTTTTTTTTTTTTTTTTTTTATTTTTTTTTTAAGTTTTTTTTTTTTTTGAGAGAGAGAGAGACAGAGCATGAACGGGGGAGGGGCAGAGAGAGAGGGAGAGACAGAATCGGAAACAGGCTCCAGGCTCTGAGCCATCAGCCTAGAGCCTGATGCGGGGCTCGAACTCACGGACCGCGAGATCGTGACCTGAGCCGAAGTCGGACGCTTAACCGACTGAGCCACCCAGGTGCCCCTGTTTCTGGGTTTTCTAATCTGCTCCATTGATTGATGTGTCTATTTTTGTGCCAGTACCATGTTTGATTACTACAGCTTTGCAGTATGACTTGAAGTCCAGAATTGTAATACCTCCAGTTATATTTTTCTTTTTCAACATTGTTTTGGCTATTCTGGGTCTTTTCTGGTTCCATACAAATTTTAGGATCTTTTGTTCTGATTCTGTGAAAAATGCTGTTGGCATTTTGATAAGGATTGCATTACATCTGTAACTTCCTTTGGGTAGTATGGTTATTTTAACATTTGTTTTTCTAATCCATGATTAGATTTTGTTTTATTGTTTACATTGTACAGGTCTTTCACCTCTTTGGTTATGTTTATTCCTAAGTATTATATTATTTTTGCTTCAGTTGTAAATGGGATTATTTTCTTAATTTCTCTTTGCACTCCTTCATTATTCATTAATAGAAATGCAATCGATTTCTGTACATTGATTTTGTATCCTGTGACTTTATTGAATTCATTTATCAGTTCTAGTACTTTCTTGGTGGATTCTTTTGGGTTTTCTATTGTAGTATCATGACATCTGCAAATAGTGTAAGTTTTTTACTTCTTCCTTACCAATTTGGATGCATTTCATTTCTTTTTGTTGTCTGATGGTTATGTCTATGACTTCAGTACTATGTAATATAAAAGTGATGAGAGTGGATATCCCTGACTTTAGAGGAAAAAAACTCATTTTTTTTTTTTTTTTTTGCTATTGACTATGATGTCAGCTGTGGGTTTTTCATATAAGGCCTTTATTATGCTGAGGTATGTTCCCTCTATACATTGTTGAGAATTTTTATCATGAATGGATGTTGTACTCCTTCTATTGATGTGATCATATGGATTTTATTCTTTGTCTTGTTGTTGTGATGGATCACATTGATTGATTTGTGAATATTGACTCACTTTGGCATCCCAAGAATAAATTCCACTTGATTGTGGTGAATGGTTTTCTGAAATGTATTGTTGGATACCTTTTGATATTTTTTTAGAGAGAGAGAGAGAGAGAGCAAGTGAGTGAGGGGCAGAGAAAGAGAGAATCCCAGGAGAGACAGAGGAAGAACAGAAGAAAGAGAGAGAGACAGAGAGAAAGAGCGAGAGAGCGAGAGAGCGAGAGAGAGAGAGAGAGAGAGAAATGGGGCTGATCTGAATCAGGGCTCATGTTTTTAACCAAAGCAGGGCTCCTGTTTTACCAGAAGCAGGGCTTCAGCTCACCCAATGTGGACCTTGAACTCATGAACCTTGAGATAGTGACCTGAGCCAACAATGTCAGATGCTTAACGACTGAGCCTCCCAGGTACCCTTGATAATATTTTGTTGAGGATTTTTGCATCTATGTTCATCAGAGATATTGGCCGATAGTTATATTATTTTCGTACTGTGTTTATCTGGTTTGGGTACCAGAATAAATCGTGCCTTGCAAAATAAATTTGGAAGTTTTCCTTCCTCTTCTATTTTTTTGGTTAGAGTTTGAGAAAAATAGATATTAATACTTCTTTGATTATTTAATAGAATTCACCTGTGAGGCCATCTCCTCTTGGAATTTTGTTTGTTCAAAGTTTTTTTGATTACATATTTAATTTTATTGTTGGTAATTGGTCTGTTCAAATTTCCTATTTCTTCCTGATTCTATTTTGGCAGGTTACATGTTTCTAGAAATTTATCCATATCTTCTAGGCTCTCCAATTTTTTGGCATATAACTTTCCATAATATTCTCTAAAAATCCTCTGTATTTCTGTGGTGTGAATTGTTATTTCTCCCCTTTCCTTTTGAATTTTATTTCAATTCTCTCTCTCTCTCTCTTTTTGATGAGTCTAGCCAAAGGTTTTCAATTTTGTTAATCTTTTCAAAGTACCAGCTCCTTGTTTCAGTGATCTGTTCTATTGGCATTTTTAGTTTCCATTTGCTTTATTTCTGCTCTAATATTTTTTGTTAAATGTTTATTTATTTTTGAGAGAGAAAGAGAGGGAGAGAGAAAGAACGTGCATGGGAGACGGAGAGAGGCAGAGAGAGAGAGGGAGAGGATCCAAAGCAGGTTCTGCACTGACAGCAGAGAGCCCAACGCAGGGCTCAAACTCACAAACTGCAAGATTATGACCTGAGTCAAAGTCAGATGATTGACTGAGTCACCCAGGTGCCACAATTTCTGTTTTAATCTTTATTAGTTCCTTTATTCTACTAGTTTTGGGTTTTGTTGTTGTTCTTTTTCTTTTTTCTGGTTCCTTAAGGTGTAAGGTTAGGTTGTGTATTGCTTTTTGAGGTAGGCCTGTATTCCTATAAAATTCCCTCTTAGAATCACTTTCACCACATATCAAAGATTTTGGACAGTTTGGTTTCATTTTCATTTGTCTCCATGTATTTTTTTTTTTATTCCTCATTGATTTCTTGGTTGATCCATTTATTGTTTAGTAGCACATTATTTAACCTCCATGTATTTATGCTCTTCCCAGATATATTCTTGAGATCGATTTCTAGTTTCATAGCATTATGGTCAGAAAGAAGCATGGAATTACTTTGATTTTTTTTTTTTTTAATTTGTTGCGACTTGTTTTGTGGGCTAATATGTGGTCTCTTCTGGAGAATGTTATATGTGAACTTGAAAAGAATGTGTATTCTGCTGTTTTAGAATGGAATGTTCTGAATACATTTGTTAAATACATCTGGTCCAGTGTCTCATTCAAAGCCACACTTTCTTTGTTGATTTTCTGTTTGGATGATCTGTCCATTGATATAAGTAGGATACTTAACTGCATTAAGTATTTGGGTGTCCTTGTAATGGGTGCATAAATATTTATAATTTTTATATATACCTTGTTGGATTGTCCTCTGAATGATTATATAGTATCCTTCTTTGACTGTTGTTACAGTCTTTGTTGTAAAGTCTATTTTGTCTCATATAAGTGTTGCTACACAGGTTTCTTTTCACATCCATTTGCATGATAGATGTTTCTGTATCCCTTCACTTTCACTGTGTATGTGTCTTTAGGTCTGAAATGAGTCTCTTTTAGGCAGCATATACATGGGTCTTTTTTTCTTTTTAATATTCCATCACCCTATATCTTTTGAATGGAGAATATAGTCCATTTAAATACAGAGTAACTATTGATAGGTATGTATTTATTGCCATTTTATTACTTGTTTTTATGGTTGTTTTGTAATTCTTCTCTATTCCTTTATTTCCTTGCTCTCTTCACTTACATTAGTTGACTTTCTTTAGTGATATATTTAGATTCCTTTCACTTTTTTGCATATCTATTACTGGTATTTGATTTTTGGTTACCATTTGGTTTGTATATATCATCTTCTGCATATAGCAGTTTATATAAAGTTGATAGTCACTTGAGTTTGAAACCATTCTTTACTCCTCTGCTCCACACATTTTTGGTATATGGTGTAATACTTCACATATTTTTATTTTGGATGCCTTGATTGATTTTTACAGATATACTTATTTTTACTACTTTTGTGCTTCCTATTTTCCTTACTCTTGCTTATGGTCTTTCTTTTCCACTCAAAGGGTCCCCTATAACATTTCTTGTAGGGCTGTTTATTGATCACAACTCCTTTAGTTTTAGTTTTTCTGGGAAACTCTTAATTTCTCCTTCTATTCTGAATGATAGCCTTGCTAGATAGAATAATCTAGGTTGCAGATTTTTCCCTTTAAGCAGTTTGAATATATCATGCCACTCCCTTCTGGCCTGCAAAGTTTCTCCTGAAAAATATGCTAATAGCCTTATGAATTTCCATTGGGTGTAACTGTTTTATTTTCTCTTGCTGCTTTTAAAATTCTCTCTTTACCATTATTTTTTTTCCATTTTAATTACTATGTGTTTTGGTGTGGACCTCCATGGGTTGATTTTGTTGGGGGATCTCTGTGTCTTCTGAATCTGGATTTCTTCTTTCTTTCTCAGGTTAGGGAAGTGTTCAGCTATTATTTCTTCAAATACATTTTCTGCTCCCTTTTCTTTTTCTTCTTCTTCTGAGATCCTATATTGTGAGTGTTATTACATTTGATGGTGTTGCTGAGTTCCCTCAGTCTATTCTCATTTTACATTTAAATTTTGTTTTAAGTTTATTTATTTATTTTGATACAGAGAGAGTACAATTGGGGTGAGGGGCAAAGAGAGAGGGAGAATCTCAAGCAGGCCCCATGCTCTCAGTGCAGTCTGATGTGGGGCTGGAACTCATGAAACTCAGATCATGACCTGAGGTGAAATCAAGGTCTGGTTGCTTAACTGACTGAGCCAACCAGGTGCCCCTCATTTTGCATTTTTTTTTCTCCAGGTTACTGATTCATTCTTCTGCTTTGACTAATCTACTATTTACTCCATCTAGGCTTGTTATGTATGTATGTTAATTTATATTGAGAAAGAGTGAGAGAGCACATGAGCAGGGGAAGGGCAGGGAGAGAGGGAGACAGAGAATCCCCAGCAGACTCTGCACTGTCAGCACAGAGCTGGACATGGAGGTCAGTCTCATGAGTCATGACATCACTACCTGAACCGAAATCAAAAGTGGGATGTTCAACAACTGAGCCACCAAGGTGTCCCCATCTAGGTATTTTTAATTTCGTTGACTGTGTTCTTCATTTCTGATTTCTCCTTTTTTATCTCATTGCTAAGGGTCTCATTGATGATTTCCACTCTTTTTTTAAGTTAAGTGTGTAGCTTTATGAATATTACTTAAATCTTAAATTTTCTGTCATCTCTATTACTTATCTCCTTTTTGCTTATTACGTTCCTTGTAATTTTGTCCTTTATTTCATTTAGGACATATTCCTCTGTCTCCTCATTTTCTCTAACTCTCTGTGTCTGTTTCTCTTTACTAGGAAAGACATCCATGTCTCCTGCACTTGAAAGTAATGGTCTTGTGAAGAAGAGGTCCTATAGCCCTAGTGTGCAGTGTCCCTTGTTCAACAGAACTTGATACTTCAGGGTTGTCTCCTATGCCTGATGTATCCACCCTTCTCTTGTGGTGAGCCTTTTAGTCCAGTTGTCTGTAGAGGTTCTCTTTTCCTGTTGTGGACAGTGTTTGGTCCCTGTGGCTTAGTGGGCTAGTCTTGAGATGCCTGGAGCTTAGGTTGAGTCAGAGCAGATACAGTAGCACAAAACTGCAGGGTGATTTTCCTTTGTGTCCCTAGAGTTTTCCTTGGTGGGTGATACCTGTGGTCAGACCAACTGTCTGCATCCAGTCCACTGCTACATCTCTGTCTGACTTCTGGGTGTGATTTTCTTTCCCTGTCTCTGGAGAAAGTCATTTTGGAGTGGTGCTGGGCACTATAGGGACTGCTTGCACACTGCCAGGCTTGTGGCATGGCCCTGTATGGGCCCTGGCCAAAAGCCTATTAGGGCAGCTCCCCAAAGTACAGTTGGGGAGGGCATTGTGATGGGGCAATGGTGCTAGCAAGCTTTATATGTCCCTGTCTTCTGGGGGTGGGGCCCTATAGTGCTGGGACTGAGGCAGGCTATCCAAAGGGGTAGATTGGTGGAAGCACAGCATTGGTGGGGGAGGGGACCAGAGCAGCAGTGTTAACAAGTTACTTAGAGTGTTCCACAGGTGATCCTAGGTTTACACTGGGGAGCTGGGATGGACAATGGCCCCTTTAAGTTCCTTTATCCCTGAAGGAATGTCCCTGGGGTTTCTGTCCCTCAGAACATGCTTTGAGATTAGTAAATAACTCTCCCTCTCATATGCCCCAGGCACATTTCAAACTGCTGCTTCTATGCTGCAGAGATATGCTTCTATCTCTGTGGGCTGTTTATTCTGCTATCTTTTTAATGGCAGGGACTCAGTTTCCTCTTGCCCTCCTAGCTATCTCAGAGAAAAGCCAACTGATTTTTTTTTTAATTCCACATTTTAAGTCCTGCTAGTTGTAAGAACTCACAAAATTCAGCTCCTTTGATTTTCAAAGCCATATATTATGAAAATTTGTCTTCCCTGTGCAGGTTTCTTGGTATGAGGGTCTCCCCTCTCGATGCCTGCAGTGTGCCTCTCTCCCATGGACAGTCTGAGGAGTCCATTTAGTTCCTGACCATGTCTCCACCCTTCCAACTCTCTTCAGTGTGGCCTCTTCTCTACATTTAGTTGTGGAGTTTATTTTGCCAGCCTTCAGGTAATTCTCTGGGTTATTTACACTGATGTGAGTGTTATCTAGTTATATCCATGGGGTAAGGTGAGCCTAGCATCATCTTACTCTGCTATTTTCTTCAGAAGTCCAGAATCTTTTGAAGACAGTTAAAATTAGAGTCATTGTGTTCTCTTCATCTTGGGTAAATTGGGTTTTTCATGATTTACCTAAAATTTAACCTATATTCCCCAGAAATTTGTCATTTTTAATCATTATCTTCATCTGGCAGTTAATACCATAGGGCTAAAATGCATTTAGACAATGTCTTGTTGTAGGGACATGGTTAAATTTGGAAGAGTAGATAGTTCCAAGGCAATGTTTGAAATTGCTAATATCCATTCTCACAGGAATCATATACATTTTTTTTCATTTCCATATTAAATAAACCCTTTTTCCTGAAATATTTATATTTGCTAAAGCCAAGGAAAACAGGGATGGTAAAAGACACAAAAAAGTACTACACCAAGAAAAGAAACAGACAAAAACTTGAGAACAAGTCCATATATTTATATGGCGTTGTTATAAAATATTAGGTAGCTCCTTTGGTGGAATTTTATAGTAGTATGACAAGGACCTGTAAGTGTGGTTTTCTATGTTGTTGACAAAGGAGTTGTAAAAAAATGAGAAATGAAAAAGAGAGACTACGGGGATGTGCAGTGGGATGTTTTATACCCCAAACTTTAATCCAAATGACTACTATCAATTTTTTTTTCTCCAAACAGTAAGTACTGAGAGGTAATATGATCAAGTCAATTGAGACTAGTAAAAAACAAATAGGAAAAACTAAATTCTGGGCAAAACTATGTGCCTGATAAACTGCCTCTCTCTGCCTTAGCCTCTTCAGTTTGTATTATGATGGCACCAGTCTTTATTGACTTTCAGCAAGTTACTTGATTTTGTTAAGTTCTTTGCAACATCACAGATAAAAAAAAAAAAAAACAAAAAAAAACAAAAAAAAACAAAAAAAAAAACCTAAAAATCCACAATGGACATTGTAATTTCCCCACATTGTTTCTCTTAATCTGTTAAATATCATTGAAAATTGTTAATTTTCAATTTTTTGTTTCAGAATCAAGCATTCAAGATAATTCATAGAGTTGCAGATACAGGTAAGTTATTAAGGAAGAGATGTACTTCAATTAATTCTACTCCTCACCACCAAATAATTCAGATGAGAATTTATACATGTGCCTTGAACTTGCCAGGACTATGATATTCAGAACAGCATGCCATCTGACAGAGGTCCCAAGAGCCATCATCATTTCAGTTTCAGTCAAATGAATAAAAATGGGTTACCATAATCTGGTAACTGAGAGAACTGGAAAGTGTAAGATCAGGTTATGTAACTGTAACTTTTTCATGGAATTAATATATTAGCCTTAGTTTGCATTTGAGACATTTATGCTATTCTAGGCTATTCCAAATCCTTTAATGCATTAAATCAAGATTTTTTCTTTCACTAACAAGATACCACTTCATTGCTTGAGGAAAACATCCTTAAATTGAGTTTTCATTTATGTGAAGTAAAGAAATTCAGAAAGGGAAAAATTAAACAAATTGCTTAATTTCATAATCTAAAGTAAGTGGCATATCATATATTACAGTTGGTTGTAGTATATTATTTATTTTGAGATAGTTATAATTCATAGGTAGTTGCAAAAAACTGTACAGGAAGGTCCTGTGAAACTTTTACCTCTCCTCAATGTTAGCATCTTAGATAGCTACAGAATAGAATAAACACCACGAACTTGGTGTTGGTACAATCTACAGAGCTTATTCTTATTTCATCACTTTACATGCTCTCATTTGTATGTGTGCCTTTGTGTATGTGTCTGGAGTTGTATGCACAATAATCATGGCATGTCCCTTTTATTTATGTTTTCTTTGATTTCTTCCTCGGTGTCTTTCATCACATGACAAAATTTTCAGCATACAAATCCTAACACATTTTGTTAGTTATAAGTAAGTGTTTCATTTTTTAGCCACTGTAAATGGCCTTGTGTTTTTAATTTTGGTTTCCACATATTCATTTTAAGTATATAGGAGTGTAATTAATCTTACATCCTGTGACTTTGATGAACTCACTTGTTAATTCTAGGAATTTGAGGAGTAAACTGTTGGAGATTTTTCTACATGCACAATCATGTCATCTGTGAATGGGGCACTTCTGCTTATTCTTTTTCAATTTTTACTCCCCTTTTCACGTTTTTATTGCTTTATTACATTTGCTAGGACTTACAGTACCATGCTGAATAATAGTGAAAGCAGACATCCTTGCCTTATTCTTCAACTTAGGAGGAAAGCTTTCAGTTTTTCACCAGTAAGTATGATGTTAAATAATAATTTATTTTGTTATGAATGCTCTTTATCAAGTTAATATTAATTTCTCTCTAGTCCCACAATGTTGAGAGTTATTACAATGAGTATATTTTGGATGTTGTCAAATTCTTCTTCTGGGTTAATTGATATGCTCAAACAGGTTTTTTTCTTAGCTTGTTGTTATAATGGGTTGTATTGATTGGTTTTAGAATATTGGACCAACTGGCATGCCTGGGTGGCTGTTGGTTGAGTGTCTGACTCTTGGTTTTGGCTCAGGTCATGATTTCACAGTTTTGTGAGTTCAAACTCTGTGTCTGGCTCTGCAATGGCAGTGCAGATCCTGCTTGGGTTTGTTTTTTTTTTTTTTTTTTTTTTTTTTTTCCCCCTCCCTCTCTCTCTCTCTGCTCCTCCCTTGCTCTGGCTGTCTCTGTCTCTCTCAAAATAAATAAATAAACTTAAAAAAAAAGAATATTGAACCAACCTTGCATATCTGGAATCAACTTCACTTGGTCATATATATAATTCTTTTTATATTGTTCTATTCAATTTGCTAATGTTTTACTGAGAATCTTTACATTTTTATGAGGGACCTTGGTCTTATTTTGTTTTGTGTTTTTTACTTTCTTTGTCTGACTTGGTGTCAAGGTAATACTGATCCCATATAATGAGAAAGGTTTCCTCATTTTCTACTTTTGGAAAAGATTGTGTAAAATGTGTGTTTATTCTGTAAATGTTTTGTAAAATTTCATGGCGATACAATCTTGACATGAAGATTTATTTTAGGGGAAATTTTTAATTACAAATTCAATTTCTTTAATAGTTGTAGCACTGGTTCAGTTGTCTATTTCACGTTGGTTGTGCTTTGCTTAGTAGTTTTTGGTTTTTGAGAAATTGGCTCATTTTTATGTTGTTAAATTCATAAATGTGAAGTTGTTCATAGCATTCTCTTATTAATCTCTTAATTGCTACTGTATCTGTTACAATATCTCCTATTTTGTTACTGATATTAGTGAATTGTGCCATCTCTTTTAATCTTGTCAAATTTACTGGAAGTACATCACTTATTTTATATTATATTATTTTATTTTTATTGTTTTATTCATTCATTCATTCATTCACTCAGGAATCAGCCTTTTGTTTTATTGATACTTTTCTGTTTTCTTGCTTTCAGGTTTTTTTTTTTAATTTATCTCATGTTTATTATTTCCTTCCTTCTGTTTGCTTTATGATTTATCTTCTCTTATCTTTTCTGAATTCTTGACCAAAGAACTTAGAATATTGTTTTGAGATTTTTTTTCTAATAGAAGTATCCATTGGCATAAATTTCCCTCTCAACATGGCTTTTTTGTATTTTTATTTCCTTTGAGACTTCTTCTTTGATACATGAATTATTTAAAAGTATATTGGGGCGCCTGGGTGGCTCGGTCGGTTAAGCGTCCGACTTCGGCTCGGGTCATGATCTCGCGGTCCGTGAGTTCGAGCCCCACGTCAGGCTCTGTGCTGACAGCTCAGAGCCTGGAGCCTGTTTCAGATTCTGTGTCTCCCTCTCTCTCTCTGCCCCTCCCCTGTTCATGCTCTGTCTCTCTCTGTCTCAAAAATAAATAAACGTTAAAAAAAATTTAAAAAAATTAAAAAGTATATTAATTAATTTTCAAGTATTTGAAGTTTTTCCTGTTGTCTTTCTGTATTGATTTCTAGTTCAACTCCATTATCATCAGACAGACACTCTGTATTATTTAAATTCTTTAAATCTGAGAAGGTTTGTTTTATGACACAAATATTTTCTATCTTTATGAATGTCCCATGGACAGCTGAAAAGAATATATATTCTGCTGTTGGTTGAATTGTTCTAAAATGTCAATTAGGTTGTGTTATTTGATCATTCTCAATTCTTCTATATATTTATATTTTATATATTTTCTGGGAATGAAATGTTGTAATTCTCAGCTATAATTGTGGGTTATTCTATTTTTTTTTTTTTTAGTTTTACTAATGTTCACTTTATGTATTTTGAGTCTTTTTTGTTTTTTGCAACCATATTTAGAATCACTATGTACTCATGATGGATTGATACCTTTAACATTAAGTAATATTCATTTTATGTTCCTAGTAATTTTCTTTGTTATGTAGCATACATCATCCAATATATATCATATATATATCACTCTTGCTTTTTCTGATTAATGTTTGCATAATGTATCTATTTTCATACTTTTATTTTTAACCTATACCATGTTTGAAATAAGTTGCTTGTGGACAACATATGGTTGTGTCAGTTTTTAAAAAATCAACTCTGCTAATCTTTGTGTTTTAATTGGTGAATTTAGATTATATTTAAAATAATCACTAATATGATATGGCTTAAATTTACATTTTATTATGTGTTTTCTGTTTGTTTCTTCTGTTCTGTACTCCTCTGATTCCTTTGCCTTATTGTGAGTTACTAAAATACTTTTTACTTTATTTAAAAATTATTTTTACTTTCTTTTACTTACTAATTCCAATTTTATTTACTTATGTATTTTTGAGTATATTTATTCATATCATTTGCTTCATGATTGATGCAGTTTACAGTATTCCTTTTTGCCTTGTTTCTTCCTACTTGTGTAATCTTTTACCACAGTGATGGAATATTAAAATCTTATTTCCATTGAGGCACCTTTACTTTTCTTACCTTTTATATATGATTATCTTAAGTGTTTTCTCTAAATACATTGAAAACCAGCAGCAAATCCTGTTACTTTTTTTTTAAGTTTATTTATGTATTTTGAGAGAGAGAGAGCTCAAGTGGGGTAGGGGCAGAGGGGCGGGGGCAGAGGATCCAAAGCAGGCTTTGTGCTGACAAGCAGACAGCTTAATGTAGGGCTAGGACTCACAGTGAGATTTTGACTGGAGCCGAAGTCAGACACTTAACTACTGAGCCACCCAGGCACCCTTGTTACATTTTTTTTATTTAAATATCAAATATCATTTAAGGAACTTGAGAAGAAATTAACAATTATATTTAATCCTATTTTACCCTTTCATAGAATGTTCTTTCCTTACTGAAGTTCCTATCTTTCTGCTTCATTTTCTGTTTATAGAGGGACTTTCAGCCATTTTTTTAGGGTAAATATTCTGTTATCAGATTCCCCTAATTTTACTTTGTTTGAGAATTCTTAACAGATAGGTTTTAATGATATAGAGCTCACAGACTCACAGTCAATAGTGTTTGTGGAGAGTTTGTTTTGTTTTGTTTTGTTTTTAATATGAATGAAATCAATTGTCAAATTGCTTTCCATACAACACCCAGTGCTCATCCCAACAGGTGCCCTCCTCAATACCCATCACCTGCCCTCCTTCCCTCCCACCCCCCATCAACCCTCAGTTTGTTCTCAGTTTTTAAGAGTCTCTTATGTTTTGGCTCCTTCCCTCTCCAACCATTTTTCTTCCTTCCCCTCCCCCATGGTCTTCTGTTAAGTTTCTCAGAATCCACATAAGAGTGAAAACATATGGTATCTGTCTTTCTCTGTGTGACTGATTTTGCTTAGCATGACAATCTCCAGTTCCATCCATGTTGCTACAAAAGGCCATATTCCATTCTTTCTCATTGCCATGTAGTATATGGTTTATATACACAATGGAATACTACATGTTTTTTTGTTTGTTTGTTTTTGTTTTGTTTTCAGCACTTGGAAAAATATTTTGCCACTTCTTGCATGGTTTCAGATGAGTTGGGATTCCCCTATAGGTAGTGTATTGTTTCTAGTTACTCCTGACATTCTTTTTCTTTAATTTTTAAAAATGTACTTATGATGTGCCTTGCCATGAATTTCTTTCGATTTTACCTAATTGAGGTTCATTCAGCCTCTTCAGTCTGTAGGTTTATTCCTTCTGTCAAATTTGAGAATTTTTCAAGCATTATCTTTTTTAATGATTTTTCAGTCCCACTCTTTCTTCTATCCTTCTGTGACTCAGATGATACAAATGCTAGATACTTTGTTATTGTCCCACAGATCCCCAAGGCTCTGTTTTTTTTTGTTTTGTTTTGTTTTTTTGTTTGTTTGTTTTGTTTTGTTTTTTCCCTTTCAGGTTATCTTCTGTCTGCTAAGATTCTGTAAATTCTACTGGTCTATACTTAAGTTCGTTGATTCTATGCTTTCTCATCTCCTTTGTACTATTGAGTCCATCCAGTGCTAGAATTCCCAGTTTGATATTTCTTACAGCCTCTCTTTCTTTGATGAAATATTCTATTTCTTTTTACACTCGTTTCAAGAGATTTCATCATTGTTTATAAAAGCATGTTTATGATGGTTGATTTACCCACGTCAGAAAATTCCAGCAATTGAATCATGTCTGTATAGACATCAATTGATATTGTGATTTTTCTTGTTCTTGATATGGCAAGAAACATATCCTTTTCCAGGGCCTTAAGTTGGAAAGAATAGCCTTTTCTTTTGCTTTCTTTCTTTCTTTTTTTCTTCCTTTTTTTCTCTTTCTTTCTTTCTTTCTCCTTTCTTTCCATGGCAATTGGTAGTTCAGATTGGATGCTTCTCTGGCTCTCAGACCAGGATATATTAGAGCTAAAAAGAAATCCCTGGGAACTCACTGCAGTATTTTCTCAAACTCTAAGATCCTTAGCCAGTTCACTTTCTTCTTTCTAGATGCCAGAATCCTTTTATGATTGTTGAATTATTTCCAGGTATTTACTTGTATTTAGAGGAGTGCTACAGGGAAAATTAAGTCTTTACCACCTTTTCTGACACTCAAAGTCCAAGCATTTTTTTTTTTAATAAAAGAGAGTAAATGAAACATCAACCTAATATTTATTAAAAGAACATAAATTCATATATAAACTTGATGATTTTGGGTTTGAATTCTAGTTCAGTAACACATCACCTATGGAAGCTGGGACAATTCACATAAGCTTCCTAAGCTTCAATTGCCATGTTCAAAAATGGGAATAAACCCTCCAACTTGAAGTCCTTTGTAGAAGTGCCAAGTTATATGTAGAAATTAATTAGGATAGTGTTTGAGAATTGTAATGATTAATTTTATATGCCATTTTGACTAGGCCACAGTTTACCCAAACATTTGGTCAAATAGATTAACATTTGAATCAGTAGACTGATTAAAGGAGATTCTTTTTCCTAATGTGAATGTCCTCATTCAATCATTTGAAGGCCTCAATAAAACAAAAAACCTGACCATTGTCCGATAATTCACACAAGTAAGAGATAATTCCTCCTGTTTAACTGCCTTCAAGCAAGGACATAATTTTTTTCCTGCCTTTGGGCTCACATAGAAATATGAGGTGACTACTTTAGTCTCAAACGTGCCAGCTTTGATTGGAACTATGCCATCAGCTCTGCTGATTCTGAGGCCTTCAGATTTGGACTGGAAATGCACCACTAGCTTTCCTAAGTCTAGCTTGCTGACTGCAAATCTGGGGATTCCTTAGCCTCTATAATCATATAAGCCAATTTCTTATCATCTCTCTCTCTGAGTATATGTATGTATGTGTGTGTATGTATATATACACATATAATATATAATATATATATATATATATATATATATATATATCTGTTTCTCTGGATAAACCTGGTTAATAACATAGTCATCTAAGAGAAGCTTTTCTTATATTTAGTATAATGTGTCATTCACTTCAAATAAGTTGTGAGAATTGAAAGTATATTCATTGGTGGGGCACTTGGGTGCTCAAATAGGATGTGAGAATTAAAAGTATATTCATTGGTGGGGCATGTGGATGGGGCACCTGTGATGACAGCTCAGAGCTTGAAGCCTGCTTCAGATTCTGTGTCTCCCTCTCTCTCTGTCTCTACCCCACTCACACTCTGTCTCTCTTTCTCTCAAAAATAAATAAACATTAAATTTTTTAAAAGTTATTTTCATCAGTGAGCTAAACAATTTATGTCTATTTCACTTTTCTCTGCTTATGCAAACTCTGCTTCTTAAAAAGCAATATCCAAAATATATCATACCTCAAAGTTAGATTGAGTCTGTTGATATTATCCATCTATTTGCAACTCCTTGTATACTTAAAAAAATAAGGTATTGATTTTTCCAATCCCCAGCCCATCTCCACAAGCAGATCATAATTTCATTATATTCTCAGAACAGTGCTTACATAATATACAGCAAAAGTTCTACACTGCATAAATAGCACATTTAATTTTAATGTTTTTAAATACTCTTATTTTAATAGCTGATGATCTCAGAGTATTTTGGAAAGTTTTAAAATTTAATATTATATCTATTTCACTTATATGACATCCAGTAAAGCAATGTTGAATAAATATATATTGTTTATATAGGTTCATTGTGCATTCATATTTTAACACCATTGTGAATGACTTACATAATTTTTGAAATGTACCTAGTCTCTAAGAAATGTCATACCAGATTCAGAAAGTAAGTCTAGCAAAGTTAGAGTCAAACTGAACTTGTTGTTAGTAATGAAAGTAGATGTGATGGTCAGCATGGTCATCCATCAGGAAGATGCACTTAACAGATATCTTGAATGTTTTCCAGAAGCATATCATAAAAATAGAAAGTACAAGAAATAGGTGACTAGTGTAAATTGAGCAGTGACCTAAATACACTATATAAAACTAATGGAGACTACAGTCCTCTTTTCTTTCGCTATTATCCAATTGAAGGACTGACTTTATTTCCAAAGTCTAAGAACTATATATTTCAACTTTTGAATTCAGAGACAAATGATTCTGTTGAGTCAAAGTGAGGTTGTAATAACCTAGAACTAGCTAAAGTTGCAGAGGAAATACCAAACAAAAAGAATGTTATTCCTTGAATATGTAACAAAACAAATATTTCCAGTCTTGGAGAAGTTTAATAGAAATAATAAAATAAGACCCAATTAAACATGTCACAATTGAGGCCATTAAATGCAAAGGAGAATCCGCTGGCCTTTATGTGGCAGTTATGTAGATATGCTGCTCTTAGCGCCTTTCAAGAAATCATTTTCTGTTCAACTTCACGGAGAGCAGTTAGCTGACAGCATCCAGATGTGATCACCTTTAGAATATGGCTCAGTGTTGGAGCTGAGGTCATGTGCCTCCCAGGAAACCCTTAGCACAAAGACTGAGCATGGTAGGAGAAAAAGGGCCTTGCCATTAATGCCTAATGAGAAACTCCTCTGATGGGCAATCTTTGTTCTGGGATACACTGGGTTGTTCAAGGCCACTGACTCTCAACCAGAGGTAACTGTGCACCCCCCAAATGACATTTGGAAACATTTGGGAGATACTTTCCATTGTCACAAGTAGTGGATATGCTACTGGCATGTAGTCGTAAAGGCCAGGTAAGCTAGCAAAGATCATAAAATTCATAGGACAGCCCTCTGCAACAAACAGTTATCAAGACCAAAATTTCAGTAGTGTGGATGTTGGGAAACTCTAACCTAGATTTGATCCTATCAAGGATCTCCCTGAAGATCTTCATGCTCAGTCCACTTTCTCCTCTCTTTCTTTTCGAACATCAGAGCTGCTCTGTGGTCCGGGGGCTTTCCTATTCCATTTCCCTTCCTTTCCTATTCCATTTATTTTCCTATTCCTATTTCCCCATATCTTCTTTGTCTTTCCAGGTGTTAACTTCTCCTGGAATTTCTAAATCAGGCCAAGAATCTGATTTCTGAAAGAATCTGATTTCTGACATTTTTTAGTAAATATTTAGTAATCATCCACAATGCTCCAGTGACCTTACAAGGTGCTAAGATAGACATGTAAACAAAATAAGAACTTTATCTCAAGAAACTCATGCTTTAGCAGATAGAAAATTACATGACATAAAATATAATCAATATTATAGTAAAATGCAGTGGAAGTTCTGCATTATTGGAAGGTACAGGAATGCATGCTGTGCACATCATGGAATTTAGTCAGGAAGTATTTCACTGTTAACTTGTGGTCCTTAAATCATCCAGTTTAAGGACATAATTACTCTTAGACCATGGAATTGACATGATTTTTCATATGGAATCAGGTATCATCTGTAAGCAGATAAGGGGTAGGGAGACCCTGATATTATTCTACATATAGACATTGCTTTTGCTAAAAAACAAAACTGATTATTTATTTTTAAAATAGATTGATGGCATCCCATGGGTCTCATACTGTTTTATATGCTTTTCAAGATCTTTCCAAATCAGCTATAATGTGCCTTTCAAGACTAAAGTTATATATATTTCCCATACTCACACTCAATTTTCATTCATTCCTTACTGAGCACCTGAGCATCTCTCACATGCTAGGGTTCTGAGCTGGGCAGTGTTCATTTCATAGCGAACAAGATGGACGCAGTCTCCGTGTTTAGGTTGCTTACAGTCATTAAGTATTACTTGCCCTTTCTAAGCTTAATATGCTTCTTCTTTGTCCATGCTCCTTCCCATGATTAAACTCCCTTTAGATTTCCTTAGTCTGATAATTTCTTCTCTATATTTCAAGTCTGGTATCTTTCAAAAGTTTTTCCTAGACCTTCACTTTACTTTGTTGTGCTTTTGTAACACTTTGTTTATAGCACAGTTCTCACCTATAATAGTTTAGCAAAGATAAATTTGTCTCCTGATCTAAACTTGTGAACGCTTTGAAGGCATAAGCCATATCTTATCTATACTTGCTTCCCAAGCACCCAGCAAAGTGCCTGACTTAGTTAGACACTCAATAAATGATCATGTTTGATATTGTATTTATCATCAAATTGTCAACAGTTCAAACATTAACAAAACCCTAATGCCAAACATGTATTTCTTCACTTTGGGTCTTGAAAACTCTGCCTATATTTAGCCATCATTAGATCTTGGGCATTTCTCTGTGCTATGTTCACTCTTCTTTAATTTGCCCAACATAGAAGATTCTTCCTTTATGGACACCTAGTCTGTGTAATTTGTTTTTCCTAACATCCATTAAAGCAGGCCACTTTACTCAATGGCAAAGCACACTGAAAAGTATTCTTTTCTCAGGTGGGAGAATAAAGAATCTGTAACCAAGGCAAATTCTTCAGCTTCAGATATATTGTGTGTAATTAGTTATATGCTTTTATGAAAAAGGAAGCATCTAAGATTTAAAATATGTTGCAAAAATGAGAATATTAGATCAGATTTCCAAATTAACAAGCTTAATTGATGATTAAAATAGTAGAGTTACAGGTGAGAAAAATGATAGAATGTATGGTACAAGTTCTTCCATGTTATACAACTTCCTATAAGAATTTAGAAAGTTTTTAAAGACAGTTTAAGTCTCACTAAGGTGACTTTAGCATTTGTAATATTATTGAAAGAACATAAGATTTTGAGAGAATAGACATGAGTTTTAAATCTCAGCTTGTTGTATGATATTATTGAAAACTTTTAATCAGTTTGACACCTAGCTTCCTCATATAAATATAAAATATAATAACTACTAATAATAGATATTGCATACCTTTTATTAAACTTAAATGACATAAATGAAAATTAACAATATAGTAGGCATTTGAAAAGTGTTTATTGACCCTAATCTAGCTTCCTGCTTTTCAACTTAAGCTTTAAGTAAATAAGAACAGTTAGTAATGTTTAGAGGATTGAGGCCAATAGCTCAAAGCAATGCATGATATAACCATAATTTGGTCCAGAAGAGAGAAAATAAGATTTGGCTTTTACTTCAAATGTACTATTTCAGTTTAATAGAAATTTGTAGTCTTAGATTATTTTTCTTTTAAATTTACCAAATGGTGTTTAACATAAAATTATGTCATGAACAGTCTCATAATAACATTTCCTTCTTAACCAGCAACACCAAATTTTTTCACCTTGCAATGAACAGTAACATTATGATAAAACTGAATTTCACATTTATGAGTTAAGAATTTATGATCATTTAGACCAGACCAAAGTATGAAGTCTATGTTATCTATGAATAAAACTAGCAGATGTCAAAATACTCTCTTACTGTAAGTACTGTGGTGCTAGATAAAACATACGACATTTTTCATCTTGGGGTCCCAGGGTGGCTTAGTTGGTTAAGCATTCAACTCTTGATTTCCACTTAGGTCATGATCTATCTCATGGATCGTGAGATCAAACCCCATGTTGGGCTCTGGGCTGACAGCCTGGAGACTGCTTAGGATTCTCTCTTTCCCTGTCTGCCCCCCACCACTTGTGTGTGCTCTGTCTTTCTCAGAATAAATAAATAATCATTAAAGAAGGCATCTTTCACCTATAAAGTGGCATTATAATATTCTACTTCATAAGGTTTTTGATAGGATTAAATAAAATTATGAATGTGATAATATTTTAGAAATATAGTACATACGAAAGCTTGTCATTGTTATATTCAGAAAATCGATATTAAAATGAAAAAAAAATAGTGATTCCTGACTGTACACCTCATTATGACATCCTGTCAGCTAGGTTTGCTGTCAAGTGTCTGTGACCTAGCGTGTGTGGCCTACTCCATGGCCCATTAGACATCTGCAAAGATTTTTCAGGGTAACCTGTGTTTACCTGTTTCATGGAGGAGGAGACTTGCCAAGGAGTATATTTCTGAAAGTAAAATAAATCACTCCCTTGGCATTAGGAAAATTTAGATACATTAATATTCCCTTTACAAATTATGTTTGCAACTATGAATTTCTAAAGTTAAATTAATTTTCTTCTGAAGCGGTATACTTTCAAAACAAGATTAATTGTTCTTAGAAACAATGGGTATAATGAGATAGACAACGAGTTAACTTTACAATGTGGCTTCAAAGAAAAATAGCTATTGATGCAGATACTGAGTGGTACTCACTGTTCTAAAACTGTTATGGTGGTTAAATGCCAGTAATTTTGTTCTTAGCCATTTTCCACTTGAATTATTCCAATATGTTTTAAAAACTGTCACACTGAATGATATTAATGGTGCAACAAATTGACTAGTATTATAGGAATGTATCTATTATTTTTATGGGCATATTTAATTGTACTTGTTTCTTTAGATTTCTAATTAAAACCGGCAGTAAAAATGATGTCTTCGATTTAAGCTGCATTCTTAGACTTAAAGATACCTCATAATTAGCCCTAATATACAGATAGTTCAGAAAGATATAATGCTAACATATTAAAGTGGATTGGATATCCTATTATTAGCCCTATTATTAACATAAACCCTTGCCAGCGGGGGGAAAAACCCACAAATACATAAATACTATCCGTGGACTATGTGTTACTTCAGTTTCTTGCACAAAATTCTTGATGTTATAGACTAAATGTCAGAGAGACCAGGACATAAACGGTGGCATGATCCCAAAGGGAAGAGTTTATCAGTTCCACTGTATTTAATACTGCACTGAATACTGCACATTTTAAATACTATCTCAAGAATTTACTACAGATTTAAAGTAAAAGAGGTAAAAATCCACACATTTCTGTAAAATAGTGTGACAATTTACCAAATGATCTCTATTTTCACTCAGTTTTAGGCAGACACCAATTAGAGGACTGAGTTCTCAGAGTCTCTAAGGGCAGTTCTACACTTCACATTTTCAGTGACAAATTATATTTGACATTTAATTTAAAACCCAAGACACCATAACATGAAATCTTCTAGGACATTAATGATAAAGCATTAAGGTATCCTCCCATTTCCTTGTTGCCTGAGGTTACCTCTAGCATTTTCCAGAAGGCTGCGTCAGTACTGCAGCATCATGCTCATTGGGTTATGTGTTCCTAATGCACATGTATAATCTGAATACTGGGCATGGTTCTTAGATGCTTAGTTACACATCTCTTATAGTTGCTTGTCAACAGAAAACCTAAGACAGCATGAGC
This sequence comes from Panthera uncia, assembly GCF_023721935.1. Lineage (NCBI taxonomy): Eukaryota > Metazoa > Chordata > Mammalia > Carnivora > Felidae > Panthera > Panthera uncia. The sequence goes on along the minus strand of NC_064808.1, from coordinate 77,972,022 downwards.
TCTGTAGGCAGTAAGCTATTAATTGAATTTTTTGTTGTTGTTATGGTGGTAGTGGTTATAGTGATTATGCTTTATATTTAAAGAGAATGAAAAGACATAGGCAATTTTTAAAAATAATATCGGAATGCTTGATTATAGGAACACCCTGCTTTGTTTGTAATTACCATCTATTAGAACCAATGGGAGCCTAATTTTCCTCTAAACTCCTTCAGTGGATCTAGTTATTTATGATTATGATATAGCTGAAATATGGTATTTGAAACTAGATAGATGTGGACCCAATACCTATTATATTATCTATTAATTGTGACTCCTTCAGAATTTTACATAACCTCTTCAAGACTATTTTTTGTGTGTGAATAAAGATACACATAATTCTTTGAGGGGTTCCTGGATGGTTCAGCTGGTTGAGTGACTGACTTTTTTTTAATTTTTAAAAAAATATTTTTATTAATTTTTTTAATCTTTATTTATTTTTGAGAGAGAGACAGAGACAGAGTGTGAGCAGAGGAGGGACAGAGGGAGAATGAGACACAGAATCCGAAGCAGGCTCCAGGCTCTGAGCTGTCAGCACAGAGCCCGACGGGGGGCTCAAACCCATAAACCGCAAGATCTTTACCTGAGCCGAAGTCAGATGCTCAACGACTGAGCCACCCAGGTGCCCTGAGTGACTGACTCTTGATTTCTGCTCAGGTCATGATCTCATAGTTCATGAGTTTGAGCCCCGTATGGAACTCAAGCTGACAGCACAGAGCCTGCTTGGGATTTTCCTTCTCCCTCTCTCTCTGCCCCTCCTCTGCTCAGTGCACACACTGGCACTCACTCACTTTCTCTCAAAATAAATAAATAAACTTAAAAAAAAGATGATTTAAAAAATATACATACAATTCTTTGAATATTTTTTAAAATCTTATATTAATAAGACAATTTCAAGTTACATTTATGAATCTGGGATTATACCTTCCTAATTAGCACAAGATAGTATTTAAGAACTCATGTTATGGGTTTGAATTTCAGCTCTGCACGTTTTGAGTAACTAAACCTTGGGTAATTTATTTAAAATCTCTAAGTCTGAGCTGGGGTGACCTCTAACCTTATGTGGCTATTAAGCCCTTAAATTGTGGTTACTACATATTGAGATACTTAAGTGTAAAATACACATTGAATTTCAAAAAATACACATTGGATTTCAAAAAAAGGAATGTCAATTTTACAGTAACTTGTTTTATATTTATTAAGTGTTGAAATGATTCAATTTTAGATCACATATATTAAATTTTACTTTATATTTCACTTATTTCTTTTCACTGTTTTAAAAAATATGACTGCTAGAAAATTTAAATTTCCATACATTGCTTGATTTTGTGATTCACTTTGTATTTCTCTCAGACAATGCTTCTCTAAGCCTTATTTTTATTTTGCTCATCTGCAAAACAGAATTTATAATAGTATAATCTCCAAAGAGTTTCTATGAGTATTAATGATATCATGTATAAATACCAATTTTTTCTAATGCTTAGAACACAGTATTGTTTTTTTTTCTTTCTTCATGTGAGGTGGAGAGCAAGTTTCCCTAAATTGTGATGTTCTGCATGATGCATTTATTTGGTTCATATGCGTAGACTAAGATGCATAAGGCTGTACTGGTTATCTGTAGATTTTCTATGTTACATTCCACTCCATAAATTTAATGTTTTATTGAGTTTATTTATTAGCCAGTCTATCTTTCTTTATTTTTAAGATTTATGAGAGCAGAGAATGTGAGTTATTATCTTATCATCTCCAGGACAGGGCTTTGTATTTTTAGCTATTATCAGATAATTAATATTTACATGTTTATTGTTGCAGATTTTATAGTTATCAAATATTTACTAACCATAAGTAGTTGGCAATTTCAGTGAAAAGAGTTGCTTATGATTGAAGGCTGATACCATGTTATCTATTCAAATGATGCCCCCAAATATAGAGAATAAATTGATAAATGGCATCATTACCTGAATAAATGTCACTTTAAAATACTTAGCTTCTGAGACTAAAAGAAAGATATTCCAGAGAATCACTCTAGTTAAATTTTTCAAATATTTTTTAGATATTTATTTATTTATTTATTTATTTAGAGAGATAGAGAATGAGCAGGAAAGGAGCAGAGAGAGGGAGACAGAATCCTAATCAGGCTCCATGCCTTCAGTGCAGAGCCCAATGTAAGGCTCCAACTCCTGAACCATGAGATCATGACCTGAGCTGAAACCAAGAGTCAGATGCTTAACCAACTCAGCCACCCAGGCACTCCACTCTAGTTAAATTCTTACTAATAAAAAGATTCATCTGGATTGCCTCAGTCTCTCTGTCCCTCACATACACATCTACATACATTTTCCCTGATCTCCACATAACATCTAAGTTACAACATAGCTTAGAGTATGGCTCATAATATTGTTTTTGAAAGGTTAAGTGACAACTACTGACACACATGTATACTAACACTTCCCTAATTAGAATTCATCTAATTGATTTTTCTCATTGATACTCTAAAATTAAAAATAAAAAAAAGAAAAAGAAGGAATCACATAAGACGCACAATTTTAGTGAATTAAAAACAATTCTAAATTGCATACTCTACCACATATGGAAGGGTTTTTATTCCAAAGAAAAGCTGATTATAATCTAGACAGGTTATTGATGGAGGAAGGGAGAGAGGTAAATAGTAGTTTTACAAAGAATTTGTAACATTTCTCACCACCTATATAATATCTCTAATTTGCCTGCTATTTCACTGCTATATCTTCCTAATTCAGCCAAACCTCATCTCTCACTAAATCAATGATTCTTAGTCCAGCTGTCCATTAAAATCAGTTGGGGAACTTTTAAGACATTCCCATGCTTAGGCCCTATGGCCATTTAAGTCAGAAGCTCAAGAGTGGAGCTCCCAGGGTGATTCTAATTGGATCTGGAGCAGATTTTGGCAACAACGATTTGAGGATGCCATCTTTTTTCTTCTATAGACCAAAGGAGAAGGGGATGGAATTAACATATGACTCAGTAGTAGTAGTTCAATTTCAATAAAACTAAGACTGAATTTGAATTTTTCTACCCCGTCTCCTTCTTTCTTACCCTCTACATCCAACAAATTAACAAATCTTACAAAGTTTTCTTCATATCAGTTCATCAATGTATTGCTACAATAATAACAATATTATTATAGTAGCAATTACTACTCTTAACTATCATCCTCTTTTGCCTGAACCACTGAAAATTCCTAATACCTGGTCTTCCATATTGCCATTTGTATCCCTCTGATTCCTTATCCATACTATGATCAGAGTAATGTCTTTAAAATATATTCAAATATATTTATATCACCAAATTCATAAAATGCCTTCTACATTGATGTAGACCATATTCACCATCACACCCTATGATGTTCTGCATGATGTGGCCTCTAACTACTTCTCAACCCTCAACATATACAGCTCTTTTTTTTTTTTTTTTTGTTCTCACCCCAATCTAGTGCCCTAACCTTCTCTGAACACAACTGGCTTTCTTTCAAAATACTGCTTTTAGCATGCCCTGCTTAAATCTGGAATGTTCTTATTTCTTCTCATCCTTATTTTACTTGACTTATCACTACTCAGGGAAGCCATCCCAGACTACCCCACTATGGAAAGAAATCACTTTAATATATGCTCATAGAACTGTACTCTTCTGCTGCAGAGTGGTAATCCCAATCTGGTGATTTCTGGGTTGATATTCCATGTATGGAACAACTTCAATAGCAATATAAAATAATATATAATGAGTATATAAACTTAAAAATTACATAGCTTCCTCATTCTCTAAGTAAACTAATACACATATATCTGTACATGTGTAGACTACCATTTACTATGTGGTCATTTGCAGCACAAATTGTTTCCTGGCTTTAGGAAAGCATGCTTGTGATCTTTTGTTTAAATTGGTTGTCATGAGCTCAGTAAAATTCCTTTTTAAATCATATTTTGACAAATGAATCATATAAAGCTTTTTGAATGACAATTTTACTAAAATGATAGCCATTAGGTGACAATATCAATAAGCAGAGAGTTTCTCTTTATATCAATAATTGTATGTGTGGAACTAAATCAACTACTGCCAAATTAATAGAAATTACATTTAATTTGTTTTAACCCCTATATCCTATATAAAATGTTTTTAACATATTCAAAATTTATATTATTGACTATGCTACAAAGTCACTTATTGGAACAATCCATTTAATTAAGTTCAACCTAATCCTTTAGGCCAAATATGTGAGTTAGAGCAGTGTAGCAGTTAGCTTTCATTTATGTTTGCAAATTTATTTTGTTATTCGTCAAAAAAAGCAGGCATTCGATAGGTTTTAACAAAGTATTTCATTAAAGGTGGAAATTAGTAGTGATGATGAAAAGGGTGCCTTCTCAATATTCCCAGTTCTAATCTCCCCTAAATCAAACCCTAGGGAACTCTTTCAATGTGTACAAAGCCTGAAGTGCTTTCTAGATCTTCAGCTGTTCCCATTAACATCAACCCCCTGCTCTCTTTGTCTCTCTTGGGTCTTCTTAAAGCTAGTATTTTAAGGAAGCTATGGTTTCTCTACAAGGAAGGGAATGGTTAGAGTGCTGGATGGCAATGGCTGTGCATAAACCTCTGGGGCTATATGAGCATTGACTTTCAGACATTGGGTTTCCAGTGCCCTCACCAGTACCCAGGGGTATCTTTCTTTTTGTCACCCCAAAATACTGGCCTAAGTATAAGTTTATGGGTGGATGAATGGAAGAGTGCTAGCTTTTAGGCCTACAGGCACCAGCCTGCTCCTGTGGTGACCCCAGCCCTCAAACATGCACACTCACCATTCTTTGGAGCAAGGCTGGATACCAGAAAGTGGAATGTCTGCCCTCTTTTACCAGCCTTAGATCCAATGATAGAGCCAAAGAGGAAGAATTTAGGGGTTCTGAGTGGTATTGACACTGAACAACCAAAATAGTAGTGGGTAGAATTGGAGCTGGTTACCAAAGACCCAATTCTGTGTCTGGTATTGAACAGCTTATTATTACTGGTATTTAACTTAAACTGCTGCATAACAGAAGGGCAGAGAAGGAGGAGTCAATACCCCTTTGTAAGTATCAATTAGTTTAATCCTGTCAGTGTGTATCCCAGTTAAATATCAGACTTGTGTAATTATTCTTTTGATTTCAACCTCCTACCAAAGGTTCAAGGTCATGGATAGTTTGGCTCCTCTTTTCTTGCACATTGTCTAGTTTAAAGCTATATGACATAGCAGACCTTTAATAAACGTTTGTTATTATGGACTCAGTAAAGGTAAACCATAATCATTCCCATAAAATCTGAAAATCCCTTCTTGGTTTCATGCTAAAACCATTTTACCTTGTGAAATTAGATTGCAACTAACTTGCAGCTTTTCATTGCAGACTGATTTCAAAATAGTGATTAGAAATGATGAGAAATAGACCATTAGTTTTTATTTATATTCTTCTGAGGTAGGGGAGTATAACTCTTTAGGGACATGTCAAGAAGTTAGGAGACCTTGAGTTTATAAAATTTCAAGTTCTTTAGGAAAAGACAATTATACAATTATGAATACCTAATTAGGTACAGAGTAAATATATGGTCAGAGAAAAATGCCTCAACACATTGTGCATATAAAGTGATAAATAACAAGAACCCAAAATCCAGTAAAGCTTTTATTAAATGTCTCATACTTCTCTAACAATGTGTATGTGTGTGTGCGTTTGTGTGTGTGTGTGTGTGTGTGCTCTTAATCTCCTTTATCTATTTTATCCATCCCCCCACCCCCAACCTTCTCTTTGGCAACCACCAGTTAGTTCTTTGTATTTAAGTCTATTTTTTTGGTTTGTCTCTTTTTCTCTTTGTTCATTTGTTTGGTTTCTTAAATTGCACATATGAGTGAAATTATATTGCATTCATTTTCTATGACTGGCTTATTTCACTTAGCACTATACCTTCTTGGTCCATCTATGTTTTTGCAAATGGCAAGATTTAATTCTTTTTTATAGTTGGGTAATATTCCATTGCATATTTATACTACTTCTTTACCCTTTAATCTATTGATGGACACTTGGACTGCTTCCATTTCTTGGCCATTGTAAATAATGCTTCCATAAACATAGAATGCATGTATCCCTATAATTTAGTTTTTTGTATTCTTTGGGTAAATAATCAGTAGTGGAATTAATGGAAAATATGGTATTTCTGTTTTTCGGTTTTTTGAGGAACCTCCATACAGTGGTTGCACCAAATACTTACCCACCAACAGTGTGTGAGGGTTCCCACTTCTTCATGTCCTTGCCGAAAATTGTTATTTCTTGTGTTTTTGATTACGTTATTCTAATAGGTCTACAGTGATATCTCATTATGGTTTTAATTTGCATTTCCCTGGTGATTAGTGATATTGAGCATATTTTCCTGTGTTGGCTAGTTTTCTATATATTCTCTGGAAAAAAAAAATGTCTATTCAAGTCCTCTGCCCATTTTGATCAGATTATTGTTGCTGTTGTTTTTGGTGTGTGTGTGTGTGTGTGTGTGTGTGTGTGTGTGTGTGTGTGTTTTGGGTTATAGAAGTTTTTTATATATTTTGGATATTAACCCCTTATCAGATATGTCATTTGCCAATCTATTCTCCCATTCAGTAGGCTGCCTTTTTGTTTTGTTCATGGTTTCCTTCCATGTGCAGAAGGTTTAATTTGGTATAGATTCAATAGTTTAATTTTCCTTTATTTCCCTTGCCAGAAGAGACATATCTAGAGAAATATTTCTATAGCAGATGTCAAACAAATTATTGTCCATTTTTTTCTAGGAATTTTATGGTTTCAGAGCTCACATTTAGGTCTTTAATCCATTTTGGGTTTATTCCTCTAATAGTTTTTAAATATATTTAAATACTTTGGCTTCTTTACCTTTATAGGAAACTCCAATTATGTAAATGCTATGTGTTTAACATTTTCTAATCCTATTTTACTTTTTTCTTTTCATTTTTATTTTCCTTTCTATTTCTTTTTTTAAATTGTTTTCTTTTTTCTTTTTTTTTTTTTTTTTTGAAAGAAAGAGAGCATGAGCAGGGGAGAGGCAGAGGGACAGAGTGAGAATCTTAAGCAGGTTCCACACTCAGTAAACAGCCTGACCCAGGGCTTGATCTTAGGACCCTGGATTCATGACATGAGCCAAAATCAAGAGTCAGAGGCTCAAATGACTGAACCACCCAGGCACCCCTTTCCTTTCTATTTCTACACTCCGTGGTAATTGTGGTGCTTTTCATATTGTCCATTCTACTGTCCTTGTTCTTTTTCATTATTTAAAAATTTTCTCCTGTACTGAGTTCTGTAAGTTCATTTTAGTAAATTAATGTTGTCTTACCATCTTTTTCAAGTTCTGGCATTTCAAATTTGTTCGTATTTCTGCATTGAAACAATTGTTTTGTTACTTTTTCTATGTCGTGGTAAAATGTTTGGTATACCCTACAACCCAGCAATTGCACTACTAGGCATTTATCCACGGGATACAGGTGTGCTGTTTCGAAGGGACCCATGCACCTCCATGTTTATAGCAGCACTATCAATAATAGCCAAAGTATGGAAAGAGACCAAATGTCCATTGGTGGATGAATGGATAAAGAAGATGTGTATATATATATATATATATATACACACACAATGGAATATTACTTAGCAATCAAAAGGAATGAAATCTTGCCATTTGCAACTACCTGGATGGAACTGGAGAGTATTATGCTAAGTGAAATTAGTCAGAGTAAGACAAAAATCATATGACTTCACTCATATGAGACTTTAAGAGACAAAACAGATGAACATAAGGGAAGGGAAATAAAAATAATATAAAAACAGAGAGGGGGACAAAACAGAAGAGACTCATAAATATGAGGAACAAACTGAGGGTTGCTGGAGGGGTTGTGGGAGGGGGGATGGGCTAAATGTGTAAGGTGCATTAAGGAATCTACTCCTGAAATCATTGTTTCACTATATGCTAATTTGGATGTAAATTTAAAAAATTAAATTAAATTAAAAGAATGGTATAATTTCTGTTTCATGCCATCATTGTTCTGGCAAAGCTTTAATATAATATTTTTATACTGATTCTTTTTCAACTTCTTCTATATTATTCATCAGAGGATGAGTTGGGTTTGCTGGCCCAGTTATTTGTAGGAGTTTCCTCCAAGGAATATACATTATGTTGCCTTTGCTGCCATCTGCACCCAAGGCTGTTTGATCATTGTTGGTGGGTCTTTCTTCCACCTACTGTCTATGCAGCTTCTGCTTGATCTCTATCTGCTCCCTATAGATCCTGCAGATCTTATTTGGTGAAAATTATGGGATTTTTCAATTCTGGGTTTGCATTATACCAGCTTTACCTGGACAGTTGTAAGATCATTCTGTTCACCTCCCTTTCAAGGCTTCTGTTGCACCTCACTCCACATAGATAGCTTTGGTAAAGTCACACTTGCTTTTGTTAGGCCAGTCTATGAATGATATATACCTTTAAATTTCAGTGAAAATGGAAAGAATATTTTATTTGTTTGTTTGCCTATTTACTTTCTTGCTTTTGTGTGATATGTAGAAAAAAGAGAAAATTACTATGTGTCTCTGTTATATTCAGACTGGATATCTTGGGATTGTTTTCCCCTACATTATTTCATACTGTTAAATTTGTTGCAAGTGATCAAAACTTATTTTATAACTTTAAAGAAACTGTATCTTAAAGGCATAATGCCACTTATTGTCTAACAGGTCATTTATTTTAAGACAGAAGTTGCACAAAGGGATTGGAAGGATATTTAAACTAGGGACAGTATTCATATCCCTGGTGCATATACTCTGGTAATTTCTTAAAGAAAGAAAAGGTCATTTAGACGCCTCCCAGGAAATCCTAAGGGTTAGGGTTGGTTCTGCTAAATAAATGTTAGATAGATTTTAATCCTTGGGGGAAATCTCAGGGCAAAGCAGTCATAAGCTAAAGTACAATCAATAGATAAAGCAGCGAACAGAAGAGGCATTTAGCTCAAAAGCAAACAATCAGCTTTTTCAGACATGCCAGCTTTCCCAGGGGAGACAGGTGGCTTCACTCTTAGTTAAAAGGGCAATGGATCTCAGGAGGCATATGAGATGTTAACAGACTTACAATGAGCACATAGGTAATTGGGTACTTTGTGTTTTCTCTGTACATGTTTAATTACAAATGCATGGCCTGTGTGTTTAATCAGGCCCAATTGTGGAAATGGTGTAAAGGTTTCTCTCTGGGACCAAAACATCAGAGCAGAGTTTTATGATCTCAAAAATAGACATTGCAGCAGCAGTGAGTTTCTCTGTATGTTGGCTAAATTTTACACACTATATATTCATCCAGCATCAAGTTCATTTTGGAATGGGACTAATGCAACTATGATGAATATATAGGTGTCTATTGTAAAGAAATAAGAGTAAACACAGATTTACACCTTACTACATATGATGTCATGCCTTGTATGTAGTATGTGCTAAATAAATGTCCATTGATTTGTCTTAATAAAGTATCATCATACTTCAAACACCAATGATTATGAATTGGGGCAATTTGTTGAAGTTTCTCACTTGTAGATCAGCTCTAATCTAGGGAGATATACCCCCAAACTATCTATGCATCACTGTCACTGAAGCCACAAGCAATCCAGAAGCCTCTGGATTCCTTTTGAGCTATTCTTGCATAAACCATTTCATCTCTTTGTAAAGTAGTTCCGGAGCTTTCTGCTTTCAGATTTCAGTAAAAAGCATGATTTCTGAAATGAAGTCATCTAATGAATTGAATGAGGTATTTTGGGCAGTTCTAAGTATCAAAGGAGACCACACAGCACCTGGCAGGTTTGGTCCCCACAGTCTGATATACGTTAGTGGGAAGAGGTTTATTTTGAAGCATTTGAGAGGAAACCACACTATTTCTTTTCTTCTTTTACATTTCTTTCTTTCCATATACTTCTATTTTTTATTATTAAGTCAAATTATTGGCTTAGCAGAAACAGACCTCACTGAATATTAACATACCAAGAAGCTCTAATGTAGCCTTCATCATTGCTTAAAAAGAATTTCAGGTTATCATTCTTTTAATTGCAAATCTAGTAAGCTGAACTCCTTACCTCAAAGGAAAAATGCTATTTACATTTAACAACATTAAAAATAAAAGTTTAATGGGTTTTAAAGGTAGTATGGCTTTAATATAATTAAGGTAGATTTTTGTTTGTTTTTTTGTTTGTTTGTTTCATGCTAGTGTTTCTGGGCCTTTCAGAGCAATCAGATTAATAATCACCCTCTTTATAATCTAGTTAAGGATGCCTTTGGGAAAAAAAAGTACCAGGTCAGTCATTGTGTTTCTGATCAGAAATTCATATTCAAGTCTCTGTTGACTTCACTTGTCTCTTCCTGACTAAAATTACATTTTTCTTTTTGCTTTTGTAAAGTGGACCCGCTACTACTCTAGTCTAAAGGGTCTTGGCATTCCCTCAAATAGTTGTAACTTGTAGCTCTACCTTAATTCTCCTTATGCCAGTTCAAGAACACCCTCAGTTGCCTCATTTGTATCACCTCACTCAAGTCTATTTATCCTGTAAATGGTCCCATATCTTCCTAATTCAAAGTATATTCTACTTCTTCAAAATTTCTATACTACTTATCTCAGCCATATATGAGCACATCAGTTGCAGCCTTGTATTGTTATCTTTTTATATGTGCATTAAAAGCTCCTTGGGAATAGTGACTATTGTACTTCTTAGGTACCTAAAAAATATTCAAAACTTCTAAAAATATAGCAGCATTTGGAGGTCTTCCTAAACAACCTGTGGATTTTTTTAAATTACAAATTGCTCTACAAAGTCACATTTGGCTTTCACTTTTTGATGCATTAACTATTGTTTTCAATTTTGCTTTCCTCTTGCTATAACTTCTTGCTAATACACAGACAACGTCTTCCTGATGAAAAAAAAAAGTACAAACTTCCCTTATAAATTAACTTTTTGTGATAAATGAAGATAACACAGGAATAAATATTATATATACTTCATTACATATAATTTCCATGAGGACTGAGTCATATCAACTAATATCCCTTTCATGTTTGCCCTATACTCTAAATGATTCAAACAAGACTATTTCTTTGGAAAATTTTAGTTTTCTTTAAGGAGGTCTGATTAATACATTCTAAAAGCCATGTAATCATAGAATGATTAAATGACTAAAATTAGGATATGAAGATGGAAATGTTTTAGTATTTTTATAGCTTAGTATGTTTTTTTATGGGGAGTAAATAAAGGGATAAATATACCTAATTGATGGAGGCACTATCTCGTGATTTATCTGTACCAATACTGCAAAAGTTTTGATGGTCTGTTACTAATCAGTACTTTTGAGATTTAGTTTTAATTTGACAAACTTGATGAAAAATCTACACAAAATCTATCTACACTAATCTATCCTTTTTTTTTTTTTAGTATTTTTTGTAAAGTTTGTTTGTTTGTTTATTATTTACTTATTTGGAAAAAGAGACAGAGGGTGTGCTGAGCTGTCAGTATACAGCCTGACCTCAGGAACCCTGAAATCATGACCTGAGCTGAAAGGAGGAGTCAGATGCTTAACCAACTGAGTCACCCAGGTGCCCATTTCATTCTTTTTCCCTTTCTCCCTTTCTTTTTTCCTTCCTTTTCTTTCTTTCTTTCTTTCTTTCTTTCTTTCTTTCTAAATAAGAAATAGGATGCCATTACAACATTAATTTAAAATGATCATCTTATGGAAATATAAAATAAACTTGCAGAATCAGAAGATTTAATAACCTAGTCAGTGAAACTTCCCCAAAAAGCCACCTGGCAAACCAGGTTAAAGCACAGTCACAAATGATACAAACCAAAGGGTATGACTCACCATTTTCTACTTGTTGCTATAGCATGTAGGATCATAAAACATCTGTTACCAAAGAATATTTTGGACAATTATTTTTATTCAATATTTTCAGTGTTGAAATTATTGAGCAGGAACACTTGACTGCCTTATTTTCTTTATTTTTTTTTTCTGTTACTTTTTATGTCTTTAATCCTAACAAAACCAAGCCTTTATCTTTGGCTCAGTAGAGCTCTGGAGACAAGTAGTTACAACAGACCCTGGGCTATTCAGAGAATATTGGCTTTTGTAAATTAGTAATGGTCTATCCTTGTCTAACTTCCAAATAAATTCTGGAAAACAATAGCATAATTCAACAGCAACAGCATATTAACCTTTTGTTGGGTCTATCTTACTCCATATATGTTCTGCTTTTTCTTTTCTAAATTGTGCTTCCTAAATATATGCTAAGAATTGTAGTAGGCAGTACTTGGGATACAAATATAAACAACTATTCTCATTCCAAAGTTTCAGAGTGTAGACAGAAATCTACCAATATGTTTAAGTACAGTGTAATAAAAGCAATTATATGAGTAAACACAATATTCATATGTCATAATGCAAACAGGAGGAATGTCAATGTTTGAATGTTGTAGGCTTTGAAAGACAAGAAAGACTTTATGAGACCAAGGAGGGAAAGTAATCTCAGGTATTGAAAAGAGAACAAAAATATGAAAGTATAAAAGAATGTGAGCAATTGCATATGGTTTGCTCTTGATGGAACATAATGTGAATAAAGAAATAAGAAAAATTTTGATTATGACCTAGATCATAAATGCCTTAGACTTCATTAGAACTTATTGTGTAAACAGGGAGGGGTCATTAAATGGTCATTAGCAGGACTGTGACTTAAACAGATTCATGTAGAAAGGTGATTATTATAGCATATAAATGATGGAATCAATGGGGCAGAGATTACTGACAGGAGAGGAGTTAAGAAACTTTACATGAATACTCAAGTATTTTTTTTAAATATCAGCAGATAAATATGTATGTCAGTTTTTAAAATATGAGTGTCCCTGAAAAATTAGCAGCTGGAAAGTATGACCTTAAAAATCTTCTTTGCATTATTACTATATATATATATATATATATATAATTTTTTAATTTTTTTAATGTTTATTTATTTTTGAGAGAGAGACAGAGACAGACTGTGAATGGGAGAGGGGCAGAGAGAGAGGGAGTCACAGAATCCGAAGCAGGATCCAATCTCTGAGCTGCCAGCACAGACCCTGACATGGGGCTTGAACCCAGGAACAGTGACATCATAACCTGAGCGATGTCAGCCACTTGCCTGACTGAACCACTTAGGCGCCCCTGCATTATTACTATATTAATTATATGATCCTTTGAGTCTAAAAAAAGCAGAACACCCAAACAACTTGAAAAGGTCAGTGATAGCATTATAAAGTGTTAAAAATTCACTTATATTTTTCAAATAATGTAACTTTTTTAGTGAATTCCTCTAGAGAATTTCTTTCTCACAAGAAACATCTTTTTTTTTCTTTTTCAAACTCCCTTTCCATAAATGAGAGCAAAACTTTCTTAAAATATCATTACTTGACATATTTGCAAACAATATTTAACATCTTGTTCTCCAGTATTGTTATTAAATAACTACTTAGTTTCAGGTATTTCAAATCAGATTGGGTAGTCTCAATTAATGAAAATCTATCAATTTGGTAAAAATAATCCACTTTTAATATCTATAAATTTCACGATTATATCTATAATTTAGAGGAGAAGATGTTTTGATTAAAGACATGCTCTACTCAAAAAGTTCCTATTAGATTTAATTCAGGAAGTTCTTTGTATGATTAAGGAAAGCTTATACGAGTTAGGATGAGCTTCCTAACTAGTGACAAAAGTCCTATAATAATAGATTTGCGCTATTTAAAATAAGTCAATGACTACCTATATAGATGTTTTCTACACATGTCTGTCACACAGTGACATCTTGTTTGTTTATTTTGGCAGGAAAAGTTCTTTCTCTATGCTGTATTTTAACTTCTCTTTCTGTTGCCTCTAATTCATAAAACAAGAAGCAAACTTCTCCATAATATTTCAGTTTCCCCAAGATGATTTCTCATGATGTGACCTGGGTCTCAATGGCCTCATGGTTGGGAGTATCATCAAACGGTACTTTCTATTCTTTCACTTAATTACCCAAGCTCCAAATCCTCATATCCTAAATATCAGGAAGCTACTCATAGAAGGAAACTTATTACAAAGGTAAAGGGGATAGCAATTGCTTCTACATGTTGCTTATTCTTCTTCCTAGTAACAGAGAAACTCATCCCAAGCTAATTCCTAGGGAAATGTATTTGAGTGAATTTTCTAAAGCAACTGTTAGGTACTAGCCAAGGGAAGCAAAATGCAAGGAGAAAATTGGTTACTAATACTCACTGGAGTTCTTCTTGCACAAGTTAGGAAAGACTATGGCCACCCATGGCCATCTATAGCCCCCAAAGTAACAGGTATATTCTGGATTCAGTACTTAAGGAGTAAGAAGGAGGACTATGGTGATAGTAGGAAATAAATAGTAAGCTACCTTTAAGTAAACTTTATTCTTGAAAAGTGCTCTTTTTTACTAGCTTGAATATTTCTCCTCTAAAGGAAACAATGAACCACCTTTTTATTCATTATTTGGAATCTTTACATACTGAATATAATTAATATTACAATGATTTTCTTCATAAATGTTAATAAGATTAAAATAAATCCCCTGAAACATATGTAATTTTAGGGCTTACAAAGTATTTTCACATGCATTTTTTGGTATCAAGCTTAAGATGAAGATTGAGAGTTATATATGAGAAGTAATGCCTCTGTTTTTTACATGTAGAAACGTACTGTCAGAAAAGCTAAAGACACACATATAGCAAGTTAACTGGAAAGTGCAACATCAGGAAGCTGAAAGGGGCTTGAAGGAGTGATGTTGTCCACCCTCAACCAAATCTTTTCCCAAGCTCCATTCATGCTATGAATTCTAAGTATAAATGATATTGTTGTAGGGTGGAGAAAGAGGAGGAGGAAGAGAAGTAGGAGGAAAGGGTGATTGTGCATAAAGCATGTAAGATCACCTTAGCATCATTGGCAGGGGTTGGAGGGAGTGAAAAGGGAATAAAGATGAGAAATGACAGTTTACTAAAAGCAGTTATCTAGAAGAGACCCAAAACATTTAGTGTTATTAATTGCTTCTGCTGTGTTTAGATATTTTCTGAGTTACTTAAAAGCTGAAGCACTTTCACATTACATTTATGGTATTTTAATATCTTTATATAAATCCAAAGAAAAGAATCTAACATAAATGCTTTGATATTCAATTCAGCAAATACTTTTCTGGTTGTACTGAATTCTCATACGCTGTGAGAACCAGGGCAAGCATAAAATAAATGCTACTTGGAAACATTTAAATATTCTGGTTCAGTGAACTGGCACAAAAGGTTGTTGCAGAAATGACAGATAAGTAATCTAAAGCAGCTAAGGGAGCATGAATGTGGGAAGAAAAATACAGTAAATTATTTATTGACTATCTACTTAAAGTCTGGAATTCTCCAGGTTCTTCGGGGCTGGGGCGGGGGGGAGAGTACAACATATTAAATGCATGATCTCTAACAGAGAAACTTGCTGCCTAGTTAGGGTAAGAATTAGAGCATATCAACTTTATTGACAACACAGAGTACTAATTTTTCCCCCGTAAACTATAAGAGTGTGTTCCTAGACCAGTTTGAATAGCCACCAAATAAGAAATTCATATTTTTATTCACTTAAAGAAGCAGAAGTTTGTCTATTTATGAATTAAATCCAGAACTTAGCATTATCAGTCAATAACTGTTTTTAATAAATATAAAAAGTAGGTGTATTACTTTGAACATATATTACAAACAAAATTCATAGAAGGATAATGACTCATTCAAATTATCTTAAAAATAACTTTTTTCTTTGTATTTAAAAATTTATATAATAAATGGATTATTTAAAAATACATGAACCAGGGGCGCCTGGGTGGCTCAGTCGGTTGGGTGACCAACTTCGTCTCGGGTCATGATCTCTCAGTTCGGTGTTCTGGCCTGTATGGGGCTCTGTGTTGACAGCCCGGAGCCTGGAGGCTGCTTCGGATTCTGTGTCTCCCTCTCTCTCTGCCCCTCCCTCGCTCGCACTCTGTCTCTTTCTGTCTCTCTCAAAAATAAATAAACGTTAAAAAATTTTTTTAAATACATGAACCATAAAAAAGTAATATCTTACAATTCAGAAATCTCTAAAATTTCAGTGAATAGCCATTCATTTAAACATGCGTTCAACACATACTTATTATCGTCATGAATTAGATACCTTAGGAACAGAAACACACATACTCCTGCCTTCACAGACTAAAATATAGTGTAATATATAGATGGTAATCCAATAATCACATTTAAAAGAAATAAAACTGGTTCTGTGACAGATTCTTGGGAAAGCAGCATGAGCTAAAAAATAAGGGTAATGTAAGAATAATGTAAGAATAAGTATAGTATCACAATTTGACCTAGCAGGGAGATCAAGAAAATCTTCTATTAGGAAGTTAGCTTAGGAGCGCCTGGGTGGCTCAGTTGGTTAAGCGTCTAACTTTGGCTCAGGTCATGATCTCATGGTTCATGGGTTTGAGCTCTATATAGGACTCTGCGCTGACAGCTTGGAGCCTGGAGCCTGCTTCCGATTCTGTGTCTCCCTCCCTCTCTCTGCCCCTCCCCAACTTGAGCTTTGTCTATCTCTTTCTCAAAAATTAACATTAAGAAATTTTTCAAAAAGGAAGTTAGTTTGAACTGAGAAGATAAGGATGAATAGAAATTAATGAATTGAAACAGTAATTAAAGAGAATCTCAGATGCAGAGAACACCTGAAATAATGAGAGGTACGTTATTTAAACCATTATTAAATTATTATTAAATTATTTATTAAAATTATTGTTAAAATTATTAAAATAATGAGTACACAGGGCAAGCAACAAGACTAGTTTGATTGGGCAGAGTCAGGTGTTAGATAATGTGGGAGTGCTGGTGAACCAAGTTATATGGAATTCTGTTTCTATTCTAGGAGCTATGGAACCCCTCTGAAATATTTCAGATGGGATAATAATATGTTAAATTTGTGTTTTCAAAACTTTACTCTAGATGAAATATGAAAAAAAAATTGAAAAGATTCAGATTGGCAGAGTAGATACATTTAAACGAGTTAATTATAAGTTAGGAGGCTAGTTCGCTAGTGCAGATGAAAGGTAATGGCAATTTGAAGTACAGTGGAAGTGGACAAAGTAGAAATATTTAGAGCTATTATACAGGCTTGATTATTAAAATTGGTGAAGAATTAAATATGTGGTGGAGGCAATGGAATACTACGTGGCAATGAGAAAGAATGAAATATGGCCTTTTGTAGCAACGTGGATGGAACTGGAGAGTGTGATGCTAAGTGAAATAAGTCATACAGAGAAAGACAGATACCACATGTTTTCACTCCTGTGTGGATCCTGAGAAACTTAACAGAAGACCATGGGGAGAGGAAGGAAAAAAAAAAAGAGATTAGAGAGGGAGGGAGCCAAAACATAGGAGATTCTTAAAAACTGAGAACAAACTGAGGGTTGATGGGGGTAGGAGGGAGGGGAGGGAGGGGAGGGTGGGTGATGGGTATTGAGGAGGGCACCTGTCGGGATGAGCACTGGGTGTTGTATGGAAACCAACTGGACAATAAATTTCATATTAAAAAAAAATATGTGGTGGAGGGAGAAAGAAGATACCAAGTTTGACTTCAAATTTTTCGAATTGTAAACAAAATGGAAAACAATGTCATTCACTACAATTAAAAAAACTAAGAAGAAACGATAGCGGGGGGGGGGGGAATGGTGAAGTAGGTGATGGGGATGAAGGAGGGGACTTGTGAAGAGCACTGGCTGTTGTATGGAAGTGCTGAATCACTATATTATACACCTGAATCTAATATTCCACTGTATGCTAACTAGAACTTAAATAAAAACTTTTAAAAAACAAAATAAGACAAGAGAAAAAGACCAGATGTCTATATTACATTTGAACAAGTACTTAATATATCCATTGTTGCCATCTTGCCCTTGAGAAAGATTATTTTTGCTATAAAAATATGAACCTTGTTGTTGCTATTTTCCTTTGGAAGTAAACATTTTTCCATAATTGTTTTATGCATAATTTAGGATCAAGGAGTCTTGAAAAATTTTGAAGAGCTAGTCGATGGTTTGTCTCTAGTGGTTTTGGCTCTTAAAGTCGCAGAAGTTTCAGTGATTTTATACTTCTGGATACACAGGTTTTCAGCTGATAAACATTTTATATATGTGCCTGCTCTTTTTTCCTGTTAACCACTACCTAGTCAGCTAAATCCACTGAATGCTTTAGTGGACACTTCATAAGGTGGTGGCCTTTCTCTCAACTATCCTCTTTTCCTGTGAATGGCACATATCGACCATAGTTAACTAGAATAACCTAAATTATCGTTATTATTTCAGTTGTACATGCCTGACTGATTTAGTTCCCTGAAAATTTGGAATGTGTAATACACACATGCGCACACACACACACACACACACCACAGAAACACATGTAGATATTGAACAATTAAGGTTAAGTCACATTAATTACAAAACTCTGAAAGAAAGTCCATAATTGATTCCTGTTGGGGTAGCCTGAAATGACTCCTAATTCATTTCCTTCTGTGTTAGTGACTATCAGCCCTTCCCTTGATCTAAAATACTATTCTCCATATCCTCCAACAATATTCTTTTACAGGCAAAACAATAGTGTCTGCTATGTCACAAGAACTCTGCTGGTTATCACAGTTGACTACAAAATATAACATGGTTCTGCCCTCAGGTAATCACAGTTTAATAATCAGGGAAAATCATGTAAGTTAATACTTATACAAAAGTTAGGTGGCCTCAATAGAATTATGTGTGTGGTAGGAGTTGTCAATTTACTTGTAAGATAGGTCAGAGACTTGGGATATCAGATGAGAGTATGCTTCATGTAGGAGGTAACATTATCATTAAACTTACAGAATTTATTAGGTATAAATTAGGATGGCGGGGGCGGAGAGCTCACATCAGACAGAGACAGGTGAGAAAATACTCAGATGTAAAGCAGGAGAAAGTAGATTTAGAAATGCAATTACCTTGGGATGGCTGAGAAGTCTAGGAGAAAAATCAAAGCACAGTCTGTGAAAATAAACCTTGAGTGATGAGCAGGGACCAGAATGTAGAGAATCTCGTAGAGCTTGGCAAGAGCTTCAAAATACATCTATGAAAAATGGAGACACACTGAAGGACATTAAGCAAAGGATTCATGTGATTAGTTTTACACTGCAGGAATAGAGAGGCAGTGGTGGAAAATCGCCTGCATTTCCTGGGGACTGTTGCAGGAATGAAGGCAAGAGGTGATGAAGGTCAAAGGCAATAATAGAGGAAATATAGAAAAAGGGGTTTGATAAAAATGATGCTAAGAAGGAAAATTTAATAGAGCTTGGTGACTAATTGCATTTGTGGGTAAAGAAAGAGATAAATGTGGGATACCTCTCATATTTCTGACTTGGTACTTAACCTCCTTGCTTTTAAATACTTTATCTGTAAAATAGAGATTGAAAAATGTTCTAAGGTGTTAAAAGGAATAAATTTAGATAGCGTTTACAGAGATTCCATCATTGTTTAGGCTAGTAGGAGAAATTCAGATTTAGCTTCCTTCACCCTTTTCTTCTAATTATCAGATAATTTAAAAGAATCAGAGAAACTCTTAATGTCAATTACAATTAGTGACAATTCATATTTCATTGTATAAACTGCTAATCATATTGCTTGTTTGATTAAACCAAATCCCTTACAAAATGCCATCTAACACAAATAACTCACAGTGTAATTTTTATGTGCATTCCAAATGAAATGGGAAAAATGCAGGTTCTTACATCTTTTAATATCAAAAATTTTTCATGTGAGATTAAATTTTGTTAAAAAGTAAAATAAATTGCCAAATTTTTTTTCAAATCCAGGATTGAGTTAAAAGTGGAATTTTTACATTATTCTAAAAGCACATGTCTTTAAAATTCTATCAACAGCAAAGAAAAATTATCATTAAAATTTTTTTTTGATGTGTATTTACTTTTGAGAGAGAGACAGAGTACAAGGAGGGGAAGGGCGCAGAGAGAGGGAGACAGAATCTGAAGCAGGATCCAGGCTACAGCACAAGGCCCAACGCAGGGCTTGAACTCACAGAGTGTGAGATCATGACGTAAGCCAAAGTTGGACACTTAACTAGCTGAGCCATCCAGGTGCCCCAAGAAATTCTCATTTTTGAGTCACTATTTCATTGGTGTCATTGGCTTCATGTTAACAGTTTGGATGACAGGGGCATGTGTGGGTGTGTATGTGTGTATGTTTGTGTATAGGTGTATGTGATTTTTATTATTTATTTTGTTCACCATTCAACTTTTCAAAAGGAGACAAAACTGAAAGAATATGTTTATCTCAGAGATTAGAGTATCTGTATGAAATTGACCTTTTCTTGGCAAACAATTTGAGTCTAATAGGGGCATCTGGGTGTCTCAGTAGGTTAAGCATCAGACTCCTGATTTCAACTCAGGTCATGATCTCAGGGTTTGTTATCTCACATTTTGGGTTTGAGCCCCGCATCCGGCTCCATGCTGAGTGTGGAGCTCGCTTGGGATTCTCTCTCTCCCTTGCTTTTTTTCCCCTCCCCTGCTTGCACTCTGGCTTTCTCAAAATAAATAATAAATATTTTTAAAAATTGAGACAAATATTAATTTTATTGCCCAAGGTTATAAAGGGAAATTTTCACAAATATAACATATTGTTTAATATCTATTAATTTGAGAAAATTCTATAGTTTAGAACAGTGATATAAGAAAGACCATGAGAATGATAAAAATAATTTTTCATTGTTATGTCTTGCTGTTTACAGCTTTACTTTTAACTTATGAATAAAAGACAAATAGGAGTTATGACTTGTACATTGCTAAATTAAACATTTTCTCATCAGTTAGTGTTTTTTATTTTTATTCTGTTACTTATGATATCTCAAATTGTGTACTAACTGCTCTGTGCATACCACAATCCATTATATGTGAATCACTTTCTTTTATAGGGAAATTGCCAGAAAAACCTAGCTGACCAGAAAACATTCAATTTAGCACAATATATTGATATAATTTTGTTCTATTGTCTTTAAAAAAATTACAAACCTACACATTTGTGTTGACTTAAGTACATGACTTTCTACAATGTAGTTAAAAATAAATATCTTCTAAAGCATAGTTGCTCAGGTTCCGGAAGATGGCGGCGTAGGAGGACGCGGGGCTCACAGCGCGTCCTGCCGATCACTTAGATTCCACCTACACCTGCCTAAAGAACCCAGAAAACCGCCAGAGGATTAGCAGAAGGGAGTCTCCGGAGTCAAGCGCAGACTAGAGGCCCACGGAAGAGGGTAGGAAGGGCGGCGAGGCGGTGCGCGCTCCACGGACTGGCGGGAGGGAGCCAGGGCGGAGGGGCGGCTCACCCGCCAAGCAGAGCCCCCGAGTCTGGCTGGCAAAAGCGGAGGGGCCGGACAGACTGTGTTCCGACAGCAAGCGCGACTTAGCGTCTGGGAGGTCATAAGTTAACAGCTCTGCTCGGAAAGCGGGAAGGCTGGAGGACAAAGGGAGGGAGAGCTGCTGAGCCCCAGTACAACAGAGCTCAGCTTGGCGGGGAACAAAGGCGCCAGCGCCATCTCCCCCGCCCATCCCCCAGCCAAAATCCCAAAGGGAACCAGTTCCTGCCAGGGAACTTGCTCGCTCCGCTCAAACACCCAACTCTGTGCTTCTGCGGAGCCAAACCTCCGGCAGCGGATCTGACTCCCTCCCGCTGCCACAGGGCTCCTCCTGGAGTGGATCACCTAAGGAGAAGCGAGCTAAGCCTGCCCCTCCACCCCCCGTGCACCTTGCCTACCCACCCCAGCTAATACGCCAGATCCCCAGCAACACAAGCCTGGCAGTGTGCAAGTAGCCCAGACGGGACACGCCACCCCACAGTGAATCCCGCCCCTAGGAGAGGGGAAGAGAAGGCACACACCAGTCTGACTGTGGCCCCAGCAGTGGGCTGGGGGCAGACATCGGGTCGGACTGCGGCCCCGCCCACTAACTCCAGTTATACACCACAGCACAGGGGAAGTGCACTGCAGGTCCTCACCACGCAAGGGACTCTCCAAAATGACCAAACGGAAGAATTCCCCTCAGAAGAATCTCCAGGAAATAACAACAGCTAATGAACTGATCAAAAAGGATTTAAATAATATAACAGAAAGTGAATTTAGAATAATAGTCATAAAATTAATAGCTGGCTTGAAAACAGTATACAGGACAGCAGAGAATCTCTTGCCACAAAGATCGAGGGACTAAGGAACAGTCACGAGGAGTTGAAAAACGCTTTAAACGAAATGCAAAACAAAATGGAAACCACGATGGCTCGGCTTGAAGAGGCAGAGGAGAGAATAGGTGAACTAGAAGATAAAGTTATGGAGAAAGAGGAAGCTGAAAGAAAGAGAGATAAAAAAATCCAGGAGTATGAGGGGAAAATTAGAGAACTAAGTGATACACTAAAAAGAAATAATATATGCATAATTGGTATCCCAGAGGAGGAAGAGAGAGGGAAAGGTGCTGAAGGGGTACTTGAACAAATTATAGCTGAGAACTTCCCTGAACTGGGGAAGGAAAAAGGCATTGAAATCCAAGAGGCACAGAGAACTCCCTTCAGACGTAACTTGAATCGATCTTCTGCACGACATATCATAGTGAAACTGGCAAAATACAAGGATAAAGAGAAAATTCTGAAAGCAGCAAGGGATAAACGTGCCCTCACATATAAAGGGAGACCTATAAGACTCGGGTCTGATCTCTCCTTTGAAACTTGGCAGGCCAGAAAGGCTTGGCACAATATCTACAGTGTGCTAAACAGAAAAAATATGCAGCCGAGAATCCTTTATCCAGCAAGTCTGTCATTTAGAACAGAAGGAGAGATAAAGGTCTTCCCAAACAAACAAAAACTGAAGGAATTTGTCACCATGAAACCAACCCTACAAGAGATCCGAAGGGGGATCCTGTGAGACAAAGTACCAGAGACATCACTACAAGCATAAAACATACAGACATCACAATGACTCTAAACCCATATCTTTCTATAATAACACTGAATGTAAATGGATTAAATGCGCCAACTAAAAGACATAGGGTATCAGAATGGATAAAAAAACAAGACCCATCTATTTGCTGTCTACAAGAGACGCATTTTAGATCTGAGGACACCTTTAGATTGAGAGTGAGGGGATGGAGAACTATTTATCATGCTCCTGGAAGCCAAAAGAAAGCTGGAGTAGCCATACTTATATCAGACAAACTAGACTTTAAATTAAAGGCTGTAACAAGAGATGAAGAAGGGCATTATATAATAATCACAGGGTCTATCCACCAGGAAGAGCTAACTATTATAAATGTCTATGCGCCAAATACCCGAGCCCCCAGATATATAAAACAATTACTCATAAACATAAGCAACCTTATTGATAAGAATGTGGTCATTGCAGGGGACTTTAACACCCCACTTACAGAAATGGATAGATCATCTAGACACACAGTCAATAAAGAAACAAGGGCCCTGAATGATACATTGGATCAGATGGACTTGACAGATATATTTAGAACTCTGCATCCCAAAGCAACAGAATATACTTTCTTCTCGAGTGCACATGGAACATTCTCCAAGATAGATCATATACTGGGTCACAAAACAGCCCTTCATAAGTTTACAAGAATTGAAATTATACCATGCATACTTTCAGACCACAATGCTATGAAGCTTGAAATCAACCACAGGGAAAAGTCTGGAAAACCTCCAAAAGCATGGAGGTTAAAGAACACCCTACTAACGAATGAGTGGGTCAACCAGGCAATTAGAGAAGAAATTAAAATATATATGGAAACAAACGAAAATGAAAATACAACAATCCAAACGCTTTGGGATGCAGCGAAGGCAGTCCTGAGAGGAAAATATATTGCAATCCAGGCCTATCTCAAGAAACAAGAAAAATCCCAACTACAAAATCTAACAGCACACCTAAAGGAAATAGAAGCAGAACAGCAAAGGCAGCCTAAACCCAGCAGAAGAAGAGAAATAATAAAGATCAGAGCAGAAATAAACAATATAGAATCTAAAAAAACTGTAGAGCAGATCAACGAAACCAAGAGTTGGTTTTTTGAAAAAATAAACAAAATTGACAAACTCTAGCCAGGCTTCTCAAAAAGAAAAGGGAGATGACCCAAATAGATAAAATCATGAATGAAAATGGAATGATTACAACCAATCCCTCAGAGATACAAACAATTATCAGGGAATACTATGAAAAATTATATGCCAGCAAATTGGACAACCTGGAAGAAATGGACAAATTTCTAAACACCCACACTCTTCCAAAACTCAATCAGGAGGAAATAGAAAGCTTGAACAGACCCATAACCAGCGAAGAAATTGAATCGGTTATCAAAAATCTCCCAACAAATAAGAGTCCAGGACCAGATGGCTTCCCAGGGGAGTTCTACCAGACATTTAAAGCAGAGATAATACCTATCCTTCTCAAGCTATTCCAAGAAATAGAAAGGGAAGGAAAACTTCCAGACTCATTCTATGAAGCCAGTATTACTTTGATTCCTAAACCAGACAGAGACCCAGTAAAAAAAGAGAACTACAGGCCAATATCCCTGATGAATATGGATGCAAAAATTCTTAATAAGATACTAGCAAATCGAATTCAACAGCATATAAAAAGAATTATTCACCATGATCAAGTGGGATTCATTCCTGGGATGCAGGGCTGGTTCAACATTCGCAAATCGATCAACGTGATACATCACATTAACAAAAAAAAAGAGAAGAACCATATGATCCTGTCAATCGATGCAGAAAAGGCCTTTGACAAAATCCAGCACCCTTTCTTAATAAAAACCCTTGAGAAAGTCGGGATAGAAGGAACATACTTAAAGATCATAAAGGCCATGTATGAAAAGCCCACAGCTAACATCATCCTCAAAGGGGAAAAACTGAGAGCTTTTTCCCTGAGATCAGGAACACGACAGGGATGCCCACTGTCACCGCTGTTGTTTAATATAGTGCTGGAAGTTCTAGCATCAGCAATCAGACAACAAAAGGAAATCAAAGGCATCAAAATTGGCAAAGATGAAGTCAAGCTTTCGCTTTTTGCAGATGACATGATATTATACATGGAAAATCCGATAGACTCCACCAAAAGTCTGCTAGAACTGATACATGAATTCAGCAAAGTTGCAGGATACAAAATCAATGTGCAGAAATCAGTTGCATTCTTATACACTAACAATGAAGCAACAGAAAGACAAATGAAGAAACTGATCCCATTCACAATTGCACCAAGAAGCATAAAATACCTAGGAATAAATCTAACCAAAGATGTAAAAGATCTGTATGCTGAAAACTATAGAAAGCTTATGCAGGTAATTGAAGAAGATATAAAGAAATGGAAAGACATTCCCTGCTCATGGATTGGAAGAATAAATATTGTCAAAATGTCAATACTACCCAAAGCTATCTACACATTCAATGCAATCCCAATCAAAATTGCACCAGCATTCTTCTCGAAACTAGAACAAGCAATCCTAAAATTCATATGGAACCACAAAAGGCCCCGAATAGCCAAAGTAATTTTGAAGAAGAAGACCAAAGCAGGAGGCATCACAATCCCAGACTTTAGCCTCTACTACAAAGCTGTCATCATCAAGACAGCATGGTATTGGCATAAAAACAGACACATAGACCAATGGAATAGAATAGAAACCCCAGAACTAGACCCACAAACGTATGGCCAACTCATCTTTGACAAAGCAGGAAAGAACATCCAATGGAAAAAAGACAGTCTCTTTAACAAATGGTGCTGGGAGAACTGGACAGCAACATGCAGAAGGTTGAAACTAGACCACTTTCTCACACCATTCACAAAAATACACTCAAAATGGATAAAGGACCTGAATGTGAGACAGGAAACCATCAAAACCTTAGAGGAGAAAGCAGGAAGAGACCTCTCTGACCTCAGCCGTAGCAATCTCTTACTCGGCACATCCCCAAAGGCAAGGGAATTAAAAGCAAAAGTGAATTACTGGGACCTTATGAAGATAAAAAGCTTCTGCACAGCAAAGGAAACAACCAACAAAACTAAAAGGCAACCAACGGAATGGGAAAAGATATTTGCAAATGACACATCGGACAAAGGGCTAGTATCCAAAATCTATAAAGAGCTCATCAAACTCCACACCCGAAAAACAAATAACCCAGTGAAGAAATGGGCAGAAAACATGAATAGACACTTCTCTAAAGAAGACATCCGGATGGCCAACAGGCACATGAAAAGATGTTCAACGTCGCTCCTTATCAGGGAAATACAAATCAAAACCACACTCAGATACCACCTCACGCCAGTCAGAGTGGCCAAAATGAAGAAATCAGGAGACTATAGATGCTGGAGAGGATGTGGAGAAACAGGAACCCTCTTGCACTGTTGGTGGGAATGCAAATTGGTGCAGCCGCTCTGGAAAGCAGTGTGGAGGTTCCTCAGAAAATTAAAAATAGACCTACCGTATGACCCAGCAATAGCACTGCTAGGAATTTATCCAAGGGATACAGGAGTATTGATGCATAGGGGCACCTGTACCCCAATGTTTATAGCGGCACTCTCAACAATAGCCAAATTATGGAAAGAGCCTAAATGTCCATCAACTGATGAATGGATAAAGAAATTGTGGTTTATATACACAATGGAATACTACGTGGCAATGAGAAAAAATGAAATATGGCCTTTTGTAGCAACATGGATGGAACTGGAGAGTGTGATGCTAAGTGAAATAAGCCATACAGAGAAAGACAGATACCATATGGTTTCACTCTTATGTGGATCCTGAGAAACATAACAGAAACCCATGGGGGAGGGGAAGGAAAAAAAAAAAAAAGAGGTTAGAGTGGGAGAGAGCCAAAGCATAAGAGACTGTTAAAAACTGAGAACAAACTGAGGGTTGATGGGGGGGTGGGAGGGAGGGCAGGGTGGGTGATGGGTATTGAGGAGGGCACCTTTTGGGATGAGCACTGGGTGTTGTATGGAAACCAATTTGACAGTAAATTTCATATATTAAAAAATAAAAAAAAAATGAAATAAAAAAAATAAAGACACTAGAACAGAAAAAAAAAAAAGCATAGTTAATTATCCAGTTTGTATAAGGATAATAGTAATTAATATAAAATATTCACCACATGATGAGCTAATTTTAAGGTTCCATATTATGTTTAAAGATATTTTTAATACAACATCATTACATATAGGAGATGCATGCCATTTATGGCTTACTGCTGATCCCTAATATGCAAATCAGAATTTGAACAGACTGATTACTGAAGGAGTAGATTAAATTTAAGCTTTCATATTTTTAAGATATTCCTTCCCACTTTGAACCTTACAAACTGCATCCATTTTCTCTAAGTGAATTTTATGTTTTATTAATTATATACTATCATAAATAAAATACTAATGTCAATATAGACAAGAAATGTAATGATGAAAAACACAGACAATATCCTGGTCACTTGATCAAGTGTTTACATAACACTACAAAAATACATTATTCCTCTGATCCTAGAGCTCCTGTGTAGAGCTATAGAGGATTTCAAGAAAACAAGGTAATTTTTTTTTTTAATTGGAACTCAGTCAAATCCATTCAGGCTGTTAATATGAATTCTAGTTTTGTGTATATTTACCAAAAATTATCTAAACCTCAAGAATTTTGACCACTGTTATTTTTTTTATAAAATTATTGTGGGCTGGACCCACATTTAGCAGTGTTATCCTCTCTCCATTGCTTTTTTAATGAAAAATATGTAAAATAATTTGTTCCACAAATATATATAAGCATAAAAATTGAAGCAAAAGAAAGTTGAAGATAGAGTTTTCTAAATGTCCTTTTTGTTCAATTATTTATTTCTATTTTGCTTAGCCAGTGTGATGATAATTTATAGTTGAAATTGTTTAAATGTAATTATTTATACTGTGAAAATTGTACAAGTTAATTTTTTTTTAAAGCTGTAAAATGAAAATGTTGTGTCTCCCTTCCTGTCACCACAGCTGGTTCCACCCTCCATAGTTCCACTCTTTCTGAGTAATCATTATCTAAAATGTTTAGTTTATCTTTCCAGTAAATTTCATTGCATATATAAACATATATATATGATATATATATGTTATATATATATAATGTATGAGTGTGTATATATACTTATTTGAAGCATATACAACTTATACTATAATTACAATATTACATCCATTAGTTTTACATTAACAATATTGTATAAATTTTAAATATCAGTAATCTTAGAAGTAGAATTTCTAGATTGAAAGACATGTGAGCTTTAGTTTGGTTGCAATTTCTAAATTGCCCTCAAGAAAGGTTATATCAATTTACACTCATACCTAGAGTGTGAGTCCCTCTCCCCCATACTTATATCAACAGAAGTCATTAAATCAGTGTGTCAAAGATGGTGTTTCATTGTTACATTTATTTGTTTATGAGCATGGTTGGCTAGAGTTTATATACTTGTGGCCCATTTACATTCCTTTTTGAGCATACTTGTTGCTCATCCTCTATTTTTCTCTAGTAATTATAAAAGTTGAAATGTATTAAGAACTTACCACGTGCCAAATATTATTTTATGTAATATGCATATATTGACTGGTTTAAGCCTTACAAAATAAACAGGTATTATTTTAATCTCCATTTCAAAAAATGTTGAGGCAAAGAGATTTTAAGCAAAATTGCATATAGAATCCTCGATCTAGTAACAGATGGAGCAGCATTTGAACCCATGCCTGGTGTTTCTGAGCTTACCTGTTGGGCAGTGTTGTCTCTCATTATTAAGTTGTTCAAGTTTTTTATATTATCATGGAAACACTTTTTCTACATTAAGACATTAACTCATGAAATTAATATATAACCTAATATATTAAGAAAAATTCAATGATCTATAATATATTTTTTTTATTTTTTCATTGGTTTCTTGACTTTTTGTTTATATTTGGTTGTTCGCATAAAAGAGTATTATTCAAGAATATATTAAAACTCTGGACGTTATGATACTAATTTATGAGATTTCAAAAACATCAACCAAATATTTTTATCACATATTTTGCTCATTTCTTCTTTAAAATTAATAAAACAGCACGTTTTTCCCTTTTGCTAAAATAACCAATATTCTTATATTTTTTTTCAGTGAACACAAGGAGCAATTTTCCATTCCTATTTTGGATGTGCATAGGGATCTGTATTATATTAACCCTAGTTTCTTCTTTTATTAAGTGCCATATTTTTAATATTCACAAAATTTTTAACAATTTTCATGTACTCTGGAAAAAGGACTTTCAGTTTCTTATGAAACTAAAAATGAACAAAAGAACAAACAAAATACAATAATGACAACAATCTTACTTTCAAATGAGGATTTTAGGGAATCTATGACTGAACTCACATAATACTGTCTATTCTCGTTAGCTAAATTTCTGAGGTATATGTGAGCATTCAGTTTTTTGTAACTGTAACTGTGTGATGGTTTATATTCAACCAACTACTTTTGCTTCTAAGAGATTTTTGCCCCACATCATGTAACAAAACATCTCCCACATGTTTTTGTATTGGCTGCAGTTTTTTTTTCTTTTTTTTCCACTTTATTTTTACACCTCCTGTTTTTATATTAAAATTTCACCTTGTGTATTGCTGCAACTAATTCATGGGTTGACCTAAAAGCCTACATTTTTAAAACCTATGGTTTCATATATTTTTAAATTGGATGTCAGCAATTTTTTTTATTAGAAATGTTTTTAAATGTTCTTTAAGCAGTTGAGGAAGAGGAAAATAAGGCATTTAACATATGTGCCAGCCACAAACCTAGGCATTTTGCACATATTAATTCCTTGATTATTCAAAAAAGTTATAAGGCAAATTTTATTTTCATTCTACAACAGAAGAAGCACACTACTCTCACTGAAACCAATAAACTCTCCAGTGACATATTTAGACAGTCATATAGCCAAGATTCACACTATGGTTAGCCTGGATTTCAGCACCTGTGTTCTTCAGTAATAAGAATATGGCATTTTATACAGTAGCAACAGAATATAACTCTGTCTTAACACTGAACACATATTTTGGGCAACAGTTCATTTTGAACAAGAAAATGTCAAGGATTTTTGTCTACATTAATTCCCATATTAGTAGAACTTATGGTGCTCTGTAATGAGGTAAATAAGGGAAAAAAATTAAAATTTATATTATATTTACATTATAAAAGATATTTAAGTTGTTACAAATGCCATTCATCCACTTACTCATCCACTCATTCATTTATGTATCAGTGATTTACCTCAAATTTACTATGTCCAAGAAAATACTATGGGAATTAGTAGCTCCCTGCCCTACTGAAAACTGGGAGGAAATGCAACTTTGAAATGTAAAACATATTTACACTTGATGAAAAAATATGGTAAGTGAAAAATGAGTCATGTATTGTCAATATTTTTGGCAATTTTATTTATCATATTTATTATTATTTTTTAAATTCAAATATAGTTGACATAAAATGTTACATTAGTTTCAGGTTTACAATAGAGTGATTAAACAACTATGTACATTATGCTGTTTTCACCAATATTGTATTTTTAAAAATTCAGAACAGAATGAGGAAAAAATTAAAATATACCAAATCCAGGTGCTGAGATATAAAAATTTTAATATCATGTCTTATTGCTTTCTAGAATAGTTTCAGAATATATCATTTACATAGTTTAGATCAGTATTGGGTTATTTACATGTCATAACTCATTTGTTGGTTAAGAAATCAATTTAATGGAACACAAAAATTCTTTAAAAAATTAAAAGAGAAGGATAAAAGAAAATGTCAGTGTGCATTATATGCATTAGTATGACGATTGATGTGAATTTTGTTAAGTTTATTTATTTATTTTGAGAGATAGCATGAGCAGGATAGGGACAGAGAGAGAAGGGAGAAAGAGAATCCCAAGCAGACTCTGTACTGTCAGTGCAGAACCTGATGCAGGGCTCAACTCATAAACCATGAGATCATGACCTGAGCCGAAATCAAGAGTTGGACACTTAACCAACTGAGCCACCGAGGTGCCCTACTTTGATTTTTTTTAATTTTTATGTTTATTTATCTGTATATGAGGGTCATATGTGCAATATATTTCCTGCTGAAATTGGGGATCAGCATATTTGAATAAAATTATTTTAGATCATTTCATATGGCAGAAGTTATATTCTGCCTTTCTATATAAATAGCACATTTATCTCCTTAGATACTTTTACTAAACACAATTTTCCATGACCATAGAATATTTCCTTAGGTTTCTCTACTATGGTGTTATCAATTACTTCATCTTGGGGCATTTGATTATTTAAATTTTCACCATACTAAATAATCCAATGATTTTGCTGGGTTTTCTGTTTATTTTCTTCAAGTAGATTCCTAGAATTACTATTATGAAGTCCACAGATAAAAACTTTAAAATGGCATTTATAAATATTATTTATACAATCATATTTATTTGCTGCATTAAAATTCATAGTTCTACAAATAAAATATGATTTATTAAAGAAAGTTCAGATGAGAAAACAACACTTTTAATCTTCCTACACAAACGCTATTACTAGGTTTCATTTTTGATATATTTGATATTTTGATATATATATTTATTTCATTTTTGATATATATTTACTTACATTTTCAATGACTATTATTTAAAATACAAAGTATCTATCTAAAACAAATAGCAACACAGAATACTAAGAAAAATAGGAGGCAGTGATACTTGGAAATATGGATGCAAGAGAGGGGTGTGAACCAGCCTTCACTTCAAAAAGATAAAGACTTTATGTATAAAAATCTGTATAACATTCACATTTTAAAGGGAGGACAAGACAGTTACAACATTGAAGAATCACTACCTTGTGCCCCCACATTGAGAGAGCATTTTGACTTCTTAAACACAATTATTCACAAACAATGAAATAATTTTGGGGAGAGATGTTCATTTTTTGGCCCATTTCCTGAACAAGACTCCCAAACTATTTTGCTGACCAAGGAATGATGAGCATGAAGACAAGCCATGCCACTCAGATCAAAAAGCCCAAGATCAAGCACCACTACCAAATGTTAGTGCTGTCAAAAGTACTCAGAGCAACAAGCTGGAATGCGTAATGTGATAGCCTCAGGTGAGGGATTACCTCTTGTTTAGTCAAGCAGCTCAAATATGAAGGCAGAAGCCACTGCACCTGATCTGTTACGACTTTGAAAAGTAAACACACACACACACACACACACGCACACATACAGTAAACCCACACAGCATTCGGACTTGGTGATTAGTTAGCCCTTGGTCTGGAAAGTGTCATTCATTTATGGACCAATGACCACGAGCCTGGTAAAATTCTTCTTGCTGATCAGGTTCAGAAAATTTTAAGTGAGGAGAGGAGAAAGACCCGTCAGCAATGCAATGAGGCCTGTAGTTCCACTGGCTTAAAGAATGCAAAGGTTTTATAATACATATTTTTTAAACCCTAAACTGGAATGTCTGTATTATTTAGAGAGAGGGGAGGATATAATTGTGTGATCTTCTAGCCTCCAAGACTTGCATACATAAAGAAACAGACAGCTGGGAGGCCCATAAAATGTCCCCAAATCTGGGTTTATCCTGCATACCAAAATTTTTGCTTGCTTTCTGTTTGGGCCTACCATTTATATGACCAAGGTGAATTATTCAAAACTTATGCTGAAAAAAAATCCTTTGATCTCTCAAAATTCTATTCTGTCCATGTAATACTACCTTCTAAAATTAGTGAGCATACTCTCTCTCTCTTCTGAAAATATTAATCAGAGCATGACAGTGACAGGTACTGATAATCAATGCCCTTTAGCCCATAATTAGACAGCTAATTTCCACAGAGATTAGTATCCTCTGAATGTTTGGATTCTGCTACACCTCCCAAATTCATATACTGAAAT
This sequence comes from Panthera uncia, assembly GCF_023721935.1. Lineage (NCBI taxonomy): Eukaryota > Metazoa > Chordata > Mammalia > Carnivora > Felidae > Panthera > Panthera uncia. The sequence goes on along the minus strand of NC_064808.1, from coordinate 77,938,884 downwards.
CCTAACCTGCAGGTGATAGTATTAGGAGGTGGGTCTTTGGGAGGTGATTAGGTCAAGAAGGCAGAGCCTTCATGATAGGGAACAATGCCCTTATACAGATCTCCCTAGCCCATTCTGCATAATGTAGGATACAAAGAGAAGTTGGCAATCTGCAACCCAGAAGAGGGTCCCCACCAGAACTAGAACATACTGACACCCTGATCTTGAACTTCCAGCCTCCAGAACTGTGAGCAACAAGTTTCTGTTGTTTATAAACCTCTCAATCTATGGTATTTTGTTATAGAAGTCTGAATGGATGAAGATAGAGATTCATTGCTTTGTATTAATATGTCTTTCTGTTATATGCTAAAACTTTAATAGAATACCATGTAAAAACAGCTAATAGTTATCTGTCCTAATGTGAATTAATTAAATCAAATGCTTCCTTACAAACAGCTAGTTCGCAGAACTGCTTGAGGGAAATGATAGATACGATGGTTGTAAAGACTGAAAACTATTGTGACACAAAAAGTACAGATAGGATGCTATCTTGGTAGATACAGAGCCAATCAGAGGTCAATAAAGGGAGAAATAGGATTTGAGATAAAAATTTACTAAATGGCTGCAAAAATATTCAGAGACTATTTTATTGTTGCCTCCTTTTTTGCTTCCCTACATTTTTACATCTTTCCTTTCTCAGAATTTTTAGAGCAACAAACAGCATTCTTTGCACTCAAGGAGTTCATGGTTGATTAAGGAAAGCAGCATCAAAGGCAACAAACTATAATCTAATCTCAATATCATGGAAGCCCCTAGAAATAAGTAGCTAAATTTATGGAGTCAGCAAAGAGAAGTATCATAAAGCAGAAAACATTTTACTCGGAGATTGAATAATACCTTCCCCAAATTTTATTTGATCTCATAGTAACTTATTTAAAATTCAAAGTTCCATTCAAAATAGAAACTTCCATGAAAACAAAACAGTAAAAATATTGAAGCAAAGTTCTGAACTGTTAATAGGTCACTTATTGTATAACCATCTTTTAATTTCTTTCGGAGCACATGAGAGAAAAGGTACTTTTCTAAACCTCTAAGTGGTAGGATTTTCATCAAAATATTAGGTTATGGCAAAAATCTTTTTGAAAAATGTTAGTTGCTTGCTCATTTTAAAATTATCTTGAACTGATCAGCCCCTGTTTGATACAGATTTAGAATCAAAACCATTAACTTGAATGTCAGTGAAGAAAAACTTGTGAGCCAAACAACTAATATAGAAATTAACACATAAATATTAAGCAAAGAATGAATACAGAAAAGGAACATATAAGTCATCTTATTAAACTAAGTCTTTGTTACAGATGCATTATAATTCAAACCATAATAATTACTTAATTTAACTCAATTCGTTTCATATTTATTGAAGTTATTAACTAAAATGGATTATACCAAGGAAAGTAGAAACTATATATTATAGTGATCTGTATGTCTATATATCAAATATCCATTATATGCCAGGCACAGTATTAGTCGAGGCTGAGGAAAACAAAATAAAAGATCCAGTTTCTGTCCTGTAGTAGCTTGCAGTTTAGCAAAGGTGAAAGACAAATCCACAATTGTGCTGACTGATACTACATTAGGACACATCAATAGAGGGTCTTATTTCACATTCATAGAAGCTTGGAAAGCTTCCTGGGTGTGATTAGATTATGTATGAACTGAATTTGGAAAAAAATAATAGCTTCTAGGTGTGTAAGAAGGCATGATCTTTGGAGGCTGGGGATCCTATCATCACCTTAACAGAAAAAAATGCCCTCTTTTACCTGGGTAAATCAGTATCTTTTCTGGTAATAAACATTGCTTGCATAGCAATGAATAAGAATGAGTCAGCCAGTTCTGACAAACCAAAGTGGTGACAGGATTCAGGTTTCCTCACATTCTAGAGCTTAGTGTGTGCAAACACTGCAGGCATGGAATAACAAAATATATTGAGGCAGTGAAAGGTATGAAGGAAGAAAGATGGAGAGTTACAAAGAGGAGAGGTTATGAAGGAATATGTCTATCATAATCCTGGTAAGAACCATGCTTGTTAAATTCCAGGTAAAAATTAAAAAGGACTTGAAAACAAGTGCAAAAAGTAATGACAGAGAGGATAGGATAGATAGTAGATATTTAGGATGTAAACCTGTTAAATAATTTCTCAAAATAAAAAAAAAATCAGATAAAGGGAATTCAAGGTGACTCCCAGTTTCCCATGTTTGCCATCAGAGTACACTTTAGTGTCATTGACTGAAATATGAACTGAAATCCAAGGAAACAATTTTGGGAAGAAGGAGATAATGCGTTAAATAAAGCAAAGATGAGCTTGAAGTACTTTGGACAAACATAGTTGGAGTTGCAAAGTAAGACATATGTATGTCTTTTCTTCACCTCTAGGAAGTTGAAAGGATTGGGAACATAAGAAGATAAGAAGCCTAAAGTGGAATTATGTGTTTGTTTTAGAGAAATAATTGGTAAGACATTAGAATACAAGAAAGGATAGTAATATTTCTTAAAAGCAGAGTTCTAAAGAAATAAATATGAGATAAAAGAACACTACAGTGTGTACCATTTTTCACTCTTATGACATATATTGCTTATGAAAACCATCAAACTTGGTTGTTAGCAATGGACAGAAAAATATAATTAGATCTCCTGTTGTATATATGGAAGTATAGAGGCAAGATTAAAGTGCTCAGGAGCGTAGTGTTACAAACTGGGAAAGCAGCTACATTTGCAGTTTGTGGATTAAACCATAAGAGACTCTTAAGGACTGAGAACAAACTGAGGGTTGATGAGGGGTGGGGGAGAGGGGAAAGTGGGTGATTGGCATGGAGGAGGGCACTTGTTGGGATGAGCACTTGGTGTCGTATGGAAACCAATTTGACAATAAAGTATATTTTTAAAGAAACTATGAACGAGCAATTTCAGAACAGGTATCAATGTTGTGTCTATGGATACTTCTAAAGCAGAGATCCCTGGCTGAGAACCAAATTATCAGGAAAATTATTTGCACTGATGAGCAACATAAAGGAAAAGATCAGAATAATTACTAAGTGCCTATTTATCAGGACTTTTACATGTTTTCTTGCTATATACAAAAGTACTTCAAGGGGACGGGTCATTGGTCCCCATTTTATAGATGAAGGTCTTATCTCTGAGAACTTGAATGAGGTCTCGAAAATAAGAGAGCCAGAGATAAGGTGAACCAAATTTCAAAGAAAGGGTGATGGTGCTCTCCTAGAAATAACACACTAAAAATGCTTGCCAAGTGGAAGATTCAATGAGTGATTGAATTACTGATTCCCTTAGTAATAAGAATATCTTTTACCTGCCTATAAAATTCAGAAGTTTTTGTTAATCTAAGAATGGGTCCCCTTGCTGTTGCAGATGCAAATCAGCTATTTTGCAACTGCAGTGTTTGGTTAGTTGCTAGGAGAAGGTATTGCTGTGTCAGTGGTTTCTGGAAGGCTGCTTTTTTTTTTCAGGTTTGCTTACTTGGAAAAGGACTCATTCAGGAAGTAAGACTTCAAGTGTTCTTTAAATTAAGTGTTAGTTAAACAAATCTAGGGTTATTTAAACTTATTCTGAATGATTTGCATTAATTTTAATGTTTTCCTCTTCATAATTGACTTGACCTGGACCTTATTCATTTTATGAAGGAGCAAGAGAACCATCATTACTAGAAAAGAAAATTGCTCAGGAGAAGCTTGTCACTGAGTGCTCCAATTATAATCCAGCTGAATAATAGATTCAAGAGAGAACTTCTGCTTTCTTTTCTATGAACACCATAGAAAAATAATGTGTGTGCATGTGCACTTGTGTGTATAATGAGTGTGTGCATGCATGTGTGTACATATACTTACAGACACGTGAACACATGTATATATATATATACATATATATATATATATAATGCATATAGGTATAAACCATTGTAATGATGCACAAAAATCTCTGAAGTTTTTGTCTTCCAAAAGGCACAGATTAGCATGTAGGGAAAAGGTAGTATAATATGGCTTTGCTTCAATTAAACATTTATTCAACATTTTGATGGGAATTTGTTTATATTTAAAACATTTAAGTGAATATACTGACAATTTCAGCTCAGTGATCTACACAAAAATAGAGTAGCATAAGTGTGAAGACACTTTTAATGGGAATATATTCATTGATATTATGTTTGTATGAAAACAATTCTGGAAATAACAAAAATATGCTTAAATAAATAAGTGTGGTGCTTATATATTACAAAATATTATGTAGCCATTAAAAATAATGACATATACTGATACCACATAATATCTTAAATATATTCTTATACAATATAGCAAGTTTCACATTGAATACATATAGATAGATATAGATATAGATGATATAGATATAGATAGATATTAGTATCTATCTATCTATATATATATATATAGAGAGAGAGAGAGAGAAAAGAAAAAAGAAGAAGGAAAGAAAGAAAGAAAGAAAGAAAGAAAGAAAGAAAGAAAGGGAGAGAGAATGATTTAATAAAAGACATATTTTTAAAAGTTTATTTATTTTGAGAGGGTAGGGAGACAGACAGAGGCAGACAGAGAATCTCAAGCAGGCTCTGTGCTGTCAGCTCACACCCTGATGCAGGACTCAAATTCACAAAATATAGTCATGACCTGAGCCAAAGTCAAGAGTTGGTATTTAACTGCCTGAGCCATCCAGGCATCCTGAGAGAAATATTGAATGAGAGAAAGAGAAGATACATGTGTGTTCTTTTCTGTATACATAAACATTTTACTGAAAATTTCCTGGGAAGCAAAAATAAGAGTTGTGAAAAAAGGGATTTCTTTTTTCTGTTTTAAACTCTTCAGCACTTTATTTTATTTATATTTAACTTCAATGAGCATGTTAGTTTTATAATATTTTTTAAGAAGGTATCATCAATATTACCTAAGTGACTTAAAAGGGAGTTTAATGTATATGTGTATATGCTTCAAGTTACTATCACTGCAGGTGAACAAACTTAGCTTTTGATATAAGATCAAATAATAACCTCTTTGGTTGCCTTTTTTTTTTTGATAGTTTGGCCTGCAAAATATTAATAAACTTACCCTGTAATGCTATTTTCACCTCTGAATTTGTCATAAGGTGAGCTCTTTCTCTCTCTGTCACACACACACACACACACACACACACACACTACTGTTCTTCAACTCAGTGGGTTAGGTCACAAAGATTTCTTTTTCTTTTTTTCTTTTTTTTTTAATAGTCACTAGCAGTTTCAGTTTTAGTGGTCTTCTCAAAAAGAAAATAAAAAAGTGATGGCTGAATACAATAGCTCTTTTGCAGCTGGATAAAAACCAATACACATAGTTTTGTCTCTACTTTTAACTTTCAACTTTCTTTCACCAATGTCTTTTCCTCCTGGAAGATAGTTAGGTGCCACAGCAATCTATCTAGTTTGTCTCTTGAATTAAACTACAGTAAAAGTTTTGACCGGTAACATTGATAAGTTAAGCCTTTAATTTCCCCCTCACTAATACTATATTATCCTAAAGAAAATGCTTCCACTGAAGAGGGCATAATGTTTCTAAAGGTGAAGATCTTTAACTCCTGAAGCACAATTTTCAAGGTTATTAGTATGTTTCAAATTAGAGCCAATTTTTACAACAATCTTTCTTCAATTATAATTACAGTAATATTTACACAAAAAATGTTTGGTTATTAATATTCTCACAAATTATTCAGAAATGTATGTTCTTACTGGTTTCAAATAAGGTTGCTATAATCACACATAGATATTTAAATATGGGAAATTGATAGTGGTTAGTACTTCTGGGTAAAGGCACCATTTCCCTGAGGACAAGATGCACACTGTACCTCCTAACGCCTTGTTATATTCTGCATCCATTGGGTATAGGAGGAAAGAGAATGGGAGAGGCTTCTTTGCTTTTATGAACCTTGGCCAAGAAGTGGCACACACTCCTCCACTCATTCAAATGATCACACTTATGAAGGGGATAGCAAATGTAGTCCCTGGTTCAATTATCATCTCCTACATCAAATGGAATACTATGGCAGATGAGAACAGACTTTTGTGTTCAGCTACGCATCTGTGTCAGACTGTCTAGTACTTATCATGGTATTTGAATTGAATAAACTCCAAACAACCTAAATTAGTTTGTTTTTTGCCCAAGAAGGATTTCATCATTTGAGTAAATATTTTTATATGTTCTGTTCTGTTTATTCTTTTAGCATGCTAAAATGATGAAGGCTCAACATATTAGCATACATTTTGTAATTCCCAGAGTTTGCATTTTCATTAATAATTTTATTTTTATGCTCCTTTGGTTATAAAAATAAAATAGTAATTTACAACTTTTAAAAATATCCAGTAATTTTTTTTAAATATGAGAATTGGGGGAGCCTCAATGGCTTAGTCAGTTAAGGGTTCAACTTTGGCTCAGGCATGATCTTTCAGTTCATGAGTTTGAGCCCTGCATCTGGCTTGGTGATGATAGCTCAGAGCCTGGGGCCTACATTAGATTCTGTGTCTCCCTATGTCTCTGTCCCTTCCCCCCATTCTGAAAATTAAATAAGCATTAAAATTTTTTTAAAAAATAAGAGAATTGGGGCACCTGGGTGGCACAGTAGTTTAAGTGTCTGATTTGATTTTCACTCAGGTAATGATCTCATGGTTTGTGAGTTCAAGCTTCATGTCAGGTTTTGTGCTGACAGTGTGGGGCCTGCTTGAGATTCTCTCTCCCTCTGTCTCTGCCTTTCCCCTGCTCATGCTCTCTCTCTCTCTCTCTCTCTCTCTCTGTTTCTGTCACAAATAAATAAATAAACATTAAACATTTTTTTTTTTAAATGAGAACGGGTCACATGGATGACTCAGCGGCTCTTGATTTCAGCTCAGGTAAGTTCAAGCCCCATGTTGGGCTCTGTGCTGACAGCACTGAGCCTGCTTGGAATTCTTTCTCCCTCTCTCTCTTCCCCTCCCCCACTCATGTGCACTCTCTCTCTTTCTCTCTCTCAAAATAAATAAACATTGTTCAAAAGTGATGAGAATGTTTAATAGAATATAAGTGGCAATTATGGTTACAAGATAAAATACAGTACACTGTGTATTGTAACATTCATAATTCTACAACATCATTTGTTGTTTCTCTGAAATTCAAGTTTACTGAGAGTCCTGTATGTTCATTTACTAAATCTGACAGCCCTATTTCTAAGGGATATTGTTAGCATTCTAAATGAATGTAGAAAGTAATTTTACTCAGAAATAATTGGTAACAACTGAACATGCTCTGCCACTGTTTCTTTCATTATCAAAAAATCTATTGCTATATTCATTGCCCTATTTTCTCTCTTATTTAACTCCCAGATTCCTCATTTTATTAGAAACTGAAATCCAGGGCTTGGCATGGTAAAATATTTGTCATCAGCTAGTTTTGCCATTCTTAAGTCAAAAATAAGCACATAAAAGAAAAGGGTAGTCACACATACTCTTGACCTATCCTATAGTATTAGATAGACCTAACTTTTTTTTTTTTTTTAATCACAGCTAAACCATAAAGAAGAAAGTATGATTTTGGTTATGTTGTAATTTAAATTTCACAGAAAAGATATTGAAATAAAAATGATATGATTTGAAACATGTAACTGTCTGATTGTAGTATTAATTTAAAAGATTATAAAAATCTCATCATCTTCTAAGAGTTTTATAGTTTCAGATCTTATATTTCAGCATTTAATCCATTTTGAGTTAATTTTTACAAGCAGTATAAAATACAGGTGTTTAACTCATTTGCATGTGAGTATCCATTTTTTTCCCAGCACCATTTATTGAAGCGACTATCTTTTCTCTGTTGGGTATTTTTGCCCCCCCCCCCAACAAATATGAGTTGACCATATATGCATGAATTTATTTTGGGGTTCTTCATTTTATTCTATTGATCTATGTGTCTGTTTTTATGCTAGCAAATATTTTTTTCAATTACTACAGGTTTGTAATAAAGTTTGAAATCAGAAAGTATAATGCCTTTGGTTTTCTTTCTCAGGATTGCTTTGGATATATGAGGTCTTCTGTGTTTCCAAAAAAAAAAAAAAGTATTAGAATTGTTTATTCCTATTTCTATATAAATGACATTGGGATCTTAATAAATGTTGCATTTAATCTGTAGATCACTTTGGGTAATATGGATACTATAACAATATTCTTCCAATCCATGATCATGGGATAATTTTCCATTTATTTTTTTCATCAAAATCTTATTTTTCAGTATACAGACTTTTCACCTTCCTGGTTAAATTTATTCATAATTATCTTATTGTTTTTGATACTATTATAAATAGTATTATTTTATTTATTTATTTATTTATTTATTTATGTATTTACTTATTTATTTTTCATATAAGTGATTGTAATGTAAAGAAATGCTACTGATTTTTAGAAGAAAACATAGAGACAAAATTCCTTGACATTGTTGTTGGCAATGATTTTTGTGTGTAGCAACAAAAACAAATATAAACAGATGAGATTACATCAAACTAAAAAGCTTGTCTACAGCAAAATAAACAATCAGTAAAATGAAATGACAATCTACAAAAATGAAGAATATGTTTGCAAACTACACAATATGATAAGGGGTTAATATCTAAAATAGTAAGGAACACATATAGCTCAATAGCACGTAAAATACAAAAGTTTAATTAAAAGTGGACAAAGAGGTCGGTTGGAAGATGTTGGAATAGGAGGCTCCTAGGCTAATCTCATCCCATGAATACAACTAGATAACTATTGAATCATCCTCAATGTCCCAAAACTTTATCTGAAGACAGGAAGAACAAAGTCCACAACTAAACGTAGAGCAGAGGCCATACTGAAGAAGGTAGGAAGTGAAGAAATGAGGTTTAGGAGAGAAACAGATTGTGGTTGTTGCAGTGGGGATGCAGTTGTGGTTGTGAATGATGAAAAACTAGCACACAGGGGAGCACATGGGGAAAACAAATCCCATAGCAATAGGCCTGGAAAGCAAGAGGGACCAAATTTCATGAGTTCTTGCAGCCAGAAGGGCTTAAAGCCTAAAGTTTTAAAGGCAGTGGGCTTGGCTTGGGAAGAGCCAGAGGATAATAGGACTGCTCTTTGAGAGAAGGCAGACAACACTCTGAACATACAGCATGGAAACAGTGATCTGAAGAGCACCTGCATCCCACAGTGGGGAGGTTATTTGCTTATTTCAGAGATCATCCCAGAGAGACAGCATTCATGGAAACACCCCCACTGAAAACAAAGGAACTGGTTGGTGACATTTCCTTCTCCTTCCCCTCAGCATAACACAGGATGACCTGTGGGAACCAGCACAGCATGGACACTCACTACCTAACTTACATACCCCAAGTTCTGCCCCCCCCACTCAGTGGAACAATCCTTCCCATTCATACCTGTCTCAGTCCCAGCACAGCAGACACTATCCCCAGGAAGGCCAGCCCAAACCCCTGCCCACACCCTGTCTCCAAACCCGAGAATTTTGTGGAGCCTCAGTTTCAGCAGTGGTGACAACAGATCACATTTCACAAACAGAGCACAGCACACCTAGTTAAACATACACATTTAAGCCAAGCAAATACTACCCACAACACTGCCCACAATAGGCAGAGAACCTCTGAAGATGACTAACATGAAGGGTAAAGTGGCCAGGACAAAACAGCAGAACACATGCAACATGCATTGGAGAGATTCCCAAAAGTCACAGACCCTAGGGAATAGAGAACACTATATGGCAGGACAGTGCAGGACCTCTTCTTCATAAGGCCATTACTATCAAGAAAAGAAGACACAGCTAACTTCCATAACATATAGAAACAGTCACAGAACCTTGGACCAAATGAGAAGACAGAGACATTTATCCCAAATGAAAGAATAGGACAAGGCCTTGGCCAGAGATCTAAGTGAAACATATATAACTAACATGCCTGAGAATTTAAAATAATGATCATGAGGATACTCAATGGACTTGAGAAAAGAGTGGAATACATGAGTGAGACCATTATACATAGAGATAAAGAATACGATGGAACAGCCAAAGGGCTCAATAAATGAATTATGAAACACATTGGATGGAACGAACAGCAGGGTAAAAGGAGAGGAACAAATTAATGACCTAGAAGACAGAGTAATCGAAAGTAAGCAGGCTGAACAAAAGAGTAAAAATATGCAAAACTATAATAGATCTAAAGAAATCAGTGATTCCATCAACTGTAATAACATTCACATTATATAGGAATCCCAGAATAAGAAGAGAGAAAAAAGGGAAGAAAATTTATTTGAAGAGATAATAGCTGAGGACTTCCCTAACCTGAGGGAAAGAAACAGATATCCAGAGACAGGAGGCACAGATAATTCCCATAAAAATCAATAAAAACAGATCCACACCAAGACATGTTTGTAATTAAATTGGCAAATACAGTGATAAAAAATTATATCAACGAGACAAAAGAAGGCAGTAACTTACAAAGGAAAACCCATAAGACTAGCAGGAGATTTCTCACCAGAAACTTTCTAAGCCAGAAGGGAGTGGCTTGATATATTCAAAGTTCTGAATGGGAAAAACCTTCCAAGAATACTCTATTTAGCAAGGCTATCATTCAGAATAGAAGGAGAGATAAAGAGTTTCCCAGACAAAAAAAAAAAAAAAAAAAAGGAAGGCGTTAATGACCAGTAAACCAGCCCTACCAGAAATGTTAAAGGGAACTCTTTGGAAAGTAGAGTGCAAAAGTGACAGTATAAAGATAAGAAACAAAAAAGCAGTAAAAATGAAAATTTCAGTAATAAATGAGGTAAGGAACTCACAAAAGAGAAAGATGTAAAATATAACAGCATATACCCACAACATGGGAAGAAGAGGAGTAAGGAGTAGATTCAAACTTAAATGACCATCAACTTAATATAGACTGCTATATGCAGAAGATTATATACAAACCTAACGGAAGCATATATCCAAAACCACTAATAAATACACAAACAATAAAGAGAAAAAAATATAAATATGTCACTAAAGAAAATCAGCAAATCATGAAAGACAAGAAAGAATCAGAGAAAATCTTCAGATACAACCCCTAAACAAACTATAAAATGACGAGACACATATCTTTCAATAATTATTTTGAATGAAACTGGACTAAAAGCCCCAATCAAAAGACATAAAGTGACAGAATGGATTTATTTATTTATTTATTTTTTAAATTTATTTTTGGGACAGAGAGAGACAGAGCATGAACGGGGGAGGGGCAGAGAGAGAGGGAGACACAGAATCGGAAACAGGCTCCAGGCTCCGAGCCATCGGCCCAGAGCCTGACGCGGGGCTCGAACTCACGACCGCGAGATCGTGACCTGGCTGAAGTCGGACGCTTAACCGACTGTGCCACCCAGGTGCCCCCAGAATGGATTTTTAAAAAGCCATCTATATGCTGCCTACAATAGACTCATTTTAGACCTAAAGCCACCTGAAAATTGAAAGTGAGGTAAAGGAGAAACATTTATCCTGAAAATGGATGTCAAAAGAAAGTTGGAGTAACAATACTTATATCAGACAAAGTAAAATTTAACACCGACTATAGCAAGAGATAAATAAAAAATATATATATAATAATAAAAAGGGACAATCCAACAAGAATATAGAATAATTGTAAATATTTATGCACCCAAAATAGGAACACTGAAAATACATAAAACAATTAATTATAAGCATAAAGGAACTAAGTGATAATAATACAATACTAGTAGGGGAGATTAACACCTCATTTCATCAATGGACAGATCATCTAAACAGAAAATCAAGGAGACAATGGATTTGAATGACATCCTGGACCAGATAGACTTGCTAGGTATATTCAGAACATTTCTCTCTAAAACAACAGAATACACATTCTTTTCAAGTTCACATGGAACAATCTCCAGAATAGATCACATATTACCCCCCAAAACAAGTCTCAACAAATTCAAGAAGATTGAAGACATATCATGCATCTTTTCTAAGCACAAGCTATGAAACCAGAAGTCAACCACAAGAAAAAAATTTGGACAGATCAAAATATGTAGAGGCTAAATAGCATGTTACTAAACAATGAATGGGTCAACGAGGAAATAAAATAAAAAATTAAAAAATATATTGAAACAAACAAAAATGAAAAGATGATGATCCAAAATATTTGGGATGCAACAAAAGTGGTCCTAAGAGGGAAGTATAGAATACAGCTCCATTTTAAAAAGCAAGAAACATCTCAAATAAACAACAAATCTTTACACCTAAAGAAGATAGAAAAAGCAAAAAAAAACACAACCTAAAATCAGCAGAAGAAAGAAAATAATAAAGATTAGAGTAGAAATAAATGATGTAGAAATTAAAAACAAAACAAAACAAAAAACAATATAACAGATGAATAAAACCAGGAGCTGGTTCGTTGAAAAAATAAGTACAATTGATAAACCTCTAGCCAGACTTATCAATTAAAAAAAATGGACTCAAATTACTAAAATATCAAATGAGAGAGGATAAATAACAACCAAAACCACAGAAATACAAAGAAATGTAAAAGAATATTATGAAAAAACATATGCCAACAAATTGGACAACCTGGAACAAATGGATAGATTCCTAGACACATATAACATACCAAAACTAAAACAGGGAGGAAAAGAAAATTTAAACAAAGAACTAGCAAAGAAATTAAGCTTATAATCAAGCAACTGCCAAGAAACAAAAGTCCAGTGAAATCAATTAAATATTTGCAGAATAGTTAATACTATTCCTCTCAAACTATTCCAAAAAATAAAACAGCAAGGAAAACTTCCAAATTCATTCTATGAAGAAGCCAGCCCTGATACCAAAACCAGATAAAGACTCCACTAAAAAAGAATTACAGGCCAATATCCCTGATGAACACCAATGCAAAAATTCACAACAAAACAATTTGTTAAAACAAAAAGGGGGGGCACCTGGTGGCTCAGTCGGCTGAGCGTCCAACTTCGGTTCAGGTCATGATCTCGTGGTTCGTGAGTTCAAATCCCACATTGGGCTCTGTGCTGGCAGCTCAGAGCCTGGAGCCTGCTTCAGATTCTGTGTCTCCCTCTCTCTCTGTCCCTCCCCTGCTTACGCTGTTTCTCTCCCTCTCTCTCAAAAATAAATAAACATTAAAACTTAAAAAAAAAAAAAAAACATTCACCACAATCAAGTAGGATTACTCCTGGGTTGCAAGTGTGGCTCAATATTTGCAAATCAATCAAAGTGATACATCACATCAATAAGAAAAAGCATAAGAACCATATGAACATTTCAATAAAGGCAGAAAAAACATGTGACAAAGTGCAACCTGCATTCCTTATAAAAACCTCAACAAAATAGGCTTGGATGAAACACCTCAACATAATAAAGGCCATTTATGAAAAACCATAGCTAACATCATTTTCAATGGGGAAAAACTGAGAACCTTTCCTGTAAAGTCAGGAACAGGACAAGCATGTCTTTTCTTAACACTTTTATTCAACATAGTACTGGAAGTCCTATATCTAAAGGAAAAAAAATCACTATCTTGAAGAGATATTGGGACCCCTATGTTAATTACAGTATTATTTACAATAGCCAAGACTTGCAAACAATCTGTGTCCATTAATGGATAAATGGAGCAAGAAAATGTGCACTCTCTCTCTGTATTTCTCCCTTCCTGTCTCCTTCCCTCCCTCCTCCCCTCCCCAACTCTGTCAACCATTTGTGACAACATGGATAATACCTGAGGGCATTATACTAAGTGAAATAAATCAGAAAGAAAAAGACAAATACTATATGATTTCACTTATTAAAAAAAAAAACAAAAAAAAACACCTAAACTTACAGAAACAGAGAACAGATTGTTTGTTGCTACAGGTGAGGGGGTAGATAAAGGTAATCAAAAATTACAAACTTCCAGCTATTAGATAAATAAGTTCTGGGGATGTAATGTGCAGCATGGCAACCATAGCTAAAGATATCCTATTGCATATTTGAAAGTTTCTAAGACATAAATCTTGAAAGTTCTCATCACATAAAAAATGTCATCATGTGAGCTGATGGATGTTACATAAACTTATTGTAGCAATCATTTCACAATATATCATACATCAAATCTGTATGCAATATACCCTAAACTTATACAATTCTATATGTCAATTGTATGTCAATAAAACAGAAAAATATCATTGTAAACAAAAGAAATTATGACAAGTGTGTCAAATAGATACAGGACTGAGTTGATTTAACTTTTTTACCAGGGATTAATTAGTTGTTAGAATAAAAAACTTTTCATCAACCTATTGTGTAAAGATTTTATATAAGACAATATTGATACTAAGGAGGTTTAATACTTTTGTTAAAAATTCAAGAGAAAAATGAATTGCTAGGTAGTAGTCCAAGTTGAAATTCTGGAATATTGAGTGTTAACTGTTTTAGTAGAAACAAAATTCAAACAAAATTCAGCATTGAAAAAATATGGATGTAGTATTATTGACAAAAGATCTTCTATCTGATAAAATGATTTTGATGGGGAAGGAAGGCATAAAGTCAATACTGCTTTAAGGCAACAAGGGAATTTATTGGTTTACGTGATTGCAAAAATCAGAGGTAGGAATGGCTTTAATCATGGCATCACTGGAAGTTTGTTATACCAATCAAAGCTCCATCTTTGGCTCTACTCACTCTAACATGTCAGTTTAATCCTAAAATTAGTTCCCCTGATAATAGATAAAGATGACTGCAATGTTTCAGACCTCACAACGCTCACTGTAATGTCCACAGGAAGAAAAATCGTATTTCTTTCACCTCCCTGCAAGGAGAAAAGATACATTTTTCTCGAGAAGCCCTAAAAACTCCTGACACTTCATTGTCTCCTACTGTGTTATGTATACATTCTTAAGCCCATCACTGGAGACACAGCTATGAAGTACAATGGGTGGCTTCAGAAAATCATAGCCTACTTTCATACATTTGGCAGGAAATCAAGCATATACAGATCTCATGTCTGAATACTGTGGAGGGTAGAGTTTCCTTTGGAAACTGAAAAGTAGAAAATATTGCTAGCTAGATGGAGGGCAGTAGAACATAAGGAGACTTGCTTAAGAAAAATTACCTCTGATTATGGTGAATTAGAATAAAGAAAATTAGGTAAGAAACAACTGCAATAACTGATACTCGAGATAATAAAAGCTTTGAGCAAGAAGTGAGCTGTAGTAATGAAGAGGTAAACAGATATAGGAGGCCTAAAACTATAACAACAAATGGCACAATGACTCTACTCTGAATTTCAATAATGCTATTAAGAGCTATAAGAAGAAAATGCGGTATAATTTTTATACATTATGCCTTATTATAAAAATTTATCCTGTTACAGGGCATGATCTCAAGAAGAACTACAGAAAAGGAACAAAAATATCAAAAAGACATTGAAAATGTGACCTAGTCTCTTAACTCTAAACCCCCTATGTTGTATGGGGACCCATTAGGTAAATATAAAGATATAACAAGGGCAACTAGTATAAAATGGCCAAGACTATGAACCTGAATGCACAATAGCTAGCAATGTGGGAAATGAAATCCCTGATCACAATCAACTCCAGGAAAATTTGTCAGATTATTAGAGTTTTGTTGCCTTTGAAACCATTTGGAACCTACCTTGAACTTTCCTCATCTTTTTGCTATAGTTATAACATATCAGGTGCATCCCACTTTTTATAGCTATATAAAGAAATCTGTAATATCAAACAATGAACATTTAGTTAAATTTATTTCCATGCTCACAATCTTAATACTGTATGATATGTTAGGTTATATGCATGTCATTCCAACTCTTCTTGGATATTTTAGGTTTTTCTTTGTTTACTCATTCTTCATTAGCTAATTTTATTTTCATGCCCTGACTCATGTCATTATTACCTTTACTTAGAGAGCTAGGGTTAATTCCTTTCTGGGTTTTGCTACTACTACATCCTTGGAGAAAAAGAGTAATTTTCTATCTGTATTCACTAGTTTTTTTCTTGATTTCAACTATAACCATGTTTTCTCTTAACAGCCAGAACTTCCATGAAAGGCAGTGTTCTCTTGTATTTTTTTCAAAAATAGATTCTGACCAATCTTTCCTGAATATCTAACTCAGTTTTTTTTAACTCCATGCTTTCTAACTCCAATTATTTTGATAAAACAAATTAAATTAATATAATAAAATAATTAAAAATAATTTTCTCAAAACATTTTAATTTCTCCCTAGTTTTCTCTATTCTATTTTTAGAAAATGTATAGGTTTATTAAAACTTAACCAGTTTCCATAAAAATTAATTGATCAATATCAAGTTAATATCACTCTATCTGGGACTGATATACTCTTCTCTAGTGAGTTTCTAAATATTGGTATATCCTACTTACTCTTTTTTGAGTTCTTACATGCGCCATGCTCTGTACAAGGCATTTTACAAACATTTTTTTTTTCATTCTCCATGTCTGTGATGTAGATAGCACTAACATTCGCATCTTCAGATGAATAAATTGAGCTCCACAAGGGTAATATACCCAAAACCAAAGTGTTGGAATCTATACTTGCATTTTGGCCTTTTTAAGACTACAAATCTCATATATGTAATCACTATATTTTGCTTCCCCTCTGTTTTCTTCTTTTGATTGTGATTAGCAGGGCCTAAGGTTAGGGTTCTTGCTTTCAAACTTTGGATGGATATACATTAAACTCCATAGTTATTGATGAGCAGGAAGTGTTTTCACTATATCTAGCCTGAGTTATCGATGGCATTTTCCCAACAATATCACAAAGATTGCCGCAAATCCATCATTCAATATCTCATCTAGAGTATCCTGTATGATTACATACAGGGAGGCAGAATGTGTTTAATGCTTGCATTTTACTTCCTCAGCATCTTGCTAGTCAGCCATTAGCCTAATCTGAAGAATTATCTTTATGCCTTTGCAAATGTTAATTAATTCCCTGTTCCCGTATACCTCATAGGAAACCTGCGATGAGTAAGACCTGACTGTTGAAGTTGGATTTCTTCTTTAATGACATGTAGAGCACTTTTAATGTATCCAGTAAAATACTAAATATTAAGAATGAGAAGATGATGGGGCACCTGGGTGGCTCAGTCGGTTGAGCGTCCAACTTCGGCTCAGAGGTCTTGATCTCAAGGTTCGTGAGTTCTAGCCACGTGTTGGGCTCTGTGCTGACAGCTCAGAGCCTGGAGCCTGCTTCAGATTCTCTGTCTCCTTCTCTCTCTGCTCCTCCCCTGCTCATACACTGTCTCTCTCAAAAATAAAGATTAAAAAAAAAATTTTAAATAATGAGAAGATGAAAAGAAACACTCTCCTCCTTTGATTTATTGGAAGTCAAATCCCACCTTTCATACACTACCTTTGTGACCACTTCTTAAAAATCATTTTTATGGGTTCTAGTCTGCTATATATTCTTAAATATTAAACCTCACAGAGTTTTACCTCAGTCCTCTTTTTTTCTTTCTCAAAAAATAGCTGCATGTACATATCTATTGTGATTAAATAAGCATATATAAGTAATAACTGACAACTAAATCTCTATCTCAGTCGATTTGTAGTTTAATATACTAAATAGTTTTCAAAAAGTTTATGCTTGAATATACTGCAACATTTCAAACTAACATAGCGAAAGGAAAACTCTTACATTGTTCTTCCTCCTCCTCCATTCCCTTCACATCTCAGTAAACGGAGGTTTAGTCTACAGAGTCCCTCAATCTAGTAAAACAAAACTCATTCTTCTTTCTTATCTTCCCAGTCTATTCACCAAATCCTATTGGTTTTGCCTATTTGTTCTCTTTAAAATCTCTCTCCATACTTCTTGCTACTAAAGATCAAGCCTTTGTTACTTCTTTCCTAGATTGGTACATTATCCTCTTAATTGCTTCACAGAATTGAAATACTACCCCTTCTCCAATCCATCCTGTTTGAGAATGTTGTTTCTAAAGGATTAATTGACTAGCTTTCTACTGTTAGAAATCCTTCATTGTCTTCAGGACAAAACACAAACTTCATAGCATAATGTAACATGGTCTTTATGTCCTAGCTGTTAGCTTTCTCTCTGATGTGCTAGGTGAATAAGACATTCAGAATGTTTGTATATAGACATTCCAGAAAACACTATATTTCATGAGATATATACATGGCAAAAGGCTTATTTGTAGCATAGATGAGACAAATGAAGTCATGATTTCAATAAAGGAATTATATAACATATATGATAATTTTAACTTACTAAGAACTTGAGTCAATTATTTTATATTTTATCTGTAAGACGTTAAATTGCAAAATGTTTATCTCTGTGCTAATTAGATTAATTATAACCATATAAACAAACACTGGACATCTCTTTTAAATGTGTGAAAAAAATTTTTAAGTTTTTATTTATTTATTTTGTGAGAGAGAGAGAGAGAGAGAGAGAGAATCCTAAGCAGGCTTCCGTGTTGTCAGTACAGAGCCTGATGTGGGTTGGATCCCAAGAACCATGGATCATGAACTGAGCTGAAACGAAGACTCAGATGCATAACGAACTGAGCCACTGAGGTGCCCCTAAATGTGTGAAAGCATTTATTAGGTATTCATTGTTTCACTCTTAAAATAGGCTTTTATTTACATTTCCTAGTTCCCTAAGGTTTAGATGAATATCATGGGTGAAAAAAAGATAAATATAAAGTACTAGAAAATTAAGTAATACCTTTACCTAGTGATGGAAGTGGGAACAAGCCCATCAACTCTGTTAGCCTGCATTCATTTATCCACACACAAAAAAAAATTTAAAAAATAATATAAAAAAGTATGTGACTTCACCATAGTCATCTGTGGTAACCTAATTCTCACAGACTATCTCAGACTAACAGACTGGAAAACTTTGTATAAAACTTTATTTTCCATAGACTTTTTCCCCCAGAACCCCTGAAGTGTTTTTCTTTACGCTATTAAAGTTACATCAGCTTATTAGACCCTATTACCAGAAGGTAACAAGATTTGCTTCACCTTTTAAACTCAAGATATAAAGAACGTTAGGGTATTGTGAAGCAATTATTTATTCCCATTAAGATAAAAGAGTCAAGAATTTAGTGTTGCCATTAAATTTGTTAGACAAATGGATATAGTTTAAGATTAAATCTATTTAGTTCTACTAGCATGATATAGCCTGGCAGGAAAGCAAAGGGGTACCACAATTCCATTATTTTGGAGTTAAACCTTAAATACTGAGCACACACATTCCACTAAAGATTAAGAAACATTTCATTTAGTCCTTGACTTGCCACATGGATTTGATTACTTCTAAATTTGATAGAATCTCATGGAGTGAGTCTCTTCAGTTCCAGGGGAGAACTCTAAAGCTTTGATTTGAATGTCTCTGAATGGTGCTACATGCAAATAAAGTTAATGTGTAGGCACCTCTGTAGATTTTGATTCTCAGGAAAATAACTTCCTGCAATATTTCTTTTCCCATAATAAATGACTTGTAATAAATTTCCTGTAAGGAATGCATAGCCAGCAATATCAGAATGAGTATAAAATTTCATATGGTCATATGCATTATTTTAAATTTTACTATATTTAGTAAATGTTATTGAAATCTTATGGAATTTAAATATTGCATTATAATCCATGATCACAATAATGAGAAGTTTAGGTCACATATAAGAAAAGTGAATCTTTTATCTCCCTATTTGCTAAAAAAATATATAGGCCAAACATTTCTTCAAATATCATTTCCTCAGAGGGAACTTCTCTGAACACCCCAGCTACCCTTCTTTGTCATTGTCTATCCCTTTATCCTGCCTTAATTTTCTTTTCAATGCTTATTTTTACTGATGATATATTATATGTTAATAACTTTATTCTGAATATCACTAGAACAAAACTTAGTTACTACTGTATCTCTAGTGCTTAAATTTCTCAGTCAATATTTGTTATCTAAATGTATAAACTCATGGTATTTTCAAGAGCCCTGTATTAGACAACTTTGGTTGAAGTGATCGTTAATAATGACAAAGGTGAAGGATTACTCATACTCAATAACCTATTTTATAATAGGTTAAAATAACCTATTTTATTTATAAAATAAAAAAATATTAATAATGTTGTTTACTATGGTTGTTGGTTGAATATATCAAATGAGCCCAAAAGAGAGTACTCTACACAGTGCTCGAATTTACTAAGATTGCTATCATTATCATCACTCTGACTTTATTTTTTGAATCAGTGACTTAAACTAACCTCAAATTTGATCATATTCTTTAATTTGTCTTCCAAAAGGAGGAAACAAACTTAACTGCCTCAGATCATCTTTATTCAATTCAGATATCAACTATGTAACTAAACTTATAAATAAACAATAGACTGGAAAAGATTTAAAAATTGGACTCTATCACATTTCTATAGCACTAATCACTTTCCTTATAGGCATATATTTACTAAAGATTCATTTTATAAATATATATGAAAAATATATATATACATATATAATGTTATATGTTATAGTAATCATCAAAAGAAGCCAGAAAAAAATAGATTGCTGAATTAGTTGTAAACATGGATTCTTGAGTTATAAAGAATGCTCTACCAGTTTAGATGCCTGAAGAAAAAAAGAATAGAGTATTGGGTTCAAAGGATGTATAGAAAAGATAATTAATGTACCTATGTGTATGGTCACAAAACATGTAGATCTTTGTTTTTCATTGTAATGCTCATTAGAGAGAATTATTCAGAGAGAAATTTTTCAGTAATGAATGTACATGACCCATCCCATAGATGTCAGCTTTTTTTTTTTAAATATCTATGTATTTATTTTTGAGAGAGAGAGAGCAGGGGTGGGGAAGAGAGAGATGGAGACAACGAATACCAAGTAGACACCACACTACCAACACAGAGCCTGACCCTGGGCTCAAACCCACGAACCAGGAGATCATGACCTGAGCTGAAATCAAGAGGTGGAAGCTCTACCTCCTGAACTACCTATGCATCCCAATGTCAGCTGATTTCTATCTGTAGCTTCTTCATCCCCATTTTTGCATGACTGGCCCAATATATTTGCCCAATCATTGATTAACATAACTCCTATAACACATTGAGTATTGGAAATAAGAGGTTTGTAGGATTGATTCCTCCACCTTAACTTCAAGTGTCCTCACATTCTCACCAACTCAGACTTCGCTATGTTGAAAGCCTAGTTACTAGGGGAGAAACACTTCCAATAAGGATTTTAGTAGGGATCCCTTTAGTATGAAGTTACAAATATAACTGATTCACTTTGGATCCCCTATGATAGTAAGATAATGGTCACATTACTATGAGACACTAGGCTTGTTGCTCTGGAGACAGGACAATAAAAGTAGGGAGGATTCTGCCTGGAAGCCAAGGGGTTAACTGTGGCAATACCGCCTGCTTTGCCTGGCCCATTGAACCAGCATATGCTAATGACAGCAACCATGGCCTGGTAAAGACAAGACTACTAAAGTTTTAGAACTCTAAGAATAAAGGTCTGGGGTCATTCCATTAATAAAGGACAAAGACTAGTCAAATACTGGCTAAAAGTAAGGGAAATGTCGAAGAGTAATAGAATAGAGCAGCAGTGAATATTGATAATGGTGTCAGGGCAGATCAGATGAAGCAGCAGAGGCTGTAGTTTGCTTTACAGATCCTTGTTCCTTAAATCTTTCAGACATTAAGCAAGCTAGCACCTTGAGGGAGATTAGAAATAACTGAATTTTACCTCAGCCGTCCCCTGCTCTGCCCAGAAAAGAAACGAGGGTATACTGTCCTCACAATTATGGAGACTCCATATTATAGTATGAAAGCCAGATATGAAGGGTAGTAGTATATCTCTGTAGTGCTAGAGTTGGAATGTATCATTCTTCCTACATTCTCCACTTCAGATCTTCCAGGCTTTACCAGTGATTTGTTGTAGCTGCCACTATGGTACTTTGACCTGTGTGGGATCTCACATACTCCATATAAGGACATCTTTACAACTCCTTGCCTCCTGCTTGCATTTCCTACCCAGGGGATTTCCTAAGGAGTATTTCATGGGCTTCTTCTTGGTTTTTATATATGCACAGCCTAAATGTAGTCTTGTGCTAACACTCCACTGAGCAACACTTTTATTAATAGGAGATGTGAAACCATGGGTAAGGTCTTCTGCCTTTCTCATCCCATGATAGTCAGGCCTATGAGAACTGAGAAGTAGTATATTTGAATTCTATCAGAGCATCCTAAAGGATAAAAAGAATAATTTAGCAGCAGTCAATTCACTAAAATATTCTCTAACCTATTTTACTTTCCTGTCCCTCACTTCTACTCCCTGGGATGGAACTACCTAATAAAACAATAGCAATTAAGCACTCTGCCTCAGACTTGCTTTCTGGGCACCACAGGCTAAGATAAAAATCCCTTTTTGAATTGCATGATTTCTCAAGTAAGAAGAAAGGAAAGTGTAGTTTGAAGATGTAAAAACTGTGAACAGAAATAGCACTGGTATTCTCTACTAAATGATTATGTATGGACTTTATGTTTAGAACAACATTCTGTTTTAAATAGATCATACTGATTTTTCTAACTTTATTACCTTACGTAATAATTTAAGACCCAAATAGTAGGCATCTATTGTTGATCAAAATCTGTGAATTATGGGAGGAGAAGGAAGATGCAGCGTAGGAGGACGCTGGGCTCACCGCGCGTCCTGCTGATCACTTAGATTCCACCTACACCTGCCTAAATAACCCAGAAAACCGCCAGAGGATTAGTGGAACGGAGTCTCCGGAGCCAAGCGCAGACGAGAGGCCCAAGGAAGAGGGTAGGAAGGGCGGCGAGGCGGTGCACGCTCCACAGACTGGCTGGAGGGAGCCGGGCCGGAGGGGCGGCTCGCCGGCCAAGCAGGGCCCCCGAGTCTGGCTGGCAAAAGCGGAGAGGCCGGATGGACTGTGTTCCCACAGCAAGCGCGACTTAGCGTCTGGGAGGTCAGAAGTTAACAGCTCTGCTCAGAAAGCGGGAAGGCTGGAGGACAAAGGGAGGGAGAGCTGCTGAGCCCCCGGCAGAGCTCAGCTTGGTGGAGAACAAAGGCGCTCGCCAGCGCCATCTCCCCCACCCATCCCCCAGCCAAAATCCCAAAGAGAACCAGTTCCTGCCAGGGAACTTGCTCGCTCCGCGCAAACACCCAACTCTGTGCTTCTGCGGAGCCAAACCTCCGGCAGCGGATCTGACTCCCTCCCGTTGCCACAGGGCCCCTCCTGAAGTGGATCACCTAAGGAGAAGCGAGCTAAGCCTGCCCCTCCTGCCCCCATGCACCTTGCCTACCCACCCCAGCTAATACGCCAGATCCCAGCACCACAAGCCTGGCAGTTTGCAAGTAGCCCAGACGGGCCACGCCACCCCACAGGGAATCCCGCCCCTAGGAGAGGGGAAGAGAAGGCACACACCAGTCTGACTGTGGCCCCAGTGGTGGGCTGGGGGCAGACATCAGGTCAGACTGCGGCCCCGCCCACCAACTCCAGTTATACACCTCAGCACAGGGGAAGTGCCCTGCAGGTCCTCACCACTCCAGGGACTATCCAAAATGACCAAACGGAAGAATTCCCCTCAGAAGAATCTCCAGGAAATAACAACAGCT
The DNA here is from genome assembly GCF_023721935.1 of Panthera uncia. Taxonomy (NCBI): domain Eukaryota; kingdom Metazoa; phylum Chordata; class Mammalia; order Carnivora; family Felidae; genus Panthera; species Panthera uncia. The sequence continues at coordinate 77,915,190 of NC_064808.1, read as the reverse complement.
AATGAACTGATCAAAAAGGATTTAAATAATATAACAGAAAGTGAATTTAGAATAATAGTCATAAAATTAATCGCTGGGCTTGAAAACAGTATGCAGGACAGCAGAGAATCTCTTGCCACAGAGATCAAGGGACTAAGGAACAGTCACGAGGAGCTGAAAAGCGCTTTAAACGAAATGCAAAACAAAATGGAAACGACGACAGCTCGGATTGAGGAGGCAGAGGAGAGAATAGGTGAACTAGAAGATAAAGTTGTGGAAAAAGAGGAAGCTGAGAGAAAGAGAGATAAAAAAATCCAGGAGTATGAGGGAAAAATTAGAGAACTAAGTGATACACTAAAAAGAAATAATATACGCATAATTGGTATCCCAGAGGAGGAAGAGAGAGGGAAAGGTGCTGAAGGGGTACTTGAACAAATTATAGCTGAGAACTTCCCTGAACTGGGGAAGGAAAAAGGCATTGAAATCCAAGAGGCACAGAGAACTCCCTTCAGACGTAACTTGAATCGATCTTCTGCACGACATATCATAGTGAAACTGGCAAAATACAAGGATAAAGAGAAAATTCTGAAAGCAGCAAGGGATAAACGTGCCCTCACATATAAAGGGAGACCTATAAGACTCGGGTCTGATCTCTCCTTTGAAACTTGGCAGGCCAGAAAGGCTTGGCACAATATCTACAGTGTGCTAAACAGAAAAAATATGCAGCCGAGAATCCTTTATCCAGCAAGTCTGTCATTTAGAACAGAAGGAGAGATAAAGGTCTTCCCAAACAAACAAAAACTGAAGGAATTTGTCACCATGAAACCAGCCCTACAAGAGATCCGAAGGGGGATCCTGTGAGACAAAGTACCAGAGACATCACTACAAGCATAAAACATACAGACATCACAATGACTCTAAACCCATATCTTTCTATAATAACACTGAATGTAAATGGATTAAATGCGCCAACCAAAAGACATAGGGTATCAGAATGGATAAAAAAACAAGACCCATCTATTTGCTGTCTACAAGAGACTCATTTTAGATCTGAGGACACCTTTAGTTTGAGAGTGAGGGGATGGAGAACTATTTATCATGCTACTGGAAGCCAAAAGAAAGCTGGAGTAGCCATACTTATATCAGACAAACTAGACTTTAAATTAAAGGCTATAACAAGAGATGAAGAAGGGCATTATATAATAATTACAGGGTCTATCCATCAGGAAGAGCTAACAATAATAAATGTCTATGTGCCGAATACCGGAGCCCCCAGATATATAAAACAATTACTCATAAACATAAGCAACCTTATTGATAAGAATGTGGTCATTGCAGGGGACTTTAACACCCCACTTACAGAAATGGATAGATCATCTAGACACACAGTCAATAAAGAAACAAGGGCCCTGAATGATACATTGGATCAGATGGACTTGACAGATATATTTAGAACTCTGCATCCCAAAGCAACAGAATATACTTTCTTCTCGAGTGCACATGGAACATTCTCCAAGATAGATCATATACTGGGTCACAAAACAGCCCTTCATAAGTTTACAAGAATTGAAATTATACCATGCATACTTTCAGACCACAATGCTATGAAGCTTGAAATCAACCACAGGAAAAAGTCTGGAAAACCTCCAAAAGCATGGAGGTTAAAGAACACCCTACTAACGAATGAGTGGGTCAACCAGGCAATTAGAGAAGAAATTAAAAAATATATGGAAACAAACGAAAATGAAAATACAACAATCCAAACGCTTTGGGACGCAGCGAAGGCAGTCCTGAGAGGAAAATACATTGCAATCCAGGCCTATCTCAAGAAACAAGAAAAATCCCAAATACAAAATCTAACAGCACACCTAAAGGAAATAGAAGCAGAACAGCAAAGGCAGCCTAAACCCAGCAGAAGAAGAGAAATAATAAAGATCAGAGCAGAAATAAACAATACAGAATCTAAAAAAACTGTAGAGCAGATCAACGAAACCAAGAGTTGGTTTTTTGAAACAATAAACAAAATTGACAAACCTCTAGCCAGGCTTCTCAAAAAGAAAAGGGAGATGACCCAAATAGATAAAATCATGAATGAAAATGGAATTATTACAACCAATCCCTCAGAGATACAAACAATTATCAGGGAATACTATGAAAAGTTATATGCCAACAAATTGGACAACCTGGAAGAAATGGACAAATTCCTAAACACCCACACTCTTCCAAAACTCAATCAGGAGGAAATAGAAAGCCTGAACAGACCCATAACCAGCGAAGAAATTGAATCGGTTATCAAAAATCTCCCAACAAATAAGAGTCCAGGACCAGATGGCTTTCCAGGGGAGTTCTACCAGACGTTTAAAGCAGAGATAATACCTATCCTTCTCAAGCTATTCCAAGAAATAGAAAGGGAAGGAAAACTTCCAGACTCATTCTATGAAGCCAGTATTACTTTGATTCCTAAACCAGACAGAGACCCAGTAAAAAAAGAGAACTACAGGCCAATATCCCTGATGAATATGGATGCAAAATTCTCAAGAAGATACTAGCAAATCAAATTCAACAGCATATAAAAAGAATTATTCACCATGATCAAGTGGGATTCATTCCTGGGATGCAGGGCTGGTTCAACATTCGCAAATCGATCAACGTGATACATCACATTAACAAAAAAAAAAGATAAGAACCATATGATCCTGTCAATCGATGCAGAAAAGGCCTTTGACAAAATCCAGCACCCTTTCTTAATAAAAACCCTTGAGAAAGTTGGGATAGAAGGAACATACTTAAAGATCATAAAAGCCATTTATGAAAAGCCCACAGCTAACATCATCCTCAACGGGGAAAAACTGAGAGCTTTTTCCCTGAGATCAGGAACACGACAGGGATGCCCACTGTCACCGCTGTTGTTTAACATAGTGCTGGAAGTTCTAGCATCAGCAATCAGACAACAAAAGGAAATCAAAGGCATCAAAATTGGCAAAGATGAAGTCAAGCTTTCGCTTTTTGCAGATGACATGATATTATACATGGAAAATCCAATAGACTCCACCAAAAGTCTGCTAGAACTGATACATGAATTCAGCAAAGTTGCAGGATACAAAACCAATGTACAGAAATCAGTTGCATTCTTATACACTAACAATGAAGCAACAGAAAGACAAATAAAGAAACTGATCCCATTCACAATTGCACCAAGAAGCATAAAATACCTAGGAATAAATCTAACCAAATATAAAAGATCTATATGCTGAAAACTATAGAAAGCTTATGAAGGAAATTGAAGAAGATATAAATAAATGGAAGGACATTCCGTGCTCATGGATTGGAAGAATAAATATTGTCAAAATGTCAATACTACCCAAAGCTATCTACACATTCAATGCAATCCCAATCAAAATTGCACCAGCATTCTTCTTGAAACTAGAACAAGCCATCCTAAAATTCATATGGAACCACAAAAGGCCCCGAATAGCCAAAGTCATTTTGAAGAAGAAGACCAAAGCAGGAGGCATCACAATCCCAGACTTTAGCCTCTACTACAAAGCTGTAATCATCAAGACAGCATGGTATTGGCATAAAAACAGACACATAGACCAATGGAATAGAATAGAAACCCCAGAACTAGACCCACAAACGTATGGCCAACTAATTTTTGACAAAGCAGGAAAGAACATCCAATGGAAAAAAGACAGTCTCTTTAACAAATGGTGCTGGGAGAATTGGACAGCAACATGCAGAAGGTTGAAACTAGACCACTTTCTCACACCATTCACAAAAATAAACTCAAAATGGATAAAGGACCTGAATGTGAGACAGGAAACCATCAAAGCCTTAGAGGAGAAAGCAGGAAAAGACCTCTCTGACCTCAGCCGTAGCAATCTCTTACTCGGCACATCCCCAAAGGCAAGGGAATTAAAAGCAAAAGTGAATTACTGGGACCTTATGAAGATAAAAAGCTTCTGCACAGCAAAGGAAACAACCAACAAAACTAAAAGGCAACCAACGGAATGGGAAAAGATATTTGCAAATGACATATCAGACAAAGGGCTAGTATCCAAAATCTATAAAGAGCTCATCAAACTCCACACCCGAAAAACAAATAACCCAGTGAAGAAATGGGCAGAAAACATGAATAAACACTTCTCTAAAGAAGACATCCGGATGGCCAACAGGCACATGAAAAGATGTTCAATGTCGCTCCTCATCAGGGAAATTTAAATCAAAACCACACTCAGATATAACCTCACGCCAGTCAGAGTGGCCAAAATGAACAAATCAGGAGACTATAGATGCTGGAGAGGATGTGGAGAAACGGGAACCCTCTTGCACTGTTGGTGAGAATGCAAACTGGTGCAGCCACTCTGGAAAACAGTGTGGAGGTTCCTCAGAAAATTAAAACTAGACCTACCCTATGACCCAGCAATAGCACTGCTAGGAATTTATCCAAGGGATACAGGAGTACTGATGCATAGGGGCACTTGTACCCCAATGTTTATAGCAGCACTCTCAACAATAGCCAAATTATGGAAAGAGCCTAAATGTCCATCAACTGATGAATGGATAAAGAAATTGTGGTTTATATACACAATGGAATACTACGTGGCAATGAGAAAATATGAAATATGGCCTTTTGTAGCAACGTGGATGGAACTGGAGAGTGTGATGCTAAGTGAAATAAGCCATACAGAGAAAGACAGATACCATATGGTTTCACTTTTATGTGGATCCTGAGAAACGTAACAGAAACCCATGGGGGAGGGGAAGGAAAAAAAAAAAAAAGAGGTTAGAGTGGGAGAGAGCCAAAGCATAAGAGACTGTTAAAAACTGAGAACAAACTGAGGGTTGATGGGGGGTGGGAGGGAGGGCAGGGTGGGTGATGGGTATTGAGGAGGGCACCTTTTGGGATGAGCACTGGGTGTTGTAAAAAATAAATTAATTAAAAAAAAATCTGTGAATTATGGTCATATTTAGCACATATTTTATAATATTTTTAAGATTAATTAACATCATGGAATAACTTGTTATTATTTAGAATGTTATGAGCATACTAAATACAATTTCCCACTAATTTTTTTAAAGAAATCCTTATTAATTCTCTTCATGTGCCATCCATTATAAGAAAGAAATCTAAGAAGTGAAAAAAAATATGTCTGAATTCTGTGGTGAATATGCCCAGATATAACAAAAGATTTAAATGCAGGTTAAATTTTTAAATTTAAGAGCAGAAGTTGTTTCAATCCCTTCATACCATAAAAAAAAATTATTTATCCTCCTTTTTTCAGGTTTTTATTTTATTTTATTTTATATGTAAGTTTACTTATTTTGAGAGAGAGAGAGAATGAGACAGAGAGAAAGCACAAGGGAGGAGCAGAGAGACAGAGAGAAAGAGAATCCCAAGTATGCTCTACACAATAAGCATGGACTTCAACTCAGGGCTCAAACTCATGAACTTGGAGATCATGGCCTGAGCTAAAACCAAGAGCCAGACACTCAACCTACTGAACCACCCAGACACCTCTAGGTTTTTCTATTTAAAATGAATCCCTCTTTCCTCTCTCACCTGCTCTTGCTCTCATTCTTGCTCTTTGATCCTTTGCTACGACCACACTCTCTGGCAAAGGGTCTGCAGTAGAACTATGACAACACTAGAATTTTCCTAAATTCCTTCTGTGGTGGTATCATCTCTTGGCAGACTCCTTATTACAGAATGGATGTCTGGCTCCATAATTCATAAAAATATTATCTTACCTGAATTCTTGTGTTAAAATAATACGTCATAAAGTATATATATATATATATGCTTTACAATATTGTAGGGAGTTCCAGTGGGAGCAAACTATCTCAGATGATAAGCTTTCATTAAACATAGATGTCAATATTAGTAAACAAGGAACACTGACATTCCCTAAAGCAGGAACCACTAGAGAGGAGGGAAAGTTAAAAGATATATATGACAAAATCAGATATTCTTAAGAGTAAACCTGATGTTGTAAAATATTAAATTGTGCTAGAAATCTTTAGAGGGATAATATTTCATTGTTTTAACAGCTTCACTTTGTCATGTTTACATGCTTACACACCAGAATAAATAATGTTCTATTACATTTGAGAGCTGATTTTTATCCAGTTACATGATTCTCTAGAGTAATGAAAACTCACCTAAACATCATTTAACCCACTTCTTGGCTGAGTTACCTAGAGTTTAGTAAGTAGCATACAAAGAATAGCTATTTGATTGTCACCTACATGCTCCAACAAAAATTTCTCTAAATTCAAAGAAATCAAAACAAAAAGAAAGTAGTCAATTGTGGCAATGCATTTAAAAAGAAAGAAAAAGGACAATAAAATGTATTTAGACAAAAGATTAAATAAAATATTATTTTATCCTTGCCAAGTCATAAGATAGGCTTATCATAGCTCTCTGCTCTTGTATGATAAAGTCTGTATCACATGGTATTCTATTCATATTTGCAAATGATATTGTAACATATTATTTTTCTATAATAAAGAATTTTAGGCCTCAGAAAAATGTTAATTTTCTAATTTCTCAATATATGTCAACTAATTCCTGCATGTCTTTTTTTTTTTTTAATTACATTACAGATTCTCCAGGAGAAAAATCCTTCCAGCATGGCATTTAGCAACAATCAGGATGTGTGGAGTTTTGGTAACATGACTGTATTGATTCTCACCAATCCTGTTTGGTCATTTAGTGCACACAGAGGGACTACATTTTCCACAATTGTATGTAATTAAATTAGTACCGTATGACTAGTTCTGGACAACAGAATGTGGGCAGTAGTGTATACCTTACTTTGTCCTGGTCCCTAAAATTTCCTGTGAGAGCCTTGGCTAGGAGCTGAACCTCATCCTGATGACTATAAGTAAAGGATTTCAGATGTTGAAGTCACATAGTAGAAGGATCCTGGTATCCCGAATAAATACTATATGAGGGCACCTGGATGGCTCAGTTGGTTAAGCGTCTGTCATGAGTTCAGCTCAGGTCAGGATCTCACAGTTCATGAGTTTGAGCCCCACAATGGGCTCTGTGCTGACAGTGTGGAGTCTACTTGGGATTTTCTGTCTCCCTCTCTCTCTGCCCCTCCCCGACTTGCTCTCTCTCTCTCTCTCTCAAAAATAAATGAATAAATATTAAAAAAAAAAAAAGAATAACTACTAGATAAAAGTTTCAAGAAACATTCCTCACTAGCATCAGTTAAATTAGGGAAAAAATTTAAAAAAGTAATCCTGTGTTTGGTTAATCCACTGAAATTTAGAAACTGCTCATTTTAGCAGCCAATATAGAATCCAATACAGTGATCCCAAAGTTATACTACAAGAACAAGTGGATATATGTTACTCCTCATTTAATTTCAATCATCTCAGATACATTCACCTAATGAAGTTCTATTGAATAGAAATGAGATAATTGACTCTGATTGATGAGTTCTGTGACAATCTGAACATGTGAGTTATGGAAAATCATAATCCCTACCGGGACCTGAAACCCAGTTTCTTCTCTAATTTCCAATCATAGAAATGTAATTAAGGTCATTTATCTCTCAGGAGGCAATATGTTACCTCTGTCTTCCATTACGACTCTGCCCAGTTGTCTTCCTAGAGCTTAATTTCCAGCTATTTAGAATAAAAATGTTGATTTATATTGTTTATTTATAATAAAGATGTTGAAAAATAAAGATGTTGAAAAATAAAGATGGTGATTTTTATGAGAAAATGTATTTTTAACACTCAGTATGGGGATACACTGAAAATATTAATGATATACTAAAAGCAAGATATATATTTTTGTAATAAAAAAAGAAAAGCAATTAAGCATTCCGGAGGGAATGTAAAGATAATATACAAGAAAGTTGCAAAAAACATTTGAAGCAAGGTAAAACATGTAATGATTTCAGTAATTTATGGAATTTAAAAAGAAGACGTTTCACCTTTAGAATTAACCTGTAATATAATATGCAGAAGACAAAAATATTACCAGTGTTTTTAACCTGTATGATGTGAAAATAAAGATATAGTTTTAAAAATTGGGATGTAAAAGGGAGGAATAGACATAGAGTCAAGGATAGTATTACTATTATTTTCATATTTATATAGAGATGAATCAAGTGATACTGGATAATTAAGAGGTTAATAGCTGTAAGGGGAAGTTGAGAGAATAATATTGGAAATAATGTAAGGGGTTCACAGCTTCATCTTTCATAGCTAAGAGTCAATAGATAATGTCCAGAATTAATGCAAGAAATTGTAGCATAGGTATGATATTTAACATTATCGGGTAACCAAGAAGAGGAAATAGATAGTTAAATCTGTTTCTTTCCCAGTATGGGGAAATTTGACAACAGACTTTTGTTTTTATTATGGTTTTTGGTACTTATTTTTATAACTATACGCATGTTTTACTTCTTTTTTCTTTGTTTTCCTAACAAGAGATGGAAATGGCAAGAGAAGAGAAAAAAAAGAAGACTTAAAGAAAACAGTAGTAGAAAGTACTGGATAGAAAAACAGTTGTAGAAAGTACTGAATAGAAAGCAAGCTGCCTGACAAGCCAAAACATGGCACATTTAGAAACCTCTAACTAACTTCTGAATGTAGGTGGAAACATAGGTGGACAGGTAATCAGTGTGAGGAGATATTCTCCCACTTTTGTGTGACATTTTAGTGAGCCCTCTTGGTTGAGATAAATAGAAGAGCAAAAAATATTTTTAACTAATTAGTAGTTGCCTTTTTTTATATATTTTGTTATAAGAAGCTAGTTTTTGGAGAGGTAGTAAGCAAATTTTCATAGGATCCAAGGAGGATCCTGGTTGGAAAGAGATGAAGACATTCCAGATATTTAGTGTTATTAGATTTTGTTTTCATGAAGATTGGAGATGATCCAAGTGCTGTATACCAGCAAGCAGTAATTAGGGACACCAAAAGCAAAAACAAGATGAAGAAAGAAAAAGAAATCTTCATGAGGATGCTTTACACAAAGAATCACATTCCCCTTTCAAAAGCATAAGTACCTAATTGTATAAACTCTTCTACAGGGACACCTAGCTTCTCAAGTTATGGATGAATATTTGCCTCATCACCACAATAATCCAATAATTATTGGCCAATAAGATATTGGTATATAATCATATAATCATAAGCATCTTCTCTGTGATCGTTTTTTTTTTGTTGTTGTTGTTGTTGTTTTGTTTTGTTTTTGTTTTTTTTTTTACAGGCATCTGCTACATAAAATAACTTGACACTATGCAGAAACTATGAATAGAGATGGCTCCTAGGAGTGCTATATTTTCCAACTTTGTTGAATAGGTTCCCCTACTGGGTATCTCTCCCTCTGATGGTCTTCATGTTCTCATCTACATCTATTTTGTTAATCCATCAATATTTGCTGTATCATCATGTTGACTTAATACACAGTGGATATACAGTGGGAACACTCCCATTTACATATGCAGAATCAAAAACTAAGCATCTTTATTATATATCAGATCCCAAAAGAAATGAGTTACTTTCTTGATCTTCTTGCTGTCAATATCTGGTCTGCTGCCATTTTCACTTTAATGGCCACCTCATGTTGCTGTAGTGTTATTTGTTAAGGCTGACGCTTCCCAGAATTCCAGATTGAAAGACCAACACAATTTTTCTGTTCCCTTGGCTTCTCTGACATTATCTAAGGATTCTCTAATGTAGCTCCCCTCTTTTCCATCATTTTACAGCCAATTAAGTATTGTTTTTAAGTATTTACTCTGTATAGTAAGAAAATAGTTCTATGTATCCTATTCTTTCCCCACTCTATAATTTTTGGTTAAATTCTGATCTCTACTAATATATAAAAAAAGCAAAGTTTTAAAAATTAAAACAACACACACAAAAAAGTCAACTGTCCAGTTTTTGCATTTGAAAGTCATAGTTTTTAAGACTTGTTATGAAAATCAAACTTTTTTTTTTACTTTTTATATTCAGTGAATTAATTTGTGCTCTTATGTTCCAATTTTAGACATTGTTAACAGAAAAATAATGCATCATCATTGTAGTTCACATTAACTAACAAAAACCCAAAAAAAGTTTATATGATGTTAAATGTAGGACAAATAATTTGGTTAGACTTCTGAAAAAGATGACAATGGGTATTTAAAAAATGCTATTAACTGAATTTGGCTCATGCAAGCCAGAAAGTCCAAATGAACTGCAGGAATTAAATCAAATGCTCCCTAAAAATATGACACAGTAACAATAAACTTTTGGGGGAAATAGTAGACAGTACTTATAATCAGCGGTGGGGTAACTGAACCTGAAGATTTATATTAAGTACAAGGCTAAGAGATAGAATCAAGGATAAAACAACTTGTGTAATTATTAGTTAATTATTACAAAGAAAGAAAGAATATTTATAGTTTTTCCAAACTAAGTCAATGAAAAATGTTTATGTTATGATTTACTATGGGTAAATACAGTTAATTCTCTATTAATTAAAACTCCATGATTTTATTTGTTTTATTTTTTTTTAACGTTTATTTTTTTGAGACAGGGAGAGACATAGCATGAATGGGGGAGGGCCAGAGAGAGGGAGACACAGAATCTGAAGCAGGCTCCGGGCTGTCAGCACAGAGCCCATCGCGGGGCTTGAACTCACCGACTGTGAGATCATGACCTGAGCCGAAGTAGGCCACTCAACCGACTGAGCCACCCAGGCGCCCCAAACCTCCATGATTTTAAAGTGCAAAGAAAGAATACAGCGGGCAATTTCATGGCTGTATAGCTGTCCAAACAATGTATAATTTGGACCAAACAAGATAGGAACTCATTTTTTGTTGGGCGGTGGGGACATTGGGGGGGGGGGGGTGCTGTTTCTCTGCTCTTCCTATTAATATTTCCCATTGTGGTAGGGTCCCCTCCCTAAGGAAAAAAAAAAGAAAAGAAAAAAAACCTTAAGGCAACGGGGCAATACACATAGGTGACAACATCCTTCACAACCTTGTAATATGAGACCACTTAATCAGACTACATGTTTGTCAAGGGTTACCATATATGGGAGACAAAGAAGTAAAAAATGTATAAAAAACTGTGCCACGTGGTGTTCAGGACTCAGTTCTTTGGGTATGAGACCAACTGAATGGTGCCAGCAGGAATGAAGTTGCTTCCTGGAAAGAAAAGCCTTAGTGTCACGTCTCTCCATGCAAGAATCCTACTACATTACCTCCTAACACTTGGCAACCTCTGATCACTGATATTTTAACCATCTTTTTCAGAATATCAGATAGTTGCATTCATACAGTATGTAGCATTTTCAGACTGGTTTCTTTCACTTGGTAATATGCATTTAAAATTGCTCCACGATTTTTAATGGCTTGATTGCTGATTTGTTTATAAAAACTGATAATATTTCATTGTCAGGGTATACTATGGTTTATTTATCCATTTACCTACTGGAGGCATCTTGGTTGTTTCTAGATTTTGTAAATTATAAATAAAACTGCTATAAATACATGTGCACAATTTGTTATGTGAACATACCTTTTTATTTTATTTTGGTAAATTCCAAGAAGCACAATTACTGGATTATGTATTGAAGAGTATGTTTAGTCTTGTAAGAAACTACTAAACTGTCTTCCAAAGTGGCAGTACCATTTTGTCTTCCCACAAGCAAATAATGAAAATCCTGTTAGTCTACATCTTTGTAAGCATTTAGTGTTGTCAGTGTTCATTTTTTGGCCGTTCTGATAGTTGTGTGCTAGTACGTATTGTTGTTTTAATTTGCAATTCCCCAATAGCATAAGATGCTGAAGATGTTTTCATGTGCTTACTTGTCATCTACATTTTTTTTTCCATGAGGTGTCTTTTCAGGTCTTTTGTTCATTTTTTTTAATAAGGTTGTATATTTTCTTATTATTGAGTTATCAGAGTTATTTTATATTTTAGATAACAGTCTTTCATAAGTTATATCTTTTGCGTTTTCTCCCAATCTGTGATTTGCCTTCTCATTATTTTGAGATTGTCTTTTGCAAAGTTTAATTTTAATGAAGTCCAGCCTATCAATTATTTTTTTTTATTAATGATGCCTTTGGTATTATATTTAGAAATTTATCATTATACCCAGGGTCATCTAGTTTTTCTCTTATGTTACCTTCCATGAGTTTTACATTTTTGCATCTTAAATTCAGATCAATAATACTAACAAAGGAAAGCAACAGATTAAAGTCACAATCCATATTCTAAAGTAACTCTCCAGGTGGTTACTAGAGGCAGAAAAGTGGAGGAAATGGAAAGATATTGCTCATAGAGTACAAAGTCTCAGTTATGTAGGATGAATAAATTCTAGAGATAGAATGTACAGCATGGTGATTATAATCAATAACACTGTATTGTATACCAGATATTTACTGAGAGTAGATCTCAGGTCTTCTTACCACAAGAAAATAAAAATAAAAAACCAAGGCAACTGTAAGATGAATATGTTAACTAACTTGACTAGAGTAATCTTTTGCTGTAATCATACACATATACACACATCATGTTGTATACTTTAAATATATATAATTTTATTGAAAACAGTAAAATAACTCTTCTGGTTTTCTGAAAAAACTTACATTTATATATATCAGTTAATACTCAGCTATGATAAAGACACACAATAGATGCAGATTCTAAATGATATTGATGGCCAAGAAGCTAAGTTTAAAGAGCTAGACCTAAGATTGTTTTGTTGTTCTTTGAAACTTTAAAATATGTAACTTTGTGAGAAACTAAAAAACTTTTTATTAAAAATGGCATTTTTATTAAGATGCTTAGTTATGTGTTTAACAACCATTATTTCTTATTATATCATTTTCCTTGGTATATAAAAGAATACCTAAGCTATACTGTAATAATTAATATTTAAATTAAATTGTATACTAATATAATTTTTATAATAATCATGTTTAAATTTAATTTTACTAAATTTTCAGTTCACATGGAAGCTAACAGTACTTTTTTATTGATTTTTTATTCTTCTTAAAATCCTCTAAAATTGTCTTTTCTCTTACATGTAATCACCTACAATTTCTTAAGGATGTCAAACCTTACCAGTATATCAATTTATTCATTTATTCCTGATATAGTCATATAACATTTATTGAGCATTGATTATGTTTTCAACACATAAGATTTAAGGAAATTAAATCTCTTTCCTATATGAATGATCACTTCAGGGGAGATATAGATATATAACGATGGCAGTTGTAGAGAACTATGATGATAATAGGGTTAGCTGCAGATTATACCTGTAGCACAGAGAAAATAATTAGCTCTCGTATGAATTAACAAGGTATTTGAGATGAGTCTTGAAAACCAAATATAGTCATTCAGGTTGAGAAGAGGTGAGATAGGTTGTCAACACTTAGAGGAGGAAATCATTGGGGAGCTTGGAGCAATAATCAGGGCCAGCTCATAGAGTCTTTTATGCCAACATAATGAATTTATAGGCGATACTGACTAATTAAATTGTTTTAATATTTTACACAGAGGAATAACAACATCAGGCTTTGCATTTTAAAAGATTTCGCGAATAATAATCTAAATGCATTAATTTAAGTTCAATGTATTTTACTGTTGTCTAGTGCCAGGTACTAGGAATACAATACTGAAAAAGGCAAAAGGCCTATAATTAGATGAAAAACAGAATTTGAACAAAAAGATTAGAAATATCAGAATATATCAATCTAAGAAGAAACAATCTAAGATAATTTGTGTAAAACTTGGTAATCTAAGAAAGATGGCCATGATAAAAAAAAGCAAATATTTAGAAATTTATGGTGGCAGAGTTTGATTGGCATCAGAAGATGTCGATAATTGTTATATAATACATAAAGATAAAAAATAATTTATCAAAAAGGCACAAGATGCTAGCAATGACATCAAGATAGTTAAATAGAAAGTTTCAGCTCCAATCTCCACAAAGGCACTGATTTAACAACTATCCATTGATGACAATACCTTCATGAGAATTCTGGAATCCAGTAGAGAAGTTACAGCATCCCAGTAGAGTACATAAATGAGAACAGAAGCATTGAAAAGAGTAAAAAGAATAGTTTCACTTCATCCATGTCACCCCTCACCCAAGTTAGCACAGCACAACACCAAGAGAGATCCTCTCAGCATATAAATTTTCCTATGGGAGAAAGAGAGAGTGAAGTGACACATGACTTTTCCTACCTGAGAAACCTGCTTTTGTCATGCTATATGCATGGAGGAATTATTAGTTCTATTGTTTAGAAGTAGCTAAGAACAAAGAAAATTAGCAGAGGCTCTCAATGATCAGTTCCCTAATTTCAGCACATGGCCTGCTTCCCGCAGTAGCAGGTTTACCCACAGATCCCAAAAGCAGTGCAGATGGCTCATATATAGACCTCACCAACCTGCCCACCAAGAACCTCCAGCAAAGCTGACTGGTGAAGGACTTGCCCTGCCAGAGCGTTTGTAAAGACCAGAAGAGATGACTGTTTTTTTCAAACGCACCAAAGTAAATAAAAAATAATCATGAAAACTCAGGGGAAAATGATATTAGCAAAGGACAAAATAAAGCTTAAAGAAATGGAGATCTACAAACTTCCCGGCAGATAATTTAAGATAATCATTTTAAAGAAGTTCTGTGAGCTACAAGAGACAAATGACTAAACAAAATTAAGAAAACAACATACGAGCACAATGAATAGTTCAAGAAAGAGACACCATAAAAAAGAACCAAACAAAAATACTTGAGCTGAATTATACAATGACTGAACTGAAAAATTCAGTAGATAACTTCAACAACAGATTTGATCAAGCAGAAGAATGAGCAAACTCAAAGACTAATCATTTGAAATTATACCATCAGAAGAGTAAAAAGTAAAAAAAAAAAAAAAAAAAAAAAAAAAAGTGAAGAAATCTTAAGGGACTTATTTTACATCATCAAAAACAACAACAACAACAACAACAATAAACCAATATACTCATTATAAAAGTCCCAAAAGGAGACGAGAAAGAAGCAGTAAGTTCATCTAGAGAAAAATGGCTGAAAACTTCCAAATCTGGGGAGGGAAATAGACATCCAGACTCATGAAGCACAAAATATCCCAAATAGTTTGAACTTAATGAAGTATACACTGTGACATGTCATAATTAAATTGTCAAAATTCAAAGATAAAGAGAATTTTGAACAGCAAGAGAAAAGCAACTTGTCATATGCGAGGAAACTATCTTAAGGCCATAAGCAAACTTCTCAAAAAATACCTTGCAGGCCAGGAGAAAGTGAGATGCCATTTCCAAAAGCTTAAGCAAGCAAACAAACAAACAAAAACTTCCAAGAATAATATACTGACAAAACTGTCCTTCAGAAATGTAGGAGACAGAAATAATTTCCAAACAAAAACTGAGAAAGTTCATCACCACTACAAGAAATTTCTACTTTGCAAGAAATGTTAAAGGGAGTTCTTCAAGTGAAAACAAAAGGATGCTAACAATAATATAAAAGCTTATAAAGTATAAATCTCACTGGTAAAGGTAAATACACAGACAACTACAAAAAAGTGAAACTGCAATGTGGTGCATCAGTCACTTTTAAACCTCATATAAAACACAACATTATTAAGAATAAACAATAACCACAAAAATTTATTAACAGATATACACCAATAAAAGCAAAGTAAATTCTGACAACAGTAACATAAAGTGTGTATATGGAGAGTAAAACCGTAGAGGTTTTTTGTTGTGTGTGTATGCAATTGGAAGTTAATTTTTATCAGCTTAAAACACTCTGTAATAACTATAAGAAGTTTTATACAAACTCTGTGGTATACACAAAGAAAAACTTATAGTGGACGCAGAAAAGATAATGAGAAAAGAATCAAAGTAAATCATTACAAAAAATGATCAAACTACAAGAAAGATAGCAAAAGGAGAGAAGAACAGAAGAACAAGCATAAAGAAAGCAATGAACAAAATGACAATTGTGTCCTTACCTAATTAGGTACTTTAAATATACATGGATGAAAATCATCAAACAAAAAATATAGAATGCTGGCCACTAATTAAAAAAACAAAACAAAACAAAACAAAACAAAACAAAACTGTGTGCTATCTATAAAAGATTCATTTGAGATTTAAGAACACATATATGATAAAAATGAAGTGACAAAATAAAATTTCATGCAAATGGTAACCAAACAAGAGCAGGGGTGGCTATATTTATTTCAGAAAAAATAGACTTTAAGTCAAAACTATCACAGGAGAGAAAGAAGGTCATTACATAAAGATAAAAGGATTAATTCCACAGGAAGATATAATAAAATATATATAAACCCAACAACAGAACACCTAAATATATGAACCAAACATTGCAGATCTGAAGGGAGAAATAAGTCCAATAGTAGCAGGAGACTTTGATATCACACTTTCCAAAAATGGATGGATCATCCAGACAGAAAATCAATAAAACAGCAGGTATGAATAACACAAAGACCAGATGAACCTAACAGTCATATACAGAACATTCAACCTAATAGCAGCAGAATACATATTGTTCTTACGTGCACACAAAATATTCTCCTCATAGGTTTGAAGAACCCATGCAAATGAATTTCATATCTGCCTATTTTCACAGTATTCCTGATAAATACTTATTGAGTCCAAAATCATTCCCTACTTTCCATGGATTCTTTCAGAATTTAGTGGAGTAAAGAATATCTTGGAATTGCACTAACACTGTTGATCATTAGTTAGGTAAGTCATAGGAATAACTTCATTACATGTGACATATCAGGTCATGAATGGAAATAGGGCAGAGTCAAATAGGTCAGGGTGAGTTCAGAGGTAGAAATATATAGAAATGACTATATATTAGAAATTACAGCTTTGGATGATAACAGAGATTAGACACACTTTAGATGTTAAGGAAACAAGGTTGTAAAGAAAGGGTAAAAGAATAAACATATAGTGAATCTCAAGAATAAGCAAAAGTTCAAGAATTGTGTAAAATTTCTAGCAAAAGTCTATACAATACTTATAATCATGCCAGCCATTGCTGTATATGTTTTACAGACATTAAATCACTTAAGCCTTACAAGAATTCTATGAACTTAACACTTTTGCTGTCTCCCTTTTACAGATGAGAGAACTGATGTTGAGAGAGGTCAAATAGACTTCCAAAGATGGCTCTGAATGCATGTGAAGCAGATGATTGGTTCCAGAGTCTACACCCTTTACCAGGCCAGGTGTTTGATAGTGATTGGCAGTTTTATAGAAGAGAAGGTTCACCATTTCAGATAGTGAAAATGGCATAGCAAAGGCATGGAAAAGATAAAACAACAGAGAGCAAGCATTTAAACTTGTGTAGAGCATTTTTTATATCAACAGGCATACTTCCATAGACAATTCATATTTCATTATGTAATTAATGTGTTCTGGAAAAATCATGGCTCCAATCTACAGTCAAGGTCAAAGATATCCCAAATCTGATTAGGGGTGAGTACTAACAGCTTTAAATGTCATCTGTTATCTATATTCTACACCTTAGGCTGTATTTCTCCTTTTAACCAAATGAAAGTTTTGTGCCCTGTAATAAAGGGCTTAGCTTGCTTTTTGCCTCTGGGAATGAACTCAGGCTAATAAGGTAAACTGAGCTAGACAAAAAAGTCAATTGCTGTGAAAATTTAAAGTGACATAACTAAAATATTGTACAGACTATTCATGATTATTTTCCTGTATCTCAAAAAAAAAAAAGATACATCTTTAATGAAGGTCATAATTTATAAAATTTCAGTTTGTAGGGGCGCCTGGGTGGCTCAGTTGGTTAAGCCTCCGACTTCGGCTCAGGTCATGATCTCGCGGTCCGCGAGTTCGAGCCCCGCGTCGGGCTCTGGGCTGATGGCTTGGAGCCTGGAGCCTACTTCTGATTGTGTCTCCCTCTCTCTCTGCCCCTCCCCCGTTCATGCTTTGTCTCTCTCTGTCTCAAAAATAAATAAACGTTAAAAAAAAAATTTCAGTTTGTAGATATAAATAGGCAAAGTATTAGTACGCATATTTTGAGAAACAGAATTTGTTCCGTTACTTAAAATTTAAACAGATGTCTTAGAAATATAAAACACATCAAAAATCAAAACTGCTTTTTTTAAAAAAAGTATCTTTATGCTAAGTGGCATGTTGAATATTATATATTTCTAGATTTAAATTTTAAAGGCAAGGAAAATATGGCCGTTACTTATTTCTAATTAAATTATTTAAATTGCTTATACCTTCGAATTTCACTCTAAGAAAAAATCATTCCTTTTCCTACTTTCAACATGTTTATATTTTTTTAAAGTTTATTTATTTATTTTGACAGAAAGAAAAAGGGGGGAGGAGCAGAGAGAGAGAGGGAGAGAGACAGAATCCCAAGCAGGCTTCACACTGTCAGCATGGAGCCCAACATGAGGCTCTAACTCATGAATCTATGAAAGAAATTATGACCTGGGCTGAAATCAACAGTTGGCTACTTAACCAACTGAGCCACCCAGACACCCCATCAAAAGTTTTACATTGTTAAGCTTAGAATAAAAGATTATCCAGAATGAAATAAAATAATAGAAAGCAAATCAATGAGCTTCTCCTTTCCATAAGTCTAGTACATTTAGGTTTACTGAGAATAGAAGTTGTAAATAGGTAAAAATAACTTTAAAAATTAAATTATTAAATTATTTATTATCTTTTATGATAAATAAGATTCCAGTATGAATTTTTTTTTAATTTAAAGGGCATTCTAAACCTCACAGATTAAATGCAATTTGTTTCCATTCTTGCCCATATTCATACTCTTAACCAAATAGCTTTTAAAAAGAGGGATGAATGAAACTGGAAGAGTATGACCAGTTGAACTATTCATGCTCTGCTTTCCCCAGAAACCAGAAAATCCATATCAATATTAATCCATTGCTTTACCTTTTAAAATATACCATTAGCATCAGTGTTCATTATGATATATGGGTAATATTCTCTATCTATACTCATCCACACAATTTAGTGTTAGGGGATAAAAGAAATCCCAAACACAATTCTATACCAACCAAAGGATTTAAAACATTTGATAGAAAATCTTTTCAGTTTAGATGTACAATAATGTGTGGATTAAATCAGCCCTGTGAAATATAATGGTTTTTCTTACACAGACACATTGAAATACCTATTTTTAAAAACATGAAATCATAACTCTATGGCTGAAGTAAGCCATGAAACTTTCCTGAAATAGTTTATCTTCAATGATTTTGGATTATTTTGAATTTTAAAAATATTTTTACTACCTTCACTATGCATTTTACATTTTGCTTTGGATCAATAACCATTTCAGAAAAGATGATCCATATATTCACACTGTTGGAAATCCCCATTTTGGAGAGAGGGGAGCAGAGAAGAAAGAAAATTGTGGCAGGTTAACTCTAAGATGACTCCAAATGATCCCTTCCTCCTGATATTCATACCCTTTTGCAATCTCTTCCTTTTGAAAGTTGGACTGGCCTAGAAACATGCTTAAAACCAATAGAATACAGCAGACATAATAGGATGCTACTTCTGCAATTATATAGAGAGAATGTAACTCATTTTGCTAGTAGACTCTTGCTGGCTTTGATGAAGCAAATTATCCTGTAGAGGAGACCCATGTGATAAGAGACTGTGGGTGGCCTCTAGCCAAAGGCTCTCAATCTAACAGCCTAGAAGGAACTGATCCTTGCCAACAACCATGAAAGTGAGGTTAGAAGTGGGGCATGTCTAGCTCACTCTTCACATGAGAACCCAGTCCTGGCTGATACTGTGAATGCAGCCTTGTGAAAGATTATAAAGCAGAGGGTAACCTCAGCCTTGCCCAAACTCTTGACCCACAGAAACAGTGAGAAAATAAATGTGCTGTTTTAAGCCATTATGTTTGTGGTAACTTTTGCAACAACAACAACAACAACAAAACCCAGTAAATACATGAAGTATATTTGAAATAATCACTAGATATAATTGAATTGATTTCACAATCTTTCCTGAGGCAAAGAATCATCAATTAAACTTACGGTTTAAAATCCTCATTAGAGATGTGTAATAGAAAGTTAGATACTCGCTTATGAAAATTTTAAATGAAATTTTAATTAGCAAAAATTATTTAAGATTTATCTATAAATAGCTCATGGATTCTCAACACTGACCTTTATATTAAAATTATTTGGGGAGCTTTAAAAACAAATGCAATGGGGGATGGTGAACACTCAAGACTAATTCGGCCAAAATCTTGTTAAGTTTAAGCCCTAAAATGGGTATTTTTTTAAAAGTTTACATTCCAGTTAACATACAGTGTAATATTAGTTTCAGGTGTACAATATAGTGTTCAACACTTCCATACAACACAGAGTGCTCATCACAGAGTACTCCTTAATCCCCATCACCCAAGTGCACTCCTTAACCTGCATCACCTATTTAACCTATCCTCTGACCCACCTCCCCTCTGGTAAGCATTAGTTTGTTCTCTATAGTTAAGAGTCTGTTTCTTGGTTTCTCTCTCTCTCTTTCTCTCTGTTTCTCTTTCTCTTTCTTTCTCTCTCTCTCTCTCCTTTTGCTTCCGTTTAAAAAGTACGATGGGTGGGGGGGGCTGGATGGCTCAGTCAGTTAAGCATCCAACTTCAGCTCAGGTCATGATCTTGTGGTTCATGAGTTCCAGCCTCGCATCAGGATCTGGACTTACAGCTCAGAACCTGGAGCCTGCTTCAGATTCTGTGCCTCCCTCTCTCTCTGCCCCTCCCCCGCTCCAGCTCTGTCTCTGTCTCTCAAAAACTGAATAAACATTAAAAAAAAAAAGCACAGTAGGTACTTTTTAAAAGTTTTCCATGTGATTCTAATTGGTAGCTGGCACTGAGAACCACTGAGAGGAGCTAGTGGACAATATGTAAATGGATTAATTCAGGAGCAGTATACTTCCTCAAATTGTTAATTGGTGAGTCAATGTGGAATTGTGGAAAGAGCTATGAATTTCAAATCAGAGAAACTTTTGAGGATTAGGTATGTATCATTAGCTGTGTCATATATAGAGAAAATCAGTCAACTCAGGTATATATATTGATAGTCACTGAGATATTTAAAACTATTTTAAAAATTATATACGTGTATATATTTAAATGTATGCAATATTTTCTATATTATGTAAATTTATTCAAATAAGTATATATTCTAATTATTTTTAAAAAATTTATATGTATGTACACACATTTGAAACCCTTATTTGTAATATATATTTTTTTAGAAAGTGAAAGTTTACACATATTAGTTATAGTATTACAGCAATTTGGTTTCAGACATATGTTAATATATGATGATGTTTCTATTTTCAATATGTAGATATCACTTGAGTGAAAATTTTCATTGTAAACTTGGTCATTGCAAGAATATTTCAGATGAAGTATTATAGAAGCACAACTAAAAGCAGGGAACAAAGAGAAAAAAATGGTAGTGATCAAAGATAGAGGTAAGTATGGTGCAAAACATGGCATAATCATAGAAATATATTATCAGGTGGCACAGAGGCAAGTTTATAATAATGTGAAGCAGACTACACAAAATTCTCAATAAATACTAAGACAAGAAAGTGCCAAGATGAGATAAAGGAGATGACGTTATGAAAATCTCATATACAAATCTAGAATATAGGGGTGATTGTTACAGCATCTTCAAGGTAACTGTCATTCCTGGAAAACGATGAGGCAGCCATTATTTTGGCAATCCACAAACTCACATGACACACTTGATTTCTAAATTTCCCTTCTCTTTTGGTTGCTTTGACTTTGTGTCTTCATGGAGTTTTGTAAAATAAACAAATAATGAGATGCAAGAGAGAAATGGTCATATGGAGTGTGACTAATTTAAACCTGTGTTATGGGGGCGCCTGGGTGGCTCAGTCGGTTAAGTGTCCGACTTCGGCTCAGGTCACGATCTCGCGGTCCGTGAGTTCGAGCCCCGCGTCGGGCTCTGGGCTGATGGCTCAGAGCCTGGAGCCTGTTTCCGATTCTGTGTCTCCCTCTCTCTCTGCCCCTCCCCCGTTCATGCTCTGTCTCTCTCTGTCTCAAAAATACATAAACGTTAAAAAAAAAAAAATTAAAAAAAAAATAAACCTGTGTTATGGCCATGAAGACTAAGGGTCAGTTTTTCACCTACAGAATATAATACTATTTTGTTGCTTGGTTATTTTAAAATTTCATAAGGGTAATGTATGGAAAACTCCTATCTCAGTCCCTATAACATAGTAGGGATTTAATTCATTCAACAAACATGTATCAGTTTACTGTGTCTTAGGCACTATAATAGGCACTGGGGATACTGCAGCAAATAGAGATACAATTCCCACCAGAATTGTAGGAATTTATCATCATTCTGGACAATGGGACAATTGAACAAGCAGTAAATATAGAGAAGTTAGTGACATGACAGGGAAGTACAGGGTACTGTAGAAGAACATAATTATTTATTACTAGCACACAACATGCATTTCAAGGCACTGTTCTAAGTGTATGTTGTACATTAAATAGTGTAATCCTCAGAAAAATTCCCATGAAGTACATAATCATTTACATTTAAGGATAGGAAAATGAGATATTGAGATGTTAAACAACTTGCCCAAAGTGCCATAACTTCTAAAATGCAGAGTTGGAGGAAAGAGTAGTTTGTACTCAATCTCTTAGTTGATGAAATGGCTTATTTAGACCAGGAAAGGAATTTCTTGTATAAGTAAGTAAAACATGAAAGATAGGTGGTATCTAGTCAAGCAAAAAGGAAAGAGGTGGGAGTAGGATTCACACAGAAAATGCATAAAAGTAAAAATTGACTTTATTTCTAACAAGATTAAAATACACTTGTGATTCAAATTTAGGATATGCAGATTGCTTGTATAATTTATTGGGTTTAGAAGATATTTTATATTCTGAAAGCAGATGGGTATTTTATGGAGGGATATCATTGTAAGTTATTATTATGTTACTTCATTGAAGTTTGACAATGTTATTTATTTATCTTTTTTTTTTTACATTTTTGTTAACAATGTTACTGTAAATATAAAATGCATTTCTTGCTGTTGTGGTTCCAAAAAATATATCTGAAGAGTTTATAAAATCAGAATGGGAAGTCTCTGTGATTTCAGTATGCCTCATCTTAACAGTGTGTATAGCTGCCAATTTGAACCCAGACCTGAATGTGTCAATGATAGCTCTTTCTGCAATGCCAAGGGTCTTTGACCCATGGAAACATAGAGCAACAAATTAGATCTACCCAACCTTTTACTTATTTCAAATTCTGAAGTGTTCTATACTTTTGAAAGTGTTTTAAAATTTAGATATAATGTTAATGATAAAAAAAAAAACTTTTAAACCCTTGGTTTTTCTTCTATACTTCAAATTTTAATTAAAAATTTAAGCACAGGGCACCTGGCTGGCTCAGTTGGTAGAGCATGCGACTCTTGATCTCAGAGTCATGAGTTCAAGCCCCACATGGGGCATGGAACCTATTTAAAAAAAAAGTAATAAGCACATTCCAAGAATGGACTTATATATTGTGGATGTTCAGATTCATATCCATAATTTGAACACATTTTTTTCAATAAATCAATTTGGGTGCCTCCTATGGGCAAAGACCTGAAGTGAGTACTATTTGTGGCTGATAGAGATAAAATACATCCTCAAATATGTATTATACAAAGTGGTACATGAGAGGACTTTTAAAATTTTCTCTTTTTTTAAATTTTTTTGTTGTTTTTTATTTATTTTTTGAGAGAGACAGAGCACGAGCGGGGGAGGGGCAGAGAGCAAGGGAGACAGAATCCAAAGCAGGCTCCAGCTCTGAGCTGTCAGCCTGACATGGGGCTCGAACTCACAAACTGTGAGATCATGACCTGAGCTGAAGTCACAGGCTTAACCGACTGAGCCACCCAGGCGCCCCAGGACTTTTAAAATTTTCTATATGGAAAATAAAGCAATACTTGTCTTTTCATTCTTTCACCTTTAACAAAATAAATACATAAAATGATTTGGATGGGTGGAATTATGAGTATAAATGAACAATCACATTGGAAAGAAGGGAAACAGTATTTTGATTGAAGTGAGGAAAAGAAAAAAGCACAAGTATAAAAATACAGACAAATATTTGAATTTTGAGACATAATTGAGGCCTCCACATTCTAATTTCCTTAGAGTGGGACCCACGGTGGTCAGAATAGTTGAGAGCTTGGTTGAAGAATTTGGAAAAGTTTACGTGGGGAACATAAATTGAAAAAAAGATAAATAAAATAATTGTTCACTAGTAATTAATTTTAAACTTTATAATTCTCATATAAATAGCATAGCAGCAATGCTGAGAAAGCCAGGGAATAAATATCAAAGAAAAGCAAAAGTGGGGTGCCGGGTGGCTCAGTCGGTTAAGCATCTGACTTTGGCTCAGGTCATGATCTCAGTCTGAGTTTGAGCCCCACGTCGGGCTCTGTGCTGACAGCTCAGAACCTGGAACCTGATTCGGATTCTGTGTCTTCCTCTCTCTCTGCCCCTCCCCTGCTCATGCTCTGTCTCTCTCTGTCTCAAAAATAAATAATTTTTTTTAATTAAAAAAAAAAGAAAAGCAAAAGTAATTTTGAATTTCACATCTCTTCCCTCCATTTGTCCAACTTATCACAAATAAATGTCATGAGATTCCTAACAGTTTTTCTTAAAAATACCAACAAAATATTTAAGTGAAATGGTTTCTAGCAATAAACACTTAATTCATCCTCTTCAATATCTCCACTAAATTATTTATAAGAATACAAAAAAAGATGAAACCTTATACTTTCATTTAAAGTAAGGTAAATATACAATCCAGAAGATAAAAAGAATGTAGTTGGAAAGAAGGTAAACAAACATTGCTGTGGTATATATGCTACTTTGGGAACCATCCATCATAGACACCAGTAATTATGGTTGTTTTGAGGAAGCTAATGTTCACAGTGTTGACTTAGAAATAGATTTTTTAGGAATGGGGGGAAGAGGATTTAGGGTCAATTAATTTCATTCTCTAATTGAACTTAAGTCCCCTTAACTGTCATTCAGTGCAAAGCCTGACACAAGACTCGATCCTACGACCCTGGGATCATGACCTGAGCTGAAATCAAGAGTTGGATGCTCAACAAACTGAGCCACCCAGGTGCCTCTAAAGAACATTTTTATCGTTTTTAACAGGTAAAAATTACTGTGCAAGATCTGAAAAAAATCACAAATATAGGACTAAAATTATTTGGACATGATTATATCAAAGTTAAAGCTTGTAATTGCCTCCTCAGTGAAGACTAGAGAGAAAATCTTGCATAGATCCATAATTTGGTATGTCTAAAATTACTCAAGGATGCATCGCTTTTGATATTATGGTGATGAAATAGATATCACTAGAATATGCAGAATGCATGCTGAGAAATAACTAGCAGTTGAATGCCAGGTAATTACAGAGCAGTAAATATATTGTAAATTCAAATTATCTTTGTTTTAACAAATAAAAAAAATGAGTTCCACGATAAAACCTTTGTTGATATTAGAACTCTAACCAGAACCCTAATCCTGACTCAAAACCTAACGAAACAAAGAATGCATAAACACTTAAAGAAGTATATCAAATGCATTAGGTTATGGAGCTTAAAGGAAAACATAACAAAATAAAAATGAGAGAGTTTTGCTATGGGTCAGTCGTTAGGCGCTTTCATGAACTTAGCAGTTCAGTATCTCAATTCTCAATGGTTAGAGTCCAAAATAAGAAAATATTAGAAGAAAAAATGAGAAACATTTCTAGAAATTATTTCTTTCCAGAATGCAATTTTCCACAGAAATCCTTTTATAATAAATTTATACCGACCCACATTATGCATATCATCATGAGATTTTGGCATACCAGCTAAAAATAATTTTAAAAAATGCTTTGGGGAAGAAATGGGAGGTCAAAGAGTTCACAAGGGATAAATATAAGAATGGCACTACACTTGACAGAAGAATGGAGTAACCTTCAAAATTCTGAGGAAAAATCATTTCTAAATTAAAATTCTATACTTAACCAAACTATTCATCAGGTGTGAGAAGACTAAAGATATTGTCAGAGAGCTGAGTGTGGCATAGATAATGCTGTGTGTTCAACAGACATATTCATTTTCCTCCAGGCATATAGGAAATCTTTATTTCTCATTCCTCCTTGCAGTTAAGCAAGGTCAAGTAATTGGGTTCTGGCCAATGGAACATACTGGCAATGTTGTGCATGTCACTTCCTTGCCTAGATATAAAATTCCTGTGTCAAACAAACAAACAAACAAATAAAATGATCTTTGTGATTGTCCAAGCTTTCTCTTCCCCTTTAATAGTGGGTTTGAAGACCATAATTGCAGTGGCACCATCAGAGGGAGCATATAGGTTCTATAGTGACTGTTTAGAAAAGAGCCCTGTGTCCCCCTAGCCCTGTAGCATTAGACAATGGCAGGGACAATAAACTTTTATTGCGATATTGTAAGATGTAAGGATTTATTTTTTATTTCAGGGTAGCAAAGACTGCTCTAATGAAAAAATTACCTCCCTTTGCAGTCTTTCTCAGGAAGCTATATAAGATGAAATCATAATAAAATGAAAGAAAGATGACCATGCCAAGAAAGAATACAACATGGAGTTCTGAAAAAAGATCCCAAACCTATGAAAGAGGTAAAGTGAATTTCCAGGACAATAAAATCCAGAAGCCTCCAGGAGTTGTGCTACTTCCAAAATAACTCTTGTATTTAATAAAAATGTGCTGATTTTCTGCTATGTACCAAGCAATATTCTAGAAACTAGTCATATAGCATTTAGCACAACAGAATTAAATCTGTGGAAGGACACAATGCATCAGCTTTAAATTCTAGAAATAATAGTCTAATAATTATGTGGAACTCAGAAGTTAAATATAGTGAAATTAATAGATTAAATATATGTACAAGTTAATATGTAAATATTAAAAATATATGCTGCACTGGAAGTACTTAATGTGCTCAGTATCATTGTATTATTTCATAGGGTTTAGAAAAATATTTTTTTTTCTTTAAGTAAAAACAACAAGTTAAGCACACTAAAAGGCAATATTAGTTGGCTACAGTGTTGAAGAGAGAAAAAGAAACTGAGGGGCCAACATTAACTGAAGAGCACACATGAGCTGTGATAAGAAAAACAAAGTATGAGGCAGATTTCAACTTGGCCCACAGATTCACTACTTTAGGACAGGACTTCTCTGTAGTTTCCTAAAAGCCTTGACTTGTCTTACATTCATATTTCCTTTGTCTTGCATGCATTTTTCTGCATGTCTTCTGTTCCTCAAACAATATCATGATTTATTTTTAATATCTTCTAACAAAACATTTGAATTTCTTAAGCATGGCTCTGTGTTTATTTCCAAATATCCCAAATAAGACAAATAAAGAAAGTAAAACTCTGTAAATGCAAATTTTGCCATAATGAAATAGTAAACTACTACAGTTTCCAAGGTCACTGCCGTGCACTTTGTCATCTAAGAGTTTGACTTTTGAGATAAAATGAGTTAGTGACCAACTCCAGTATTTACAATTTATTTAACTATTTTTAAACAAATATTATGACATATTTCCCATAGGTTACTATTTGTTTTGGGAGAAAAACATTCCATATTTCAACCCAGCCTTATCACATAAATCCAAATTTATATAGTTTCAATTTCCATATCAGGCCTATAGGTTAGTAATAGTAAAACTATATAAATAAACTTCGGTCAAGGTTTTAAAACATGCAAGAGTATAAGATTGGATTTCAATGCTTATAACTTAAGGAAACTGCCTTCTTTTCCATTATATTTCAAGGGACCAAGAACTCATAGCCACAATACATGAAGAACTTAGTTTTATTTTTTTATGCTCATCTTGAGTTATAAATATTTAATCTATTTGCTCATTTTGACACATGTTCTTGTTGAATACCTTGAAAGCAGACCATCAATGAAAATGTTTGATGAGTAGATTTGTGATTTAAAATGAAAGTCTGCCATCTCATAAGAAAAGACGAATATGTAAGGACTATATCAACTACTTCCAATGCAGAAATGTTCTCGTTTATCCCCAATTCCCTCAGATGGAATAGCTGTTTAGTTTTATAAAATGAGCACACTTCAAAAAACTGTGATTATGCTCAAAGGCAGAATATGATACTCCCCAAATGTATATACTGAATACAGAAAACACTGACAGTACAAGAAACGCTTAGTGCACTCTGCCAGTTAAGCCACAATGTTTTTCCAAGTCTTCTTTCAACAGCTGCATCTGTTGGCTATAATGTTGAGGAAAATTACAAGCCTGGTTAAAGAAATTAGTAAAGACAGCATTAAATCTGCACTATGTTCACCACAATATTATAACTTGAGGGGATACATGGTTTTACTTTTTATTTAATTGCATTTCAATGGGCAGAATCATTTTTATGATCAGAAAAACCAATAAATCTACTTTTATTTTAAAAACTGATAGTTATGGCTTATTTCACTTAGCATAACACTCTCCAGTTCCATCCATGTTGCTACAAAGGGCCATATTTCATTCTTTCTCACTGCCACATAGTACTCCATTGTGTATATAAACCACAATTTCTTTATCCATCCATCAGTTGATGGACATTTAGGCTCTTTCCATAATTTGGCTATTGTTGAGAGTGCTGCTATAAACATTGGGGTACAAGTGCCACTATGCATCAGTACTCCTGTATCCCTTGGGTAAATTCCTAGCAGTGTTACTGCTGGGTCATAGGGTAGGTCTATTTTTAATGTTTTGAGGAACCTCCACACTGTCTTCCAGAGCGGCTGCACCAGTTTGCACTCCCACCATGCAAGTTTTCACTCTTATGTGGATCCTGAGAAACTTAACAGGAACCCATGGGGGAGGGGAAGGAAAAAAAAAGAGAGGTTAGAGTGGGAGAGAGCCAAAGCATAAGAGACTCTCAAAAAATGAGAACAAACTGAGGGCTGATGGGGGTGGGAAGGAGGGGAGGGTGGGTGATGGGTATTGAAGAGGGCATCTTTTGGAATGAGCACTGGGTGTTGTATGGAAACCAATTTGACAATAAATTTCATATATTTTTTAAAAACTTTGTAGAGCACTATACAAATGCAAAGTGATGTTATTGTAGTGTATAATAATAAATACATAACATAGTAAGCGTAAAAAATTAAAAAAAAATAAATAAAAACTGTATTTAAAATATATAGTTACATTTATAATAAAGGCTAGGTTCTGAATAGAAGAGGGAGTGTAAGATTACTCCCTTGATTGATCTGTCTTTAAATATTTGGATTTACCTACAGAATAAAAATTAGTTTGTGATATCTCAAATAAGTTTACGTTTTTCATTTCAGAGGCCATAGGTACTTCTACTCAAATAAATATCAAAAATCATGCAAAGTAATCTATAATATATTAAACACTGTTTTTCTTTGTATAGCTATGAAGGATTGATTCTGTCTCAAGTACTCAATACTCATTAAATAATGCTCTAGCTTGAAATATCAGATTTTTTTTTAGTGTATAGTGGATCTAAGTCTTCACTGAAAGCCAGATTCCTTTTATTCTTCTAATGCATTTTCTTTCCATGTTCCTGAAGTCCCAGTTTTCAAATCAATGTTTCATCCATGAAGTATCAGGCAGTAAATGGCAATTACAAGTTTCAGGTAGCAGCAAGCAGATGGGTATATTCAAAACTAGAGTTTTCTTGGATGACGTTAACTCTAGTCTTCTCTTCACTGAGTAACAATGACATTATTACAATTTTGTTCTTCAAAAAGAAGAGTAAAATTCAAATAGTCATACTCTGCAGATCACAATACTATTTGGGGCTAGTAAGAATTAACCTACAGTAGTGAAACCTGGTAGATCAGTGTTTCTTCCAGGGTACATCAGTGGAATGCTTATTCATGTCAGTTAAAGAACTAACGATGTTTCTCTTGAAATTTTTATTATCTTGTTGGGTAGTTTGCAAATGTGAAATAAAGAAATGGAAAAGAAAATCTTCACTTTTTTTCTGGCTATTTTTTCTTCCTCATTTTCTCACTGAACATGATACAAATTTCTAGCACTTTACAGTTCCACAAGCACATTATGAAAATTCCAGTTTTCCCTCTAGTTTTATACAACATCTTTTAATTTGGAATATAACTGCACTTAGCTTTCAAACTCTTGTCCTACATATCCAACAATCTAGTAAATATTTTTACTTTGATGCACTAACACTATTTCACACAGAACAAAAATAAATACACCATTTTTCCTTTAAATCCCCCTTTCCTAGTAATGTTACCTCCTTTTTGTGATAGAATTCAAGACAACTTTGAGTCCGTATCTCAAATAGATATCTCACAATATCTATCACATTATTTAACTTCCTTAATTACCCTTTTCACATCTCCAAAATATTTATTTCTTTTTGCTATCAATTCTCATGGAAACTTTATTAGTACTTCTTTTCTAAGACACATCACCATTGTAAGTATATCCAAACATGTATTTCATTGTTTTCTTCTCTACTAGACCTTAAGCTCAGGTAGGGTACAAACTCTTCCTTGTTCATTATTCTGTCTGAACACAGTGGCCTGCACATAATTAGGATACAAGAAAAAAATGCTGAAGGGTTGGATTCATCATATTATTTCATGTTTTACTTTGTAACACTTTTTGAATTAAAACTATCTTTTTCATTCCCCTCACCTACCATAGTTCAGGCTGGTACCACTTAAAAGTATGCTCACGTACCCACATATTCTTCAAGTCAAATTTTAATTGAATATTCCAAAAATATTAATGCTTCTAAAATGTGATTTCTATTATGTTACTCTTACTGCTTAAGTTTTCAAATACCTAGGGAACAGAATCACCATTCATTTGACTTGCATCCGCAAACTCCATAATCTGCTTTCATTCTAATATCTCAATAATACCTAGTGACAAAAATACACTTTCCTCTCCCTCCACAATTAATTGTCAGTTTGACCAATTTTATATTCTTTAATATCTCTCAAATTTAACTGTTTCTCTCCAATTTCTTTGCAACCAGCTCATTTCAAGCAACTATCATTTTTTTCTTGATAATGCCAAGCACCTGCTAAGATATCTCCCAATACTCACTTGTATATATTTTCCTTATTGCCCCTAGAGAATCTTAAAGCTAACAGACAAAAACACATAACTATTTCCTGTGTTAAAAACCTTTTAGTAGTTCACCATTGTCCTCAGGGTAAGTCAGTATATATCACAGCTTGACATATAAGCCTTATTATCATCTGGTCTCAAATACCTCTCTGGCTACATTATTCAACTCAGTATTCTACCTCAGATGACATGGATTTCTTTTTTTTTTTTTTTAATGTTAATTTATTTCTGAGACAGGCAGAGAGACAGAGCATGAGTCAGGGAGGGGCAGAGAGAGAGGGAGACACAGAAGCAGAAGCAGGCTCCAGGCTCTGAGCTGTCAGCACAGAGCCTGATGCAGGGCTCAAACTCACAAACTGTGAGATCATGACCTGAGCCGAAGTCAGTCGCTCAACCCTCTGAGCCACCCAGGTGCCCCGACATGGGATTTCTTATAATTCTTTCTTACAGTATATTATGTTTTCACTCAATTTCTAGACTTACAAATGCAATATCCACTGTGTACTACATTACCCATCCCTCAACCCAAGTTTATTTGGTCAATCCCTCAGATACTTCAAGTCTTCTTTTCATTAACTTTCTCTTGGAATTATTTGCTGCTCAAGCTATTTGCCACTCATGGTTTACAAATTCATCTATGGGTACCCCTACGAGTTTGCAAAAATATTTAAGGAGTATGTGGTATTCACACAGATAGCTTTTTTTTTTTTAAGTTTATTTATTTATTTAGAGAGAGAGTGGGGCAGGGGCAAAAAAGAGGAAGAGAGAGAATCCCAAGCAGACTCTGCCCTGTCAACACAGCATCACAAGGGGCTTAATCTCATAAACCATGACCATGACTTGAGCCAAAATCAAGAGTCAGAGGCTCAACTGACTGAGCCACCCAGGAATGCTCACACAGATAGTTTTGAGAAAATCAATATTTAGAACCTCAAGTTACAAGTACAGTTTCTACTCAATTTGGTCCACATGACAACACAGCAATAATGGAGATATAGACTTTCCTTCACCATTTCTCAATTTACAATTAACTTTCTCTTACATTCACTTTTTTCTTCCTTTTGAAAGAAGTGCATTACCTCTCATCATCTTGAATCTTCTTTAAAGCACACAACTTATATAAGCTGAGTGTAAGCTGCTTATTAAAATGATTTTTGATTATATATCTCTGATTTTTTGTCTTTTTTTACTGAAGTATAATTAGCAGACAGTGTTATATTAGTTTCAAGTGTACATTATAATGATAAATAATTCTATGCAGTGTTTTCATCAGATTAAGTGTGCTCTCTTTTTTTGTCTTTAATATCTTTAATTAAACTTATTTATCTGAAACATGTTTACACAGAGAACAGATACATGATTTCAAGTAACTTAGCATAGAGTCCATTGTCCATATGCTCCTTTCTTCCACAAAAACTCTTCTTGAAAGGCAAATATATATATATATATATATTTATTTATTTATTTATTTATTTATTTATGTGTATATATCTATATATATGTATATAGATACATATATACATATATGTACTGCAAAAGAACTAGATGAAAACTTCTGATATAAATTTATTTCATAGGATAATTGTATTCTTAATACCCTTTATGTATTTCACCAGTCCCCTCATTTACCTTGCCTCTGGTAACCACAAGGTTGTTCTATGTATTTAAGAGTCTGTGTTTTATTTGTCTCTTTTGTTTGTTTGTTTTGTTTTGTTTTTTATCTTTCACATGGGAGTGAAATCATTTGTCTTTCTCTGACTTTCTCAGATCTCTATCTGATTTTTAATACATAACATGAAGGGTTTTGAAGAATTAAGCGGTATTGACATTTCAAAATTCCCTTTTTTCACATACATATTTATATAACTTTTCTCAACACTTAAATCTATTAAAAATAAGGATAGAATTAACAGCGAAACTTGCTTTTTCCTAGGTTAATTAATACTCACCCATGGATACTGAAACCACTTAAACATTTCCATATTCATCTCCTTAAGAGATCCATTGCAAATAATATTTGATTATTAATAATTTATCATAAATTTCATATATTTATATATTTTATTGATTATGCACTAATATCATTTTAATGATTGCTCAATTCATAAAAACATTTAGGGACTAATGGTCACACCAATAATATAGAAATAATTTATAGAAATAATTTATAGAAATCAATAATAAATATAGAAATATTGAAATAACGAGTTACTGAGATCTAAGATAAGATCATCAGTAGAAGAATTTCAAGAATAAAATATGTTATATTCATCTAAATGAAAATTTTATTTAAAGTGAAAAATAAATTATTAACAATTTGCAACTATTAAAGACAGCTTGAACATTTATTTTTTTAAATAAATAACAGTATTAAAGTGTTAATATATTTGAATTCCACTGGCCATAATTTCTAGATGATACTGCAGTTTCACTTAATAACAACAATACACACAATCTTTGGAAAGGATAGTTCTTGAAACTATATAAACATGATAAAAAGCATATTCCAGTTTAGATATATTCAAGCAAGAATACAATTTTACAAAATCTTTTAGTGTTTGTTTAATTTTTGCCTTCTCCACAAAACAGTAAAACTATTAGAGGCAGAGGTAATAGATTTTCATTCCTGTACCTTGTTATCCCAATGTAGTTGCTCCTTTCAGTTGTTATTTTTTCCCCAATCACTTTAATTCTACCCATTCTTAAAGACATATCAAATCTATTTCTTTTTTAAACTACCTCTGATCACCTCAAGTAAGACAATACCTCTCTCCTTTAAACTCTGTTGTTCACTATTATTTACTTTACTTCTGGATAATACAGTATCCATCTTGTCTCACTACTATTTACTTTGTCTCACCAGAGCTGAATTTTGCATTATTTATGTACACATTGATGTACTCAATCATCCTTTCACACTATTAATATTGCCTACTAGTATCAAATAAGTTTGCAAATCTACAGAAAATGTATTATCTCATATTGATTAGAATTTAAATTCCATTAGAGCAAGGGCTTTGACTGTCTCTTTTTCCATCCTATCAAAGTTACCTATCATGTACAGCAGCTACTCAAAAATTTGTTGAATATATAAAATGACCCAATAAGTATTTTATTAAAATATTTAAATTAAAATATCCAGCAATGCTCTTGAGAATGTCTTTAACACAGTTTTATCAACTTTAAAATATAATAAATAACTCAGAGGGATTATTGCTATAGATTAATAATTAGGAATATTGATTCATTCACTTGATGTGGTTCAATACTGTGGCAGATTTTATTATGTTCAGTAGGTATTAAAAAAATGTATACTTTCAATCTCAAATACTAAAGAATAAGTAGTTGGAAAAAAGTGTTCTTAATATTTCAAATGTGCTTCACTTTTGGATATTGAGCGTTCATTCATATTCCAGAAATTACATTCAAGAATAATAGATTGGCAATATATATTTCTCTTCATTTTTCATCAGAATGAACTGCATAAAACTATCCCGTTATTCCTCTGAGAAGCACCTATTCTGTGGGTGGCATAATGATCATTGACAGCGTACTCTCAGTTGACTTTTCTTTTCATATTCACTCTCCTTTTTGTTTTAGAAAAATTTGCATCCAAACTAACGTAACTGTTTCAAGACTTCTGAAATAAAAGATTTTCAGAAACTATCTGGATGAAAAAAACTTAAGAAAAGTCAGTAATAGCAAAGCAATGAAAATTATCTTTAGAAACTAGAGAACTTACTTTCTGAATTAAATGGACTTTTTTAAAATTTATTTTTAACGTTTATTTATTTTTGAGACAGACAGAGCATGAACAGGGGAGGGTCAGAGAGAGGGAGACACAGAATCTGAAACAGGCTCCAGGCTCTGAGCTGTCAACACAGAGCCGAGGCGGGGCTCGAACTCACGGACCTGGAGATCATGACCTGAGCCGGAGTCGGACGCTTAATCGACTGAGCAACCCAGGCATTCCTAAATGGACTTTTTAAAAAAGTGTATTTATTTATTTTAAGAGACATAGTATGTGTGCCAGTGGGGGAGGGGCGCAGAGAGAGAGAGACTCCTAAGCCATTTCTGTGCGGAGCCTGACCTTGATCTTTTTGACTACTTCAGCCGGTAGACAGTTAACTGCTTAACTGAGGGAACCGCCCAGACACCACCTGAATTAAATGGACTTTTAAGCAAAAAATGTTCTGTGTTGACAGAGTCCTGGGTTGCCATGGTAATTCCTCTGGCTATGAGCAATGGGCAGAGTCAATATCATCCTTTGAGAATTAAAACAAACAAACAAGCAAAGAACACTGGCCCCCAAAAAAGGCTATAGGACAAATAGAGATAAATCACATTTGCAAAGCAAAGCAATATGCTGCTTAACAAATAACATCAAAATTTACTCTAGTGACTTGAAATAATATTCATTTGGGTAATGTTTCATGTATCTTTTATGTTTTCTTGGTATCAATAATTTAAGAGGAAAATTAAATCTTCCCCATCCCCATACTTTCCTATGTGGCTGAATTTGTTGGCAATACAGGAGTCTGCAAAATTCACACAAGGGAAGAAGGTTAAATTAACTTCAGTATTAAATCCAGTGGCCTTTCTGTGTTCTTGAGTTCCTGTTTTATGACAGTATTGACTGTTTCTTGCCTCTTGAAATTCCTTGATTTCAGCAGCACTATATTTTCTTGATTATTCCCCCAATCTCTGCCTTAGCTTTACTTGTTTTCCCCCCTTTTTGTGGGAGCACTTATTTCTTATGTTTTTCTTTTAATCCTGGATGTCTTCCAGAAAAATAAAAATCATTATTACTCATGCAGTCTTGTCTCCTAGATTATTATCTTTTATTACTAGTTGCCTAGGGAAAGTGAAAATTTTATATACTATTTCAGTTATTCCAATATCTAAAGGTCTTTGAGATTGGGAACTAAATGAAACCTTTGAATATTTTTTTTACCAACTCTTAATCTTAGAGGCTTTTTGTCTTGAGGGCCATGGGGTCATATTTCATTGATCTTTATTTGTGAAAAACTGTAGAGCTAAATTTAGGGTTACTTTTCTCTAAAAAAGATTTGAATTTCCCTCTGCCTGAGCCAAAAAACACTATGAACCTAGGACTATTTATTTTATCAGGTAGTTCTATAAAATGAAACAATTGTGGTAATTTCCTTTTGGCTATTTTCTTATTTTGTAGCTTGGAATGTTTATATTTTTATATTCTATTTTCATTTGTCTTCTCCTCTCTCCACATGGTATATTTTGACCGTTCAATGTAATTTCTTTTTTATCAGGCTGTCCCCAGAAATTGTTCAAATATCTCTTTTGATCAAATATCTTACGGATAATTTCTTGTGTTATCTATACATCTTAGCCCTTTAAGCTAAGTTTTAGAACTGGGTATTTCATACTGTCTGTCCTTCTATAGCTTAAGTGAATGTCAGGGTACTATAGCAACTGAAGAGTACAAACTTTTGCAGAGTACTTGAACTGTTTTACCTTTCCTGAGAAATTCCTAGTTGTCCCACACTAGGATCCACACTTGGAGGTGTATTCCATTCCCAAACAGAAATACTCAAGATTTGTTCAATTAATTCAGTGGGTAACCCTGCAACGTCCACTTATACCAGAGACATTCTCTTTGGTCCCTCCGTATTTCATGTATTTCTCAGAGCCATTCCTATTATGCTCCATTATAAAGAAAGAAACCTAAGTATATAAAATTAGCTTCTCTCCAGGTTTGGAATAATACAAATAATTTTCAATATTTTGTTATTTCATTTTGCTTCAGATTCTTCTATTTCTTTCTTTGCTCACAAGTTTTGAAATTTGGGTTTAGGTTATACTTGTATTTGCTACTGTTATTAAATTATTTTTACTTGTTTTTATATTTTGTTTGTTCTGGCTTTTTGTTTAGGTATTAAGGAAAACAAATTTTTAAATAAAGACTCGATCTTCCATTTATTAAATCAAATGTTCATGTCTTAATGAACTGTCTCTATTATTGAAAATTTACAGGAAGTGACTTCAGTGATGAATTATAGAGGAACTGCTTCAAGTAATTTCTCAATCATTGTTCTCCATTGTCTGCAGTTTCCTTCTTTTCTCCAAGGCTTTCCTGTCCCACATTGTTACACAATTTCTTTTTCTTGCTACTTTTATGTTCTAATTCAAATAAGAAAAAAATGGATACAAACTGCTTTGAATCTGGTAGTTGGTATAGGAAATTACTGACTACATCACAACATCTTCAAATCCAGGCCTTCACTTCTTAGCTGATTACATTGGCAAAATTGCAAGATATTTCTCATTTTTATTTTCAAAATGGGAAAATAATACCCTATTTTCATTACTTTATATTCATTACTTTAAAACTTTTGTTTGAATATAAAATTCTTTTCCTTTTTTTTTATGCAAAGAATATTTGGTCTGGTATAGGATTTTGGACTAAGAATTGACAGTATTATATTAGTTCTGACAGCCACTGAATATCTGGGTAAATTTCAAAAATATTAATTATATTATTTCAGTTTTATATGGTATTTTACCATTTTCAGTTTGTTTTCTAATCTATTTTATAACCATTACTTAAGTCAACAAATGTCTCTGGTCTTTGGCTTCATGATTTTAAATTCAAAAATTTTGAATTACATAATCCTTAAAGTGCCATTTGATCCTAACTTTAGTCTTTAAAAAATTGATACTTAATATTATAAAATTGCATTAGAACATTACTATGAAGTTTCAGCACACAGCAATTTTTACTTTGGAGCAAAACCTGAAAATAAATAAATTGCATGTTTAGAAAGAAATTGATTCTGTTTGTCTGGTAGGGCTCCATTTATTGAATTACTCTTTCAAGGTAAATGGAAAGAGTCTAGGGACTTAATGATGTGTCATTAGAATTGCAAAATTTATTACATAGAATGATTAAAACAAAGGGAGATTATGGCTCCGAAACTAATTTAGTTCAAATTGAAAAACTGAGTATGTATAGTATGTTAGGCTTTTATCTAGGTACTGTGTCTAAAAGATAAATAAAATATTATTCATAAGTATCTTACATCAAATCCGAGCCTACTCTCATTTCTTATATACATCACCCAGTCCTTCAGGCAGAACAACAAAATAATTATGCCATTTTAATGTTTTCTAATATATAAAAATAATTTCAATTAAGAAAAAAACTGTGATATGTGGTAAAATCTGATTTGTAGTCAATACTAACATATTTGCCATTTGATAGAATTTATTTGGAATGTTTGAAATTTGAGAATCAACTTAAGATAATTTTTTAAATAAAACTGTCAACCATTGCATAGCCCCCAAAAATTTTTTTAAGTTTATTTTTATTTATTTTGAGAGAGAGAGAGAGAGAGAGAGAGAGAGTGAGCAGGGGACAGGCAGAGAGAGAGAAAATGAGAGAATCCCAAGGAAACTCCTTGCTGTCAATACAGAGCCCAACACAGGGGTCGGACTCACAAACCATGAGATCATGACCTGAGCTGAAACCAACAGTCAGACACTTAATTAACTGAGCCACCCAAGCACCCTGCATAGCTCAAGAATTTTAAATTTTAAATAATGGTAGACTAATTGTAGATTTTGAAGATATCCTTATATTCTTAGAGTATGCTGACCTAAATTTTACCTTATAATTTTTTGTAATGTAACATAGAATCATCTTTATTTACTTTATTCTGTTTGAATGCTATGCTCTGGCTCAGTTTTATCCTAAGAAAATACTTTGGTGTAAACAACTAGGTATTCCAATAAGGAATAGTTCCAGGTGATTGTATAGTAATTCACTTACTTTTAAATTTGCTTATCATTCTCCTTGATTTTAGGCTATATCTGAGGTTTCACTGAGAAGAATGCACATCTTTCCCTACAAGCGACTTGTTCCATAAATTAATACTACTTTATGGATTAGGGTAGGGAAAGCAGAGACAAATCTCTGAGACTATGTTAGGGAGAAGCATAGCATATGCTTATGACTTCCCTGTTATTGTTACCTTAACACTTATTATCTCTGCTCTGTTGAATTTATTCATGATCAAACAACCATTATTATCTAGATGTAGTCTATCCTCATTATTCATAAACTCTGTATTTAAGAATTTTCCTGCTCACTAAAATTTATTTGTAATCCTAAAATCAATACTCATAAAGTGCTTTCCCAATCATTCACAGACGTGTGCAGAATGGCAAATATTTTGAGTCACCCCATGACCATGATCCCAGCTGAGGTTAAGCACGGTGATGCTTTGCCTTGTTGTTTCAACACTCACACAGAGATGACCAGAAGATACAGATTGTAATTCAGTACAGTGGAAGAAGATCTGTGTCTTTGGGTTAGTTGGATGGTATTTGAATCCGTCCTCTGGCACCTGTTAATGGGGTTACCTCGGGCAAGTCACTTAACACCTCTGAACTATGTTTTCTCTTTTGAAAAATAAAGAACTAGAATCTGCTAGAATGAATTGTTTGTAGGATTTAAGATTATAATACATGTGAGACATACATATATTACTCTAGAAGCAATGAATAATTCAGCATTCACTAACTCAGTGTTTATGGTGACTTTGTAGAACATTATTACTTATAATGAGAATTGACTGTATATACTTACATATATACATATTACATGTAAATGTATTATATATACACATATTACATATGTATGCTATATGTATTACATATATACATTTCCAACATGAATACTTTTTGTCAGACAGTGAGAAATATCTATTCTCTGATTTTCTTCAAGAGTCACTGTTCAATAATCTGTCAAGAAATATTTAAAGCTTTTCTAAGTATAACACTGTAAGTTTTATATTACCTGCCTTGACTTCTCACCTAGGATCATCTCTGTAATTCTAACCACCTACTGGACACTTTTACCTGAATGTCTTAGAAGAACTTCATGGGTTTTCATATCAAAATCTAGAGTTAAGACACTGCCAAGTTTTTAAGCATTGTTTATTTTTCAACAAACTTAATTGTTTAGTCTCTACCTGTCTAAACTATAAAACTAAGCACAGTGCTTAATATCCTGGAAAATAGAAATGGACATAAACAGCTTTGGGGCAGAGTCCTGGCACTTCCGCTTATTAACAGTATGATTTTGGGCTGGTTACATGAACTCTCTGCTCATTAGTAACCTCATCTTAGGTTACTATAGACATAGTACATGGGATATAGATATAAGTACTAATAGAAGTAGCAAACTTTGGGTGCCTGGGTGGCTCAGTTGGTTAAGTGTCTAAATTCAGCTCAGGTCACGAACTCACAGTTCATGAGTTCAAACCCCACACTGGGTTCTGTTCTGACAGCTCAGAGCCTGGAGCCTGCTTCAGATTCTGTGTCTCCCTCTCTCTGTCCCTCCGCCACTCATGTTCTGTCTTTCTCTCTCTCGAAAATAAATAAAAATTTAAAAAATCCCACTGCCACATCCTTAAAAAAAAAGGAAGTAGCAAATTTAGAGTTTTGTTCTATGTGATTGTGTGTGTATGAGTATTAATAGACTAATATGTATAAAAATTTATAGAGTGCCAAAGACATACTGAATCTTATTATTCCTTTTAAATATACTGTTGATGGAAATGTAAATTGGTGCAAATATTATGGGAAACAGTATGGGGCTTCTTCAAAAAATTAAAAATACAAGTATCCTATGATCCAACAATTTCACTTCTGGGTATTTGTTTAAAGAAAACAAAAATGCTAATTCAAAAAGATATATGCAGAATTATTTACAAAACGCAAGATAGGAAATGACCTAAGTGTCCATCAATAGGTAAATGGATAAAGAAAATGTACATATATACACACAATGGAATATTAGTCAGCCATAAAATAAAATTTTAAAAAGGCAATTCTGCCTTTTGTAACAACATAGATGGACCTGGTGAGCATTTTGCTAAGTAAAATAAGTCAGACAGAGAAACACAAATACCATATGATCTCTCTTATATGTCAAATCTAAAAAAAAAAATAAATAAATAAATAAAACATTTAAAAAAAAAAATTAAAAATCAAGTCTATAGAAAACAGATTGGTTAGTGCTGGGGGTTGAGGGGGAATGAGAGAAATGAGCTAACTGGTTTTGTGGGTCTGTTACTTTAAATAAATTGAGTAAAAATTTAAACAAAAAACAAAAACAAAACTGTAGCTTTCTAAAAAAAAAAAAAAATCTGTCTATACCAATCTACATACCACTCCAGTTCAGTATATAGTTTTCCATGGAAATATTTAAATATTTTCTTCTACTGTTCTTATGATATAGTAGAATAAGAACTTTGCAGAATAACACTGGACTGAATGTACTTGAATTTAGCCCTGCTTTTCCATCTGCTATCTGTGATATTTATTTTATATACAACATTACACACAATGCCTGCCACATTGTATATCTCAGTTGGTATTGACAGAGGATAAAGTTAATTTTCCATGTTTTAGTTTCTTAATTCATCAGATACATTTTTGTTTAAATATTGCTGTGTGAATTATATAAGTTTAATATCTATAGAGTGGCTAAGGGTGTGTTAGCAGTCACTAACCATTGTTACTGTTGTAGTTATCTAAATTAATCACATGGGTGATTTACCCAAGAAATTAAGGCAGGTAAAAAAAATACAACAAAGGAGAAGCTTCTGTAAATGAGTTATATTAATAATTAAATTATATTAAAATTGTAATTAGATTATATTGATTATTATATGATTATATATTTACATATTATATGTTTATATTTTATACATTTATAATTATATTATGTATTATATTATATTAATTATATTAAGCATAGTTATATTTAAAAATTATGAGTCATTTGTTGAAAACTCGTGCCAAAACCAGTCTGTGTTCAAACCACTGGTTATTTTCCATCTTGCATCACTAGCTTTCTTCACTACACTCTCCATTAGATTCGTTCTTAGTTAAGTTATTGGTTATTTATTCAGCACCTGCTTGTTCTTAACTTTATACTAAATATTGGTAATGTAGTGTGAAACCAAGTACTCCCTTACCATTTGGGATCTTATTGCTTAGTGGGAAATAAAGATATTAAACAATAGATCAGCTAATTAAATGTAAATTTTTAGAGTGTGCTAAGTACCATAGGAGTACAATATATAGAGCTCTCTGAAAGTGTAAATATAGACAAATAAGACAGGTTGTTCAAATAAGAACCTCTTATTTGTTCAAAACAAGTAAGAGAGGTTGTTCTTGCCCAAATACACATAGCAAGTAAGTAATGGAGAATCTCAATGCTTTGATTCTGATAGTCACATTCTTTCTGCCATACTAGGCTAGGCTGCCTCTCTTCATACTTTTAAATTAAAATTTTAACATTAACTTTAAAAAATCTAATTCTGGATTTTTACCTAATATGGAATTGTTTCTCTTAATTATGGCCATTTTTTTTGTACAAGTTGTTTTTTTTTTTTTTTTTTTTTTTTTTTTTTACATTAGCATAGGGTTAGTTATCTTGATTTTTCTTGGAATACTTGTCTGGATGAAGGGATTCATTTTAAATTCAAACAATATTTAAAAAAAAATTCCATACCTACTCTATCAGATTATGAGTTTCATAAATAATTTTACTACAAAGTAGACACTTCAGTGAAATTAATTACCAGAAAGAAAGCAGTCATCATGAAAAGACACGGAGAAAGTTTATATGCATGTTACTAAGTAAAAAGGCCAATCTGTAAAGTCTGCATACCACATTATTTCAACTCGATGACATTCTGGAAAACATAAAACTATGGGGACAGTAAAAAAGATCAGTGCTTGCCAGAGATGGAGGTGGTAGGCAGTGATGAATAGTGAGAGAGCGAGGATTTTTGAGCACAGTGAAAATACTCTGTATGATACTATAATGATGAATAAATATCATTAGATATTTATTTGTCCAAAGTCATAGAATATGCAACACCAAGAGTGACCTCTGATATAAACATAGACTTTGGGAGATTATAATATGTCAAAGTAGATTCATTGATTGTAACCAATATAACACTTATGTGGGGGATGTTAACACTGGCAAAGCTATGCATGTGTCAAGGCAAAGGGCCTATGGGTAATCTTCGTACCTTCCTCTTAATTTTCCTATGAACCCAAGATTAAAAAGTCTAAAAAAAGTCATTCTCAGTAACAAAATATATAAAAGATTATCATTTCAGATTTTGAAGATTTCTAAAATAAACCTCCATTTTGGGCAATTGGACATGAACTCAAGTGACACCAGTAGAAGTTTGATAAGTGCTTGGGATATTGCCTTCTGGAATGTTGCTGCCTCCACTGTGGAAACACAGTGTGGCCACCTTGAGAGAGAGAAATCAGAGATAAAGAAAGAGAGATGCAGATAAGCCATCTATCCCAGATGAGCCACTTCTCAGTTAACCTCACAACTGAAGGCAATCACAGGCAAAAGTTGATGTGTGAACTGCAGAACTCACACTAACACACAGAATTGTGAGAAATAATAGATTATAGTTTTAAACCACTAAGTTTTAGGGTGAATTGTTATATAGGAAAGGCTAACAGAAATAAGCAATTAAAAACAAATGCAGCAAAT
The DNA here is from genome assembly GCF_023721935.1 of Panthera uncia. Taxonomy (NCBI): domain Eukaryota; kingdom Metazoa; phylum Chordata; class Mammalia; order Carnivora; family Felidae; genus Panthera; species Panthera uncia. Next base: position 77,871,427 of record NC_064808.1, on the reverse strand, counting down.
TCCTTGAACATTATTTGATAGTTTGGAAAGGACATTTCAAATATTGTTACTAATTTTCAAACCATACTAACAGTGTAAGTCTTGAAGAAGCAATTAGTTCTAACATTGTCAACTTTTGTTCGAAGGAACAGATTGCAGAAGAACAACAAAAATTCAATAATTTCTATTTAGCTAATGACTTTCATTTAAATAAACATTAAAATTGATGTTCAAGATCATTTTCCATGAACTTTCAGTGCAGTTAGTAAAATTCACAAATGTCCAACATAATTCTGAAAGCTGTGAAAACTCACTGAAAAGTCTTTTGAACAACTGGAAGCCTCTTGAAGGAACAGGAAAGTTTTTGTTCCTTTTTGTGTCCACTAGTATATCGACAAGCTCATGTTAGATAGCGAGGAATTGTATGACATAACAAGAGTAACTATCAACCCTAGGAACTTTCATGTGCAGAATTTCATGAAACCAAACAACGCAAGTGTTTAGAATAGAGGCTCACTCTGGATAGGCAAATATAATGTAGTAATATTTGATTACTTTTAACTTGATAAATGATATAATGTTATAAAATTGAAAGGTCTCTAGGTTCTTACTAGTTTCACTTCTTTTTTCTTTTTCTTTTTTAAACTATTTTTCTGCAAGTTAGTTTAAACATTGATAAATTGCATGTATTTATGATGTAGTCCTTAGCAATTAGCAGTAGCACACATTTACAGATGTTAGCCCTTCACAGCTTATGTCAACTAAACTTATTATTTACTAATGTAGTCAAATAAATTTCTGGTTTTTCTGTAGGTAGAGTAAATGGAAATTGTATTTATCATTTTTTGAATCTTATAGTAGTACACTACAGGAACCTGAATGATGTTTTCCAGTCAGTTTTTTCCAACATGGGATAATTTTTTAAAGTCCCTCATCCTCATGCTTTGCATACGTATGCCTTCTCTAACACATTTAATCATAAATGTAGCAAATTTATATATATATATATATATATATATACACATATAGATATCATAGTTTTAAAATTTTCCAATAAATGTGTAAAATCATTAGAATCATCTATTCAAGCAGCTCATGCTTATCTGTAAATATGATAATAAGAGCTCATACTTACTTTGCAATTTCTACATAACCAGTATTTTATAAATACTTGGGGAGCCTGGCTGGCTCAGTTGGTTAAGTGACCCACTTCAGCTCAGGTCATGATCTCGCGGTTCATGAGTTCAAGCACTGCATCGGGCTTTGTACTGACTGCTCAAAGCCTGGAGCCTGCTTCAGATTCTGTGTCTCCCTCTCTTTCTGCCCTTACCCCACTCATGTTCTCTCTCTCTCTCTCTCTCTCAAAAATAAATAAACATTAAAAAAATACTTTACTTATGTTGATTAATTTAACCTTCACAACAACCTTTGATTAGGAAATGTATTATTCCTATTTTACAAATGAAAAAACTATGACACAGGGAATTTATGTAACCTCTTCAAAGATATAGGGCTGTTAAGAAGTAAATTGAAATTGAACCCAGGCAACTTGTGTTGTCTTCAATGTTTTCAACATTGTGGTAAATGCTCAGGGAGATAGAGGAGAACTGCAAGATACTTTTTTAATTTTTTTATAATGTTTATTTTTGAGAGAGAAGCAGAGGCAGAGTGAGAGTGGGGGAGAGGTAGAGAGAGAGGGAGATGCAGACTCCGAAGCATGCTCCAGGATCTGAGCTGTCAGCACAGAGTCCAACACAGGGCTCAAACTCACCACCCCGAACCTGTGAGATCCTGATCTGAACTGAAGTCAGATGCTTAACCCACTGAGTCACCCAGGCACCCTGAACTGCATAATAGTTTTTATGTTTAAATGGTCAGGGATACAAGCGGCTGAGAAGTGCTTAATGAAAATGAAAAATATCATACATAAAAGAAAGCATTAAATTCAATGCCAAGATGTGGGGTAGAGAGTATAGCAACTTATTCTCATCAGAACTAAGCAACAGCATTTCTTTTGCATATATGAACATTAATGCCTATAATAATCCTATGAATTAGATAAAATTATAAACTTTTAATAAGTGAATAAATTGAAGTTTGAAGTTTAAGTAATTTACCCAGGGCTAAACAGTCAGTAAAAGATGATATTTGGTGTCTAAGCTGGTGTCTATGTGCCTCAGGGTATATGTTCCCTAGTTATAGCACACAGAAGAGAGGAACATAATAAAAGTGGGTCTAGTGAAGGAAGGGTTGGGACTTTTCCTTGGTCTTAAAACATGGAAAAGTTTATAATAGATTCAAAAGAGAGAAAATTTTCCAGAAAATAGGGGAAAACACCCTGGATAAAATAGTTTTTGAAAGCCAGGCTGAGGAGTAGAGATGGGTACTGGAGATTTGTTAAAAGAGGGATAAGGATCAATTAGAGTTTTATAAAATAGACTAGCCTAGGATACATTGACTATATTTGCCCTAGAAAGTCAGATAAAATACTAACCTAGTGACTTAAGAGTCAAAAGATCTTTGGTGACAGAAATAGAAATATAAAAAAATAAAAAAAAACACAAAAAAATTGTATTCATCTTTATAAAATCTTACTTCAGTAAAGCACTTTCTGGGGCACCCTGGGTGGCTCGGTTGGTTCAACCTCTGACTCTTGGTTTCAGCACAGGTCATTATCTCACAGTTTTTAAAGTTGAGCCCCACATGGGGTTCTGCATTGGCAGTGCATAGCCTATTTGGGATTCTCTTTCTCTCCCCATCTCTCTGCATCACCCCCCCCCAACTCGTACTCTCTTTGTCTCTCCCAAAATCAATAAATAAATGTAAAAAGATAAAGAACTTTCCAAATGCATATTCATATAGTATACAGACAAGATTGGCTGACAATATAAAAATGAAAGAAAATAATAAACTTGGATTATTTCAAGTTAATTTTAAGTATTTGTTACATACAAGTTGGTAGTTTCACTGACTGAAATAGAGAAATTGGAAGGAGAAAATAACTTGTGAGTAAAAGTGGTAATAAAATTCATGATAAACTCATTGAGATTTAGATGATATTGAGATAACTAAAAGTATAAATAGGGACATTTAACCAGATCCAGGAAAACAGGAAGAACCTAAATAATAGGATCCATAGCACCTCCTCCATAGTTGATGTCTTAAGAAAAAAAATGCTATAGATGGAGAATAATATGCCCCCAAACTTCAGAAATGTCCACAGCTAAAATGTGGGAAGTCAACGAAATTGAGTAAGAAAAATCTGAGAGGCAAGGAGGAAATCTGGATAGGGTATAGGAATGAGGAACATGAGGCTTATACAAATTCTAGGGAGTATTTTAAAAGAGAAGGAAAATTCCTTGAATTACATACCAACTAAATAACTTTACTTCTTCTGAAAGTGGAAAAAAATTGAATGGATGGAGAATAGAAAACAATGTTGATTTTTTTAGTTAACATGACCGTGCTTCAACAAGCAACATAATGATTCTTTGAAGTAAAAGACCAAGACAGCAGATGTAATATAAAGGATCAAAAATTATCTTCTGCATTTTGGAAATATATTTTAATATGATAGGTGTACATACATGCCTAGGTTTTAAGTACTTAGAAAACATTTGCTACTGAAGATCTAATATAAAAAAAAGAAACTCATTACAGGAAAAAGAAGAAGAAGAAGAAGAAGAAGAAGAAGAAGAAGAAGAAGAAGAAGAAGAAAGAAGAGGATGACAGGGAACCTGGGTGGGTGGCTCAGTTGGTTAAGCATCCGACTTTGGATTTCGGCTCAGGTCATGGTGTCCCAGTGAGATTGAGCCCTGTATCTGGCTGTGTTGACAGGTCGGAGCCTGCTTGGGTTTCTCTCTCTTTCTCTCTCTCTCTCTCTCTCAAGATAAATGGATAAACATTACAAAAAAGAAGAAGAAAAAGAAAAAGAAATGAAGGAAACCAATCTTTATTGAGGAAGGACTATATTTTAGGCACCATGAACATTTTTGAAAATTTGCTTGGGAAATATAAAGTAGTATTTATTAAAAATGTATTCCTATAATGTTATGACTAACACTATACCTCATTAGCTGCAGGAAAACTGAACTGTTAATAATAGGGGGAATATATATATATAGTATATATATATATATATATATATATATACTATATATATATATACTATATATATATACATATAGTATTATCACCCTGCAAGTTGGACAACTGAGCTATGAACTGTAAAGCAAATTAACTAATTATTTTCTGAAAGTTATTGATCATATTAATATTCAGACACATACATAAAATGAAGAAAATACTATTAATTATCAAGTGTCCATAGTGATATTCTTGCTTTATGAATATTTAGAGGGGAAAAGAAGAGGAACTAGACTTGATCATGTGTAAAAAGAAGTGTTTTTAAAAGATTATATTAGATAATCCAAAGATATACCTGAACTTTAAACACACACACACACACACACACACACACACACATTCCTCTGGAAAGAATAAAACTAAATTTTACCCCATTTTGTTTCAAGATACTTTGAATTTCTAAGCAATTTATAAAAGTTATTAAGATGACCCAAACCTCTCACATTTTTTTTTGCTGTATACTCTTTAAACCTTAGGTATAAGTTCATCTTAAATAGTATTCTATTTTTTAGGTTGAATATTCAATAAAACTTTAAAAATCAAATCAAAGGATTAAAATATTTGAGTTTTTAAAAGATCTTAATGTTTCAAATATAAATATACACAACACATATGTTGATATAGGTAAATATATATACACAAACCAAATATACGGATGTATGTAGCTCAGCCTTTTGAAATGTTTACTCAGAATAAGGTAAAGGTGATGCATTTAGAAAAGTACACTTAGGGGCGCCTGGGTGACTCACTCAGTTAAGTGTCTGAGTTCAGCTCAGGTCTTGATCTCACAGTTTGTGGGTTTAAGTCCCGCCTTGGCTCTGTGCTGACAGCTCTTAAAGCTGTCCCTCCGCCGCTCATGCTCTGTTTCTCTCTCTCAAACATAAATAAATAAATTAAAAAAAGAGAAAGATCCATTTAAATTTTCTCTCCCTCTAAAGTAATGTGGAGATAAGAAAACGGTAAGTTTCATATCTGTTCATAAAAGAATATAAGCTAAAAAATCATTGAAGAGAAGCATATTAGATCTTTTTACATACTTTCTCACTAATAAGGGCATAGAAAGTGTGAAATGGTAAGATTAAGCATTTCAGCGCTTCACTTCCCACACAAGTGTTACCCTTTATAACTATAAAAAGTGCTAGTCTATTTATTTATTTTTTGGTTAAAATATAATTAATATATAGTATCATATGAGTTTTAGGTGTGCAATGATTAAACAATTGTGTATATTACCCAGTGCTCATCATGATAAGGGCACTTTTAATCTGCTTCACTTATTTCACTCATCCCCTCACCTACCTCCCCTCTGGTAACCACAAGTTTGTTCTGTATATTTAAGAATCTGTTGTTGTTGGGGTTTTTTTTGTTTGTTTTCAGAAAATAAAAAGAATCTACTTTTCTGTACAACTCATTGCCAAAAAAAGAATAATTCAATTATAAAAATTAGCAGAAAACATAAATATACATTTTTCCAAAGAATATATACAGATGGTCAATAGACACATAAAAAGATGCTCAGCACCACTAATCATCAGAGAAATGAAAATCAAAACCACAATGAGATATCACCTCACACCTGTCAGAATACTTAAAATCAAAAACAAGAAATAACAAGTGTTGGCAAGAATATGGATAAGAAGGAATCTTATGGGAGAAGATATTTGCAAGTAACATATCTGATAAAGTATTAGTATCCAAAATCTATAAAGAATTTAGCAAGCTCAACACACCCCCCCCCCCAAAAAAAAAAAAAAAAACAAATAATCCAGTGAAGAAATGAACAGAAAACATGAATAGACACTTTCCCAAAGAAGACATCCAGATGGCTAAGAGACACATGAAAAGATGCTCAACATCACTTATTATCAGGGAAATACAAATCAAAACCACAATGAGATACTACCTCACACCTGTCAGAATGACTAAAATTAATAACACAAGACACAACAGGGGTTGGTGAGGATGTGGAGAAAAGGGAAACTTCATGCACTGTTGATGGGAATGGAAACTGGTGCAGACACTCTGAAGAATAGTATGGAGTTTCCTGAAAAAGTTAAAAAAAGAACTACCCTAAGATCCAGCAATTACAAATCTAGGCATTTACCCAGAGAATACAAATATACATATTCAAAGGGGGTACATGCACCCTGATGTTTATTGCAGCGTTATCAACAATAGCCGACCTACAGAGAGACCCCAAATATTCACTGAATAATGAATGAATTAAAAAAAATAGATGCAGCATATATATAAAATGGAATGTTACTCAGCCATCAAAAAGAATGAAATCTTGCTGTTTGCAAGGACATGGGTGGAGCTAGAGTGTATTAAGCTAAGTGAATTAACTCAGAGAAAGACAATACCATATGATTTCACTCATATGTGGAATTTAAGAAATAAAACAGATGAACTTAGGGGAAGGGGGAAAAGAGCAAAGGAAATGAACCATGAGAGACTCTTAAAGATAGAGAACAAGAATGAGAGTTGATAGAGGGAGGTGGGTGGGAGATAGGCTGCATGGGTGATGGCTATTAAGGAAAGCACTTGTTATGATAAACAGTGGATATTGTATGTAAGTGATAAATCACTGAATTCTATTCCTAAATTCAATACTACACTGTATGTTAACTAAAATTTAAGTCAAAATTTGAAATAGAAAAAAAGAAAAAAGAAGTGTGTGCAAGTGTCCCCTTGCACACTGTCAATGGGAAAGCTAACTGGTACAGTCATTGTGGAAAATTGTATGTAGGTTCCTCAAACAACTTAAGTTGAATGAGCATATGACCCAGTAATTCCACTACTAGGCATTTACCCAAAGAAAATGAAAACACCAATTTGAAAAGATATATGCAACCTTACATTTATTGCATCATTTTTTTTTACAATAGCCATAATATGGAAGCAACACACGTGTTGTTCACTGATGGATGGATAAAGGTGTGATGTGCCATTATAGATGTATAATAATGGAATCTTACTCAGCATGAGAAGGAATGAAATCTTGCTATTTGCAACATGAGTAGATTATAGAGGCTATAATGCTAAGTGAAATAAGTTAGAGAAAGAAAAATACCGTATGATTTCACTCATTTGGAATGTAAGAATCAACAAAAATGAACAAAGAGAAAAGAGGAGAAAACAGGCTATTAAAACTACTTGTTAAACTCTACAATATTATTAAGGTCTGTATAATTTGTTTCTTTATTCTTTTCTTCATTCTCGATACTGGTTTCTAACCAATAGATAACTTCTAACTTGATATAACTTTACAAGAAAGGCTCTGTAGTGAAAAACCAAATTATTTTAATAAAGTTATTTAAAGTCTGAATATAAAAGCTCCTAAATAGTCACTCTCTTTCATGTTCCAAATTGGATAAAATTTAATATTGCTGGCAGTCCTATCTGTTTCAGACTCAGAAAATTAATGATCCATAAACAAGAACTTTAAGTACAATATTTAGGTCACCAGATAATGTCCCACTTCCTAGAAAACCACCTAATATTATCCTTTTTCTAATTTTTTAATCTATGTAGAGCTCACTCATAAACTTTCTGTATGTATACTACATGAATAAATAAACATAAACTGTAATGGGAAGAACAAATTCCCATTTTATAAATTTATAATTGTCAAGTCTCTTACAAATGAGAAGTGACATCTATTTGTGTTTATCTTGGCATTCTGATTTTGACTGTCAGCAAAAACTGACTTGTCAGTTTTTAAATATTTACATAATAAAGCGTCAATAACAACAATTTGCTTGAGATTATGCAGTATCTTTTTGAATAGTTCACCACAATTGCATACTGAGGTAAAACAGGAAAAGGTTAGCAGTTAATCTTTCTTTAATAACTTGTAATTCAGATCCACCTGTGTTAGGTTCAAGTAAATATTTCCATGTTTTCATTTGAGCATTTTGATGAGGAGATGAGACTTTTTTTGGTCCCAAAAGTTACTAGGGACCCTAATCATCACCTTTCTTTTTTCCCATTTATTACCTGCGTCTACTTTTTTTTATTTACATTTTTTACTTTCACACTTGTACATTAATTCCTTTATGAATCATTTTAACAGTTCATTCAACTATTTTTGAACATTTACTGTATTTGTGGCACAGTCCTAGACACTATTAAGGAATAAAATTTGGGAGAAGTCTTAACATTTTATATAGACAATGAGACATATGTAAGACTGGTGAACCACTTCCTAGGAATGTTGCCTTTCCTGCCACCTCAACTTCTGACCAATCTCAAGAAGTCATGATTATACTACTTGGTTCACAGACTTGGTCTCCAGCCAATGATTTTTCATCACTACTTGTTACATTATCTTTCTTCTGCTTCCTTTTTTCCTTTACTATAGAGGTTTGAAATGCAGGAGTTTGCTTTTTTATCTTTCCTTTCCTTTCCTTTCCTTTCCTTTCCTTTCCTTTCCTTTCCTTTCCTTCTTTCCTTTCCTAAGAGTAGGAATAGGTAGGGGGCACCTGAGTGGCTCAGTTGGTTAAGTGTCCAACTCTTGGTTTCGGCTCAGGTCATGATCTCAGGTTTTATGGATTTGAGCTCCATGCCAGGGTCTATGCTGACAGTGCAGAACCTGCTTGGGGTTCTCTCTCTCTCTGCCCTTCCCCCACTCATTCTGTCTCTGTCTCTCTCAAAATAAATAAATAAACCTAAAAAAAGAGTAGGGATAGGTAAAAGGGAAGAAACTAAATTTTAAATTTTACAAATAAAAAAATGATAATGAATATCTCTAGCCTATCCTTTATTTTAGGTATCATAGTCATATAATAAGTACACATAAGCACACACTAACAGCATCACATCAAATAATAGAGATTGAAGTAAAAGGGAAAAATAGAGGAACCCATTGAGCTTTGCCCCAATAATATTCACAAAAATTCTGACATGGGTATACTTAAACAATAACCCCAACAGCTATGAGTAGCCTAAATGAGTTCAAAACTTGCCACAGAACAAGGCTAGCAAGGCATGCACATAACTAACTTAAAAAAAGAAGAAAATGTGAAAATGTCATCAAAGGAGACATGTTCTACCTAGGATGATCAGGTAATAATTCTAGAGGAGATAGGTAGCTGACCTACAATTTGATGGAGAGATAGCACAGAGTATTTTCCTGAAATCAGCTCCTCACTCCAACCAGAAAGAAAAGTAAGGACCAGCTAGACCAAAGCTCAGTTTGATAATCCATTTGGGTGGGGTATTTATGGAAAAGTATGCGGGGTCAGCTTTCAAAAGAAATTAAAAAGGACTTTAAAGATCTTAGCCTTAGGGTGCCTGGGTGGCTCAGTTGGTTAGGCATCAGACTTCAGCTCAGGTCATGATCTTGTGGTTCACGAGTTCAAGCCTCATGTCGAACTCTGTGCTGACATGGAGCCAGCTTTGGATTCTGTGTCTTCCTTTCTCTTTGCCCCTTCCCCACTCATGCTCTGTCTCTCTCAGTATCTCAAAAATAATTTTTTAAAAGAGATTTCAGTCTTTTCCTGGCAATGCATAAAATAATTCAGAGTTCTGAGTCAAGATGTAAAATTATCAGTGTTTCATAGTTGCTAATGTAGTCAAGATTTCTTCTGCTGATACTCAATTGTTTGATTTGCTCTAAATGTTACAATTTAATTTCTTGAGAAGACACTCTGAGTGACTCAACTCACATTTTGTGTCAAGCTCTGATATGTTACTTTGGCTCACCTGAATCCAATTAGCAGTGGCAATAGGAAGATGTTAGTTTAAAGTGCCCTTTAAACAGGGGCTGACAGTTTGGCAGTATCAAGCTGGAAAAATTATGGGCTATGCCAGAAAATTATTCACATATCCAGTGAAAGAAGTAAGAGACAATATTAGATACTACACATTAGTGTAAGAGCTTCATAGTTGACATCTGCTAGAAGGTTCTAGGGAAGCCTACTCAAAGATTAGGACAAACTCAACTTTGCTTGATGCTAGAGTTCATTTTATTTTTTGTATAAAGTTCTGGTTAAAAAAAAAATTAAGAAGCAGACTCCACACATAAGTGTTTAAAAGATGTTTAAAAAAAATAACTAGACTGAGTTGATCTAACTGGAAGCTACTCTCCATTTTGATGCCCTTTTGGGAGAAGCAGTAAAAAACACCATTTATAGATTGATTGTCAAAAAGAAAGTACAAGGGTTACACAACTTAGAATAACTTCTTAAATACAAAATACTTCCTTACTTGCTGTACCATAATATTTACCTAGGTAGTACGAGAGGCTACAAGTGATTCACCATAATCTGCATTCCCTCTCTCTCTCTCTCTCTTTCTCTCTCCCTTTGAGCCCATAGCTAACTACATTTTCCAGCCTCCTTTGCAATTAGTTGTGGTGATCATGTGATCAAACTCTAGCCAATGGAATACGATTTCCAGGTCTAGACATATCTAGGCCATCCTACTCCCAAATTTGCTTCTCCAAGTTTTTCTCCTTTTTCTTGATCTTCCCAAGATTCTCACTTCACTTTACAAAATATGAAGGAGGCAGAAAAGAAGATTAAATTTGTAGGTTTAAATAATCCAGCCAAAGTAGTGAGTTATTTGACCAAACAGGTCTATGACAAGCAGCTGTGAACATCTATGGAGGAAGCACAGTGGATCAGCAAAACTAAGTTGCCTACTCGTGTTAGGTGTAATGGTATACAAATATTTCCTTAATAATATTTTTAAATACATAGATTTCTCAGTTATAGGGGTCCAAACCAAGGAAATAAGAAATTGTGTTTTATGTTCAAACAAAACAGTTTAGATTTTAAATGTTAGCAATAATTTCAGTTGTCATTTTAGTTGCACAAGAAGTCATTAACTTGATAAGGAATTTCAACAGAAAAACATAGCTCTTTTAACTCAGCAGTCTCCCAATAAACCTAATTCACTAAAAATTATCTGCTGTAATTTATAAGAGCACTTATCAAGATGAATCACTTCTAGATGTAATTATCCTCATTTATTAAAAGTTACGGGGGAAAATGTGGAAACTTTTTTTTTAACTGAAGGAAATATGTTGAAGAGAATTAGATCCTCAGCATAACCATGAATAAATGAATACATTCCTTGTTGTATTCAATCATTTTAATGCCCTAACATTTGCTATTTTTCTAATTTATTTGAATTATCTACATTGTTATATATATTTTATTTTTCATTCTACCCACATCTGCATTGATTGAGATATTTTGTGTATTTTAAAAATTCTATTCCAAATGCTAGTGTATTTTGTAGTATGCTTTGATTTTAAAATCTTAACTGTTGGACAGGAGCAAGATGCATATATCTTATGTATACCTAAATATATATGAACACATATTTAAATTTAGATACAAATATATGATGTTACTACATGTTAAATATTTGGCACAAACAGGTATATTTATATATTGAGACCCTAAAATTTTATCTTAACATTTCTATAAATTGAAGGTGCATATTCAGACCTTACATCTCCACTTACATCTACATGAGCTAGCTCTAACCTGACTCCTGATTTCATCTCTTCTCTTGCAACATTCTTTGCTATAGCCATACCGGTATTTTAGTTTCTTGAGTTCATAGAACTTGTTTTGGACTTTGGACTCTTAATGCAGGTAATCTCTCCCCCTTGGATATACTTTATGCAAATGTTATGTGTCCAATCTTTCGTATCATTTAAGTTACTCCATGAAAAATACAGACATCTATCCTATCACCATCTATCCCATTTCCTATATATATTTGTATTTCATAGTGCATATTACAATCCTTAATTATTTTATGAATTATTTAACTTATGATGCATATGTTTATTGCTTATATTGTACATTACCTATCATTGCTTCACTACCTATCGTTGGTTCTGTGGAGTTTCAATACAGTTAAGACCTCACAGTGTTTTCATTTTCTTCAGATGGATTCCCAGGGATAGAATTGCTAGATCATATGGTAGTTTTGTTTTTTATTTTTTGAGGGACCTGCATGGTGTTTTTCATAGTGGTTGTGTTGGTTTACATTGTTGTCAGCAGTGCACAGGTGTTCCCTTTGCTCCACATGCTTGCCGAAACTTGTTTCTTGTCTTTTCAATGCTAGTCATTTTGGCTGGTGTGAGGTGATGGGCTGTTGTGGTTTGGGTTTGGATTTCTCTGATGATTGGTGATTTTGAGCATCCTTCCATGTGGCTTTTGGCCATCTGTATGTCTTCTAAGTATCCATTGATGGGCATATATACATGGAACCAAAACAATAAAGAAATAAAAAACAAACAAAAAGCGAGCTCATAGAGACAAAAAGCTCAACCAAAAAGCGAGCTCATAGAGACAAAAATCAATTGGTGGTTACTGGTGGGAAGGGGAGTGGTGATTGGCAGGATAAGTGAAGAGGGTCAAAAGGTACAAACCTCCAGTTATAAAATAAATAACTCATGCATAGTCACAGGGTAACTATAGTTAATAATACTGTATTGCATATTTGAAAGTTGCTAAGAGATTAAATTTGAAGAGTTCTCATAAGAAAAAAAGTTGTAATTGTATGACATATGGTAACTAGACTGTTATGGTTATCATTTGCAGTATATACATGCAATATAGAATCATTATGTTTTGCACCTAAAAATAATAAAATGTTATATACCAATGCCACTATATATATATATATTTTTTTTTTGACATTTATTTACTTTTGAGACAGAGAGATAGAGACATATGTGGGGAGGAGCAGAAAGAGGGGGAGACACAGAATCTGAAGCAAGCTTCAGGCTGCAAACTGTCAGCATAGAGCCCGACATGGGGTTCAAATCCAATGACTGTGATCATGACCTGAGCCGAAGCTGGACACTTAACCGACTAAGCCACCCAGATGCCCCTATATATTTTTTAATTTAAAAAAAATGCACTCACACACTATATTTTGACATGGTGCTTAAGAGATGTCATAGACCTCAAACATAAGAGTAAATGTATAATATTGATTTAGTATAAAAAATGTTAGAAGCATTATGTATATTTTTATTTATATATTTTATTATACATTTATATTTATCTATTATCTATTTATTATACATATATATTTATTTATATACCATATTAATTCTGGATTGATCTATATAAATTAATGAGCAGTTAACTATAACATTGAGTGTGGAGTCTCAATGGACAAGGAATCAGAGTTTCAAAAGAAAATATAGCAGAATATATATTTTTAAATATTTTGATTTTAAAGCATGATAATGTATAATATGCTCAGAAATGAATAAATGAAATTAATTTTTAAAAGTTATATTTGTGTGTATGTGAGAGCAAAGGAGGAGAGGGAGATGGAGAGAATAGGAGGAAAAATAAAGGAAAATAAAAGAATGGTGAGAAGATATTTGAGGATCCTTTAGGGGACATGGAATAGGAGCCCAGCTTCTGAAGTCAGAGTGCCAGGTCCCAACTCTTGTCCAGCAATTACTGCCTATCAGACTTTAAGCATGTGACACATTCCCTTTCTAGTTTAGCATCTTAACTGGTAAATATTAATACTTCTTTATAGTAGATTCAAACCTATAGTGAATATCAATGAATGTACTCATTTATTATTCAAAATTTTCATTTTACAAAAAAGTCCTGAAATATGAAATAAATTATTATTTAGTAATTTCATTATTTTTCGTTAAATGTTTATTGAATCAACTAGAATTTTTGAAGTTGAGGTATATCTAAAGGGGACCGAAAATAAATCATTTTTGTTGATTATTAATCTTCTAACATAACTAAATCCTACTTGTTAATTTAATGTAGCACAAAAATGACTATTTATAAACATATAAACACTTATGTTACGCAGCAAAAACATAATGCCTAATGCCATACTGTATAACAAACATCTCATCTATAAAAAATAGAGAAAAGTAAGTAAAAAATAAGCAAGAAAGTAAAGTAGAAAATAAACTGTGATTGCCTCACAGTGATAGAAATTTGGGAGATTTTGTAATTTTCTGTAGGATTATAATTTTTTAAATTCATTCCTTTGGGTATACTTTATTATCAGTTTTATGAAAAAGCTATATAAAATGAAAAATAGTGCTTAAACATTTTATATTATTGATGTTACAGTTGATTTTATGCAGTTTAATCAGAATATTTTGAATTAGTTTTCACAATTAACTTTATCATAAAACATGTATTTATTAAAGATAATAATGTATGAAATCCAATTTTATTTTTTTCTTTTTTTTTTTTATTTTTTTTTCAACGTTTTTTATTTATTTTTGGGACAGAGAGAGACAGAGCATGAACGGGGAAGGGGCAGAGAGAGAGGGAGACACAGAATCGGAAACAGGCTCCAGGCTCCGAGCCATCAGGCCAGAGCCCGACGCGGGGCTCGAACTCACGGACCGCGAGATCGTGACCTGGCTGAAGTCGGACGCTTAACCGACTGCGCCACCCAGGCGCCCCTGAAATCCAATTTTAAATGATTATGTAAGGGAAGAACCATCTTAGAAACACACAGCTACAAACCCACCTGGAATTCCCATATCCCCTTTGCTAGCTTTGTGACTTTAACAAAATCACATATTTTTATCATTGAAGATCACTAACATTCATCTAGCATGCTAAGAGTCACTAGTCTTTGTCATGTTAAGTACTAGATTTCTGGGAGTATGTAACCTATGAAAATTTTTATTTTCAATTACCTACCTAAAGAATTTGTGAAATGTTTAGAGGGAAAACTCAAGCTTCACTTTTGGACATTGTAATTATGAGATACCTATTAGGCACCCAAAATCCAAGGTTGAATAAGAAGCTGAGTGTAGGAAGTGAACTCAGTGGACAGATGAGTACTAAAGAAGCAAATTTGGAAGTCTCTAGCGTATCAATGGAATTAACACCCTGGAGATAGAGAAAATCTGTTAGGGAGAGGTTATAAATAGAAATGAAAAGGGAGCCCAGGATGAAGTATTCAGATATTCAAACATCTAGAAGTCGAGTAAGTGAAGAAGAGCTTTCAAAGAAGAAAAAGTGAGTGACTAGTGAAGTGGGAAGAAAACAGAGGGGGTGAAGGGAATTGTTAGGAGGATTATTATTATTTTTTACTGAAAGAGAGAGAGAGAGAGAGAGAGAGAGAGAGGAAGCAGAAAGAGGGAGAGAAGGAGAAAGAGAGAATTTCAAGCAGGCTCCGTGCTCAGCACAGAGTCCAACATGGGGCTTGATTTACCACCATATCATGACCTGAGCTGAAATCAAGACTCAGTCACTGGCACCCATTTTATAAGGATTATTGTGAGGAGATAATAAAATGTTGAATGTGTGAGTACTCTGTAAATATTAATATCGCCTTCATTAATAAGGAAGAGGCATATTGTCAGAAAAGTTTTTCAGATAATGGACCCAATGACCTACATCAGCTAAGTCTAGCCAGGTGATATTTGCCAGTGAAAAACACAATTATGAGAAGAATACCAATCACTATAAAAAAAATAGATACAAGATGGAAAAAAATGTACCTTAGCATAACATCCTGAACAAATATTGTGGAGTGACTAAGAAAAGTAAAATAAGCTGCACAAGATGTCAGGAAACTAATTAGTGGCCAGGACACTCAAGCACAGTTACAGCAAAGACCATAATGTCCTACCAATCTCCTTGTGAATCTCAACACAAATAATAAAATCTCTCTGGGTCTCCACTTATTCATATGTGAAATGGGAATAATTATATTACCTACCTCCTAGTGTTCTCAGTAGGTGTAATTAAAGCAATATTCACAAAGTGCTTATCACAATCCCGAGCACAGAACTCAATATGTAGTAATCAAAATGACTGCCACCATTACAGTCAATTAGGATTCAAATCGAGTCTCTGACTCCTGGACTTTGGTAGTATTGTTATAGAAGGAGTTCATGTATTAGTTGGATTACAAAACCTTAGAGAACATGTTCAACCCTGAAGTATCTATAAAAATTTGATGAAATGAATTGTTTTAAGTTCAAATTTCACTTTTTTTCCTAATAATTATAAAAATCTTGCACTGTAATTTTGAATATTTCTGTGACACACACAGACACAGAAATACTTTAACTTCTTCTACATGTCCTCATAGACAATTTCATTGCCTATATGTACATGCCAATAACATGAGCATAAATGACCATTCAAGCTTCTCTGTGTGTTTTATTTCCCAATAAAGGAAGGTACCCCAATATACAATAAATAGTGTAGGTTTGGTAGCAGAATTGGCTTTATGCCAAGCACTGCATTCTATTGGTTATACACTAAAGACAAGTTATTTGATCGATATGAGACAGCGTTCTTCCCATTTGTCAGAGTAAATAATGTACTCACAAAATATTTCATGTTTTCTCTAGCATTTCCAGTCCCATTTCCAGTTAAATAAATCCATATGAAGAAGTATGGGCAATGTTGCAAATTGCAGAAGTTTTTATCTCTAGGTTGAAGCACAAAGAGATTAGGTGTGAGTTTCCATGTGAGGTCTTTGTATATTCTTTTCACCATTATTGCTATTGTGGAGGCCTCCTTTTGAGAGAGTAAAACCACCAAATCCCAGAAGATTTACTACTTGAATTACCTCATGAGTAGTAGTTGATAAGTCACCTAGACCACAGCAGAATTTTGAGCAAGAAGTAAACTTTTATTATCCTTAAATCACTTTTTTAAATTTTTAATATTTATTCTTTTTTTTTTTTGAGAGAGAGAGAGACAGACAGAGGATAAATGGGTAGTGGCAGAGAGAGGGAGACACAGAATCTGAAGCAGTCTCCAGGCTCTGAGCTGTCAGCACAGAGCCTGACATAGGGCTCAAACTAACGAACCACGAGATCATGACCTGGCTGAAGTCAGACACTTAACCGACTGAGCCACCCAGGTACCCCTTTAAATCGCTTATTAACATGGCAAATCTATGCTACCTTGACAAATGTACTTCTCATCTATGAAAGGATGACAGTTATGTGGGGTTGCTATAAATATAGAGACAATGTACATAAATAGACCAGCAAAATAAGCATGTGCAAAAATAATAATTATGAATATTGTTAAGAAAAAATAGGCATTTTGACTCATATCATGGGAGAGTTGTCAAACTTTCATACAATGAAAACAATATTAGTCTTTCCAATACCACATTGCAATATTGTCTCTATAAGCATCATTTCAAACATTCAAAGATGACATCGATTTTAAAGATAATCTAGAATCAATTGTATCAAGTTTATTTAGATCTAAGCCATATCACACTCAAGCATTTTGACTACATGGTTGAGATTATATTCTGTTTTAAGAGATATACTAACTGTGGTCCTGAAATTCAATGAGATTAAATTTTAAATAGTATATACCAAATATTCTCAATTACTGTGTTTGATGAAAAAAGGAGGGGATGGTATTCATTTCAATTAATAAATTTATCATAAATTGTCAAAACAACATGCCTAGTGTAAATAAAGCCTTTGCAAATGTGTACACCATTTCCACAGCAATTTTGGGACACCTGTTATATAGGAACAGGCTTCTGAAAATTAACAACAAGAACAAACACAGATGTTAAAGACAAGTCACTTTATCTCTCCAGTTACTATCAGTAGAGTTTAAAAGTTACTATTGGTGAAAACCAAGTATTAAAAATGATTCTAATTAGAGAAGTATGCCCTATGTTGAAATAAATGTCCCTTATGCTATCTATTTCTTAACACAGACTTCAAAAGGTGTGAGAAAACTTGGATTATGGTGAAGACTTCTGAGCACAGCAGAGAAAATTAAAAGCTATACATCTTACTTTCTGTTTTGTAGAACCAGAGGGAATGATTTAAATGATTTAACTTTACCTGCAATATACAATATACAATATACTATGTACACTGTTTCATGAAACAAAACCTCCAAACCTTAGTTCCCTAGACTAAAGCAGATTTACTATGCTAACTTAACATGGGATATAGACAGTTTCCATACATCATTTTAGAAATGGCAAAATATTTCCAAAAGGATGAATGCAATCTACTGTTTTATCAGTAAAATGCTGGATGACAAATATGACAATGACATTGTATCAAAATATATTTTTTAGAAATTTTTTTCTAACATTGGAGAGGAAATCAAGGCTATGGAGCCAAATCACCATATACTCCTAATCCTGCTTCATTCATACCCTTCTTTAATGAGCTAATTAAAGGATAAAACAAATAAAACCATTTTCCCCCTTGCCCAACATTGTTTATGTCTAGGTTTGGAACTTTACAATAGGTATGCACTGAGCACATTATACCTCTTGACAGGTATACCTATTATACCTATGACAAACAATAGTGGTAATGATAATAGTAACTTCTGACAAGTTGTATTTGATTTGCTTCCCTGCTTTCTGAAACAGACTTTCAGTTCAGTTTTTTAGCCTTATGAAACAGTAAGATACAATCTGTTTTAGATAAGTCATAAAATAAGAACATCCCTGTGCCATTAAGCATAGGGGGATATATAAGCAATACTCAGGTTTTGACCCTCCCCCCTTTCCTTTTAAATATTACTTCAAGAAAACACCTATTTCATAAATCACATGTTTTTGGTATCTATCAACTTGCCTGGATAAATTGAATTCAATCATATTATTTGCTAAAATCTTAAGAATTATACAGGATGGAAAAGTCTCTTTTCAGTGTCTTGAACATTATTATACCATTCTATTTAATAATGGTAGTCATTAAAGGTCAAATATTAGATTTGATGACTTTAGCAAAACTTTAATTAAAGAATACCTATCAGACAAGATTAGAGATTAATGTGAGGACCTTTCCATATTTTGAAACAAAATAAAAAATAAATATCTTTAATACTAAGCATATCATTATGGATGTGAACACAATCTGATTTGCATTAAACAATATGATCACAATGATAATGGAATCTGAAAGTCAAAGTTTAACATGCACAAACACACACAGCACACATTTTATATTTTACCAAATAAGTTATAATTACAATTATAATCATTGACTTTCTTCTGTATATTTTAAGTCAGCCAATCATTAATAAGATTACTTACATTTTCAATATCTTTTTTAAGCCTCCCCTTCACCTACTTGTTCTAAATAAAACTTTATTTTCCCCACAGATTTTGCTTTCCCTGTTGCATTCTCAAGTGGTCATGTTTCCCCTACAATACTCTTCAAAGCACTGGGATGAGGATTAAATTTCCTCTTTGCCCCTTGTTGCTTGCTTCTAGAACTTTAGCCTCCTATCCTCTAAAAATCCCAGCTTTGAATGAAGGTTAAGCCATCAATTTACACTGCCTACTAAACTTCCCTCTGGTAGTCATTTATAGCTCTGGAGACATTACCTTCATTCTTTGGATATTCAACATCTAGCTACTGCCTCCTCACTCCCAGGGGAATCCGGAAACCTTAGTGATATGACTTTCAAGGTAGCGATTGTTCCAATAGCTTTGCCCCTCAGTCCCATAACCTCCTTTACTCTAATGATCTAGCTATCTACCTACCATATTTTGGACAACTACTCTATATTACATTATCATGTCATTACCCAGAACCACATTCATTTCCTCCTAGCAATTTTACAGATGCCATTCTCCGACCTCCACCTTTTATTTTCTGACTCACCCATTTTAGTACCAGATTCCAGCAAAGATCTTAGCAACGTTTTACTCTCCTCCTTCTCTTGTTCTAATTTTGTCCACACACAATTTAGGTAATATGGCTCTTTGTACAAATTCTCCCTTGTTTACATTCTCAATATATTCCTTCCTTTTCCCCTCTACTGAGCTCCGTCTCTGGTGAAATCCTTGATCCAGTTACTCTCTTCTGTATTTGTGCAGCTGATATTATCTAAAGACAAACTAGAGAGACCCCAAACCTACATCCATCTTTTATTATATATCTCTTGATTTTCTCCTCCAAATGTGTTCCTTCTGCTTGTTTTTTTTTTTTTTTTTTTTCCATGAGGGAAATAAATGGCACATGTAGTTTTGAGCTTCTCAGACTAAAATCCTTGTGAGCACTCTTGACTTCCTTCTTTCTCTTATATCCCACATCATCTATCCAGACTTATACCAGATTTTAGCACCTCCATCATCACCCGGGCTTAGCCACAATCCACTCTCACTTGTAGCATTGCAGTATCGCCTTTAATCATGCTTTGTCTCCCTATAGTCTATCTTCCATGCTGCAGCCAGACTGATCCCTTAAAATCCATACAAGAACATGGTTTTCTTCTGTTTAAATACTCTAAAGTTTGAATCTCACTCAGACAGAAAGTCCTCTAAGTGATCTACAAGACTCTACGTGACCTGATCCTCCCCATCTATCCACACCCTGATCCTAGTCACTGATCTCTTATTGTCTGTCTTAGCCCCATATCTAACCTTGCCACTGAGTGTGTTCCTCTGACTAGCAGCACTGGAATCACTGGGGAGCTTGTTAAGGTGTTCACATTCAGATCCCAGGGCACATCTATTAAAAATGAATCTGCATTTAAAAAAGAACACCAGATAATTTACATGCACATTAAAGTTTGAAAAGCACAGATGTATTTCTTGTGTAAGGACCAATACCAGTGAAAAATAAGAGGCTTGATCCCCTATTGAAAATGAAGGAAGAGATTTCCTTCTCCTCACTTTTCATTAGAACACTTACCTTAGAAAACTTGAAAATGGTGATACTTTCTCCTTCTCTTTAAAGTGCATATGAATCGTTTTAGAAACTAAAGAAGATTTTGTCAGCTTTATGACCTGGGAAGATCTTTCTCCTGGACCTGGGAGCCATCTCTTTGAAATATAAATATCAAGGAATGCAGTCACCTTAACTCCCAGTTTCTGTGGGAGGGAAGGAACCTAACTTCAGTGGGCACATTGTTCCAGGTTGCAAAATTTCCTACTGTCATAAAGGTAGAAGTTTGATTTTCCTCTGGATAAAACCAATAACACAGATGATTACCAGCATTACTAGTAAGAAAGAACTATGTATGACAAAAGGTGCTGTCAAGTCGTCTTACATGAGGACTAGTTATTGTTTATCTTGAAAACTTGTTATATAATGAGTTGTATATATTGGCTATAAGTAATGGTGTTCCTTTCTGCCTTTACAATCTCCTAGCTGGCTACCTATGATGCAAAATCATATTCTAGTTTAATGTTTATTCAATAATAAAAATGTTTTCTCTCTCTACTGCCTTTGTGGAGATACTTCCTGGGTTGGGAAAATATTTTATTTTTAGTTGTATTTTCCCAACATTTGCAAGTCCTAATTTGGAAGTGTAGGGGAATTCACTCGTTAATCTGCAAAAATCTAAAACGTCCTTTGCTCACACTACTCTGAGACACCAGAGTACCAGCATCCTTTAAATTCCTTAAACACTTGAAACACTTAAAACTTCTGTTTTCTCTGCAGGCAAACTCATCCCCACGATGAGTCTCATTTACCTAAAAAAAAAAAAAAATTGTCAACTTATCGAAGATTTTTCATTGTTCTATTTATAAAAAAAAAAACAAAAACAAAACTTCTCCTTTCCCTTTGTTGTTAAATTTTCTCTGCTCCTAAACATCAAAATTATAAATATATGTTGCTTTATTTTTCAATCCTCAGAATGTGAACTCTGTTAGGACGGAAGTATTCTTAATTTTTTTCCTCATCTCAATGTAGCCCAGTACCTAGAATAGTACCCCTTTTATATGATATGTGTGCAATAAATATTTGTAAACTAAATTACAGAATACATTGTCATGCATATAAATGTGTTAATGATCCTAATCAAATGCTTAAAAAACATTTAGTTTTTTACTTAAAAAAATAAAGCTATCAAACTAATTAACTTAGGCTATATATTATGGTGATTTTGATGACTTCTATTTACATGATTACTGCAGAGTAAAATATTATAAATAAATTAAATCTTTTCTTTCTTGATATCCTTTCAAATTTCTGTTCAAGATCCCACTCCAGATTACCACCTCTCACTGTCTTGATTACACTGATGACCCCAATCAAAAGGCAATTACCTACTGAGGGTAGATGGTAATTATTCCTATCAAGTAGAGATTGAACACACCTGAATAGACAGCTGCAGCTCTTTTCAGGACAACATTATTACCACAGAATTTGACTCTGGAAATTTGTGATGTATGTAAAATCTATGATAAATTTTAGATTTATTTGCAAGATTTGTAAGACAGCTACTCTTTCCACTAAAAGCCATATCTCTAAAAGGCAAAGTAAATAAGGGAGTATTTTGGATTTGGAGAAAGCAAAAGATTTATTCAAATGTCTAATTTAGACTTGCAAAACAGAGTGCATTTAAGTTCATTTTACTGGACTAAGAAAATCTTACAGAAATTTCACCAAAATGTGTATTTATAAAGCTTATAAAATCCTGAAACATGCAATGCACTATCACTCAGAAATGGGAAAAAGTCAATCATAAAAATGGCAAATTATTTTCACACCCTAACATGGTCGTAAGTTAAAATCATATACTACAATGAACATTATTTAGAAATTTAAACATACTAGATTTTTTTTTATTTTTTAACGTTTATTCATATTTTGAGAGACAGAGCATGAGTAGGGGAGGGGAAGAGATAGAGAGAGACACAGAATCCGAAGAAAGGTCCAGGCCCTGAACTGACAGCACAGAGCCCAATACCTGGCTTGAACTCACAGACCGTGAAATCATGACCTGAGCTGAAGTCAGATGCTTAACCAACTGAGCCACCCTGGCGCCCCCATACTAGATTTTTTTTTATATGAAATCAGTTCCATTTAGGGAGTTTCAAAGGTAGCTACTTGCAAGAAGGAGGGAAGATTCTTCTGCTCCTATTCCTACAACTTCCCTCAACCATCAGTATATACAGAATACAGTCTTCGCCTTCCAGTTCCCTTGGTAGCTTCTTTAAAGTGAAATTAGAGCATTGGTCATTGAATTAATGTTAAAATTATTTATTGTTAGAAACTTCATCCTAATTATTTATTTCATTTCTATTCCTCAGTGTGGTGTCTAAATGGGGTCTCTCTCAATCAGATGGGGGCCTCCAAATGTGGGGTGATGATAGGGTAGAAGTTGGTGACACAGGAGGTGAAAGAATTCACCTGCAGCAGAACAAAGGAGATAAATGTTTATGGAATACACCCCAAGGGAGTGGTGCACAGGACAGCAGAGAAGAGGCTATCTGCAAGGAGGTAGTAGGAGGGGGCTGTTTTTAAAGCGGGAAGAAGAGGTGACGTATGGAATCTTCCTGTTCTTGGTAACTGTGCCTACCTGTGAGTACCCCATTGGTCAGTTACAGCCTAGGGATATTTTGAGATGGGTCGCCTGATGGGTCTGTCTGTATTCTGCCAGGTGGGTGGTTACTGTGGGCCTTTTCTACATTCTGTTGCTCAAGCCTATTTGCCTGGAAGTGCCCTCTATACTCAGTACTACATAAACTCTGTTAAGGGATCTGATATTTTGTTTACCCTAAGGTCCCCAGAGCTTGAAACAGTGCCTAACGCATAGTAGGCATGCTTTGAACATTTACTAGGAGAAAAATTTCAATGAATAATATACAGCTGAGATCATAACGTGGCTGTAAAAGAAAACTGCTTCTATGCTACTTTTGAGTGCTCTTTCTGATAGAAAGAATCTTTCTGACAAAAATAATCAATTACAGTTTTAATGCAATAAAGAAGAGAGATAAGAAAGAATGAGGAGGGATCTGAAAGAGGAGTCTTGTCCATGGGTCCCAAAGCTACATTTCCATATTAGAGAAATTTACAAGCAGGGCTTACTTTTAAATGGGTAAGAAATTGCATGAAGAGTGAGAATTGCCCAATAATGTTTTGTCCCTGTGAGGATAAAATTCAAATTGGAAATGAAAAATACTATCAGAATTTTTTTAATGGAGGAAAGTTCTGTCTTGCCTATGTTTTCTTATGTAACTATAAGACCCGACAATTACCAGTTAAATAGCAATTTCTTTTAAGCTGATTTGATTGACTTCTTTAAATGTATCATACATACAACAAGGTACTTTTTCATCATTATCTTATTTAATCCTCTCCACAACTCAATTATGTAAGCATTATTGTGCCCCTTTTCAGGCATGGATTCTGAGGTTAAGGAGGATTCTATACATTGTTCATGTTCTGGAAGTGCCAAGTTTTAAGCTCTAGAAGCTTGATCTTTTTATTATAACACTAGAGTCATTTGATGGATATGGCAGCAAGCACGTGAACTGCTGTAAAATGTTAATATTACCACTAACATTTAAATGCATTGTTTTTCACTTCTAAAATTTCTAAAATCTTATTGTTATTGTATATTTTCCATGTATATATATATATGTTGTTGTTGTTTGTTTGTTTGTTTGTTTTTACTTACTTTTTTCCAAATACTTCTCACTGAAATGAATTTCTTTCTGTCAAAAGACACTGGATGACTAGTTATCCAAGATTCACTGAAGAGGGTTTTTGATCCAAATCCAAACAATAGTCAATGAAATCATAATTTTGTATTCATAATTAAGTAGATAGTTGTACTAAATCATTTCTAAAATTCTTTCAGAAGTGGACACATTTTCCTTGCACCTTGTATTTACCCTAGTTAATCTCCTCTAATTATCTGTGCCCTTCATTAGGCTTGTGGGTATTAGTGTCTTGTGGGCAGAGCCACCATCTTGCTCACTACCACATACCTAGTGAAGACCACTATGCTTGGTGCATAGGATTTGCTGAATATATATTGAATTAATATAATTTACAATCAAGTGTCTATGAGTTATATGGGTATAAGAATAAGAAGAATAAGAATTTATGTAATTGCTTAATTGCCAAGGGAAATGCCACACAAAAAAAAGATCCTGAAACAAGAATTACCAGCCCACTGCCAAATTAAATTTCACCAAAACTTGCATCACTTCCTGTAGTCTTCCCTTACTCTACCTTCACTGTACAACTCAGTCTGCTAGAAGTAAAAGATATTATTTATAAACTAGATATGGTACATATCATTTATTAGCTATAGTCCATATAACTCTGCTTTAATATTGTCCCTAATTTCATTGCTGTCAGACTCTGTATTTAACATTTCCATCCCTAATATGCTAATAACCAATTATCCTTTCTAAATGCAGCACGGTTTCAACATTCATTTGGAGTTAAAGGATACAAGTGGAAGTAACCACTTAGCCCAGAAATGAAGAATCACAATAATGTATATATTTTTAATGTATAAACCTTTCAACTTCTGAGAAATTCAGTTTGTTTCATTACCCTCTCAACCAACCAACAAGGGAGCCCTCAGCTCTGGACAATGAATAAGACCACCACATAATGTGACATGGTCTTTTCACATCTCCAGAGGGTGCAATTCACATTGACTTCAGTTTGAAGAACATCCCTATGGCTGTGCAGTGTAGCTGCTCCGACATAGAAGGTGACGGTGGCAGGATCTCTGTCTTTATGGTTTCTTTTAAAACCATATTTTTTAATGTTTTATTTATTTTGGGGAGAGACAGAGACAGAGTGCAAGCAAGGGAAGGGCAGAAAGAGAGGGAGACACAGAATCTGAAGCAGGCTTCAGGCTCCAAACTGTCAGCACAGAGCCTGACACGGGGCTCGAACCCACTAACCTTAAGATAATGACTAAGCCAAAGTCAGACCCTTAAGATAATATTTTCTAAGAAACAGGAGATGGGGAAGTAGAAACAAACTTTGTTGTTCTTTACTTTGGTGCTTCCTTGGTGGCAGGCACTGTGTTATGTAGAAACTCTGTATTCCTTATCATATATAATCTTCATGTTTTACGGTGGAATGAACCAAATTTTGGAAGGAATAAGTAAATTGCCATAGTTAAGTGGCAAAGCATATGTTAACCTATGTGGTTCATCTGCCTCTATAGTCTAAACTTTTCGATAATTCACGTAGGTAATTTTGGAACAATTAAAGGGCTTGCATGTCATGCAATTGGATATGAACTTTATCTGAAGGCAATAAGGAGACATGAGAAGCTTTATCAGGATCATAACATGATTATATAGATATTTTAGAAAAATAACTTTCAAGCATGAGTAGAATGGGTATTGGTAGAGTTTACTGAAAAAATCACAAAAAAACAACAAACAACAACAACAACAAAAACAGGGCATCTGGGCGGCTCAGTTGGTGTAAGTATCCAACACTTGGTTTCAACTCAGGTCACGATCTCATGGTTCCTTGAGTTTGAGCCCGTGACAAGCTCTGTGCCGAAAGTGTGGAGCCTGCTTGGGATTCTCCCTCTGTCTCTCTCTCTCTCTCTGCCTCTCTCCCGTTAGCACTGTATCTCTCTCTCTAAACTAATTAATTAATTAATTAATTTAAAAAAGAGTTTACTGAGAAAACCAAGAAACCTGAAAATACCCATCAATTATACTAGTGCCTTAGAAAGAAAGAAACCCTAAGGAATTATCTCTAAAAGCAGGTGATGTGGCTTCCAAAAGCAAGTGTATCAAATTAGTCTCAATAATCAGTAATTGTTTTTTGCACCAAAAGCTTCCAATAGGAAAATAAATTTTGGCAGAACAAATAATTCAATCAAATGCTGACTACAAGGAAAAGGCAGGGGTGAGAGGTGACGGAAAAGTAGAGCAATCTGAATGCATGTTAGTCAGAAGCTAGACGTACTCAGTGGAAGGAACGCCCCAAGGCAGAGTCCCAAGTCCTTGAAGGGGAATGATTGAAACATGTGCTGGAGGCAAGGAATATGACAAATAAACTACATATTAAAAGCCTATGGGCACAACATCCTGTCCCTGTTGTTTCTAAGACCTTAAGGCTGACAAATCAAGAGGCATAGATGTGGAGCTTGTGCTCTCCTCTTCTACCTCTGCCCCAGGGTAAACCCTAGACTCATTGTAATGCATTGGCATTGGGGTACAGCCCCTGTTTGATGGAGAAAGAATTGTGATGTACAGTAGGGTGCTCTCTAATGGGGAGCGCTTCCAATCATTTGGGAACTTCTCCAACAGGTTGGGAGGGTGAGTTTTTGACCCTACAAGGTTTCTACTGGAAACATCATGGCAGCCTTTCTCCATCAGGCTGTACCTGAATGCCTGGAAAGATGCAAGAAATATACAATCCCATAACAATCTATGACATGTCCACCTCCTGGAATCTGACCACTCTCCCACCTTGAGAGTGTACCTTTATTTTAATAAACTGTTTTGTGCCTTCTACTTTCCTTCTGGTTATCTTTATTTGAGAGTAGATCTCTAGGTGAATGTTCTTGTGGGGAATCCAAGGAATTGAGACCTCAATTCACACAATGCAGACTCTCCCACAGGGTAATAGGAAAGGGTTGTTGCATCTTTCCTTAGGACTGCTAGCATGTGTCTCTTCCTCTAAACCTGACACTAGTGCAAACTTTATGACATGCATTGTAAGATCTGTATTTTAGTAGGTCAAGAGAACAAGGAGGAAATATTTAGAATCACAGTGCTGTTTTTGTTACCATGTGAGAAATAGAAGACAAGCAAATGATCTTTTTGATTCATAGATGATAAACAGTTATAGTATGAATCACCCCTTTAGACACCACATAAAAGCTTTTAACACCACTACGATTTCCAGATCTTTAATGGCTTGAGTCAACTTGAGATTATATTTTTCTTGCCTATGGATCTAACTAAATAAAGCCACAAGCAAGTAAACAAAACAAAACAAAACAACAAACAAAAAAACACAAAGTTACCTTTCCATACAAAATAAGATTAGCCCAACACCTTTTTAAAGTTGTTTCTGGATTCATTCTTTAATATGTTTTCTTTTTATTCAGGAACTAGAAACTATTTATTTTGAGCATTGTGTTCATTCTGATAGGGTTTTTTCAATGCTCTTCCTTAATATTCTGGTGGAAGTCATATGGAAATTGCAAGTGCAATCCCGGATTAACCTTTGCAAGATTAAATTTTCTTTTATTTACTTCTCTTTTTATTTTGTATTACAGAGAGAGAGAGGGAGCAGGAGAGGGGAAGAAAGATAGGGAGAAAGGCTCCACACACACTGTGGAGCCTGATTCAGAGCTCAATCCTACGACCCTGGGATCATGACCTGAGCCAAAATCAAGAGTTGGATGCTCAACTTACTGAGCCACCCAGTAACCCTAAGACTGACTTTGCTAGCAGTATTGTAACCATCAGGAATATACAAGGACATCAGATATGTTAAAAACCCTGAATAATTTAATCTTTAAATTATTTCAGTGACCCAAGGGAAGATTAGAGAACAAACGGTTCCATGAAACAAAACAATATATGTACCATAAGAGTCCCAGTAAATGAAGATATAGAAAAAGGGGCAGAAGGTTTATTTGAACAAATTATAGCTGAGAACTTCCCTAATATGGGGAAAGAAACAGTCATTCAAGTATAAGAGGCGAAGAAAATTCCCTTCAAAATCAACAAAAACAGGTCAATACCATAACATGTCAAAAGTAAACTTGCAAAATACAAAGATAAAGAGACAATTCTGAAAGCAGCTAGGGACAAAAAGTTCTTAGCCTACAAGGGTAGACAAATAAGATTAGCAGCACCTGTCCACTGAAATTTAGCAGGCCATAACGGAGTGGCAGGAAACATTCAATATGCTGAATGAGAAAAATATACAACCAAGAATTCTTTAACCAGAAAAGCTGTGATTCAGAATAGAAGGAGACATGAAGAGTTTCCCAGACAAACAAAAACTAAAGGAATTCTTGACCACTAAATCAGCCATGCAAGAAATTTTAAGGGGACTCTCTGAGTAGAGGGGAAAAAAAAGACCAAAGCTACAAAGACAAAGACTACAAAGACAAGAGAACGTCACCAGAAATACCAACTCTACAGATAACACTGTGGAACTAAATTCATATCTTTCAATAATCACTCTGACTGTAAATGATATAAATGCTCCAATAAAAACACATAAGGTATCAGGATGGATAAAAAAAACTAAGATCCATCTATATGCTGCCTACTCATTTTATTTTTAAAGAGACTCATTTTATTTTTAAATTTTTTTTGAAGTTTATTTACTTACTTTGAGAGGGGAGAAAGGCTGAGAGAGAGAGGTCGGAGACAGAATCCTAAGCAGGCTAAGCACAGAGCCCAATGTGGGGCTTGATGTCACAAAATGTGATATTATGACCTGAGCCGAAATCAAGAGTCAGATGTTCAACTGAATGAGTCACCCAGATGCCCCAAAAGACTCATTTTAGACTTAAAGATACCTGTAGATTGAAACCAAGAGAATGGAGATTCATCTATCATACTAATGGATGTCAAAAGAAAGCCAGAGTAGCCATAATTATATTAGACAAACTACATTTTAAAACAAAGTCTGTAACAAGAGATGAAGGACATTATATCATAATTAAGGGGACTATCCATCAAGAACATCTAACAATTGTATCTATTTATGCCCCCAACTTGATAACTTGATAACACCCAAATATATAAAGGATTAGTCACAAACATAAAGAAACTCATTGATAATAATGCCATAATAGCAGGAGACTTTAATACTCCACTTACAACAATGGATCTAAGCAGAAAACCAACAAGGAAACAACGACTTTGGCTTAGATGGATTTAACAGATATATTCAGAACATTTCATCCTAAAGCAGAATACATATTCTTCTTGATTGCACAAGGAACATTCTCCAGAATAGATCACATTCTGAGTCACAAATCAGCCCTCAACAGGTACAAAAAGATTGAGATCATATCATGCATATTTTCAGATCACAATGCTCTGAAACATGAAATCAACCACAAAAAAAATGTGGAAAGACCTCAAATCCATGGAGGTTAAAAAATATCCTAACAGTGTACCTCAGTGGCTCACTTTGGTTAGGCTGCTGACTCTTGATTTCAGCTCAGGTCATGATCTCATGGTTCGTTACAGTGTTGAGCCAGCTTGGGATTCTTCCTCTCTCTCTCTCTCTCTCTCTCTCTCTCTCTCTCTTTCTTCGTCCCTCCCTGCTTGCTCCCTTGCTCTCTCACTCTCTCTCAAAATAAATAAACTTAAAAAAAATTAAAGAACATCTTTAAAATTTTTAAGAACTATAGAATGAAAGACCTAATTAGGAAATTAAAGAAGAAATTAGTTTTCCATATTTATATATATGGAAGCAAATGAAAATGAAAATACTGTAGTTCAAACACTTTGGGATGCAACAAAGGCAGTCTTAAGAGGAAAGTATGTCTATGTCAAGAAGCAAGATAGGTCCCAAATATGCAACCTAACCTTAGACCTAAAGGAGCTAGAAAAGGATCGCCAAATAAAGCCTAAAGTCAGCAGAAGAAGGGGAAAAATATTGAAGCAGAAATAAGCAGTATAGAAGAAAACAAAATGAAACACAAACAAACAAAAGCAAAGAAACAAACAAAACCAGCACAACAGATCAGTGAACTAAATGCTGGTTCTGTGAAAGAATAAACAAAATTAATAACCCCTTAGCCAAACCTAACAAAAGAAAAATGAAAAAAATGCAAATAGATACAATCATAAATGAAAGAGGGGAGATTACAACCAACATCACAGAAAAACAAACAATTATAAGAGAATACCATGAAAAATTACATGCCAACAAACTGGGAAGTCTGGAGGAAATGGGCAAATTTCTAGAAATACCCACGACTAAAACTGAAATAGAAAGAAATAAAAAATCTTAATAGGCCCCAAACCAGCAAAAATTGAATCAGTTATAAAAAACTTTTCCATAATAAGAGTCTTGGGCCATATGGTTTCCCAGGGGAATTATTTCAGACATTTAAAGAAGAGTTAAGGGGCACCTGGGTGGCTCAGTCGGTTAAACGTCCAACTTCGGCTCAGGTCATGGTATCACGGTCCGTGAGTTCGAGTACCATATCAGGCTCTGTGCTGACAGCTCAGAGCCTGGAGCTTGCTTCAGATTCTGTGTCTCCCTCTCTTTCTGACCCTCCCCGTTCACGCTCTGTCTCAAAAATAAATAAACATTAAAAAAAAGTAAGGAAGAGTTAATACCTATTCTTCTCAAACTGTACCAAAAATAGAAATAGAAGGAAAGCTTCCAAACTCACTCTACGAAGCCAGCATTACTTTGATTCCAAAACCAAAGACTCCACTAAAAATAATTACAGGCCAATATTCCTGATGAATCTGGATGCAAAACTTTTCAACAAGATACTGGCAAATAAAATCCAACAATACATTAAAAGAATTATTTACCATGATCAAGAGTGATTCATCCTGGGCTGCAGGGATGGCTTAATAATTGCATATCAATCAATGTGATACACCATATTAATATAAGAAAGCATAAGAACCATACAATCCTCTCAATAGATGCTGAAAAAGCATTTGACAAAATACAGAATCTTTTCTTGATAAAAACCCTCAAGAAAGTAGGGATAGAAGGAACATACCTCAACATCATAAAGACCATATACATAAGACCTGCAGCCAATATCATCATCAATGGGGAAAAACTGAGAGCTTTTCCCCTAAGGCAGGAACACAACAGGGGTGTTCATTCTCACCACTATTGTTCAACATAGTGCTGGAAGTCCTTGCCTCAGCAATCAGACAACAAAAAGAAATAAAAGGCACACATATTGGCAATGAAAAAGTCAATCTTTCACTCTTCACAAATGACAAGATAATCTACATGGAAAACCTGAAGGACTCCACCAAAAAACTGCTAGAACTTGTAAGTGAATTCAGCAGTCACAGGATATAAATTCAACATACAGAAATTGGTTGTATTTGTATACACCAATATGAAGCAGCAGAAAGAGAAATTGAGGAACTGATCCCTATTACAACTGCACCAAAACCAAAAAATACCTAGGAATAAACCTAACCAAAGAGATAAAAGATATATACTCTGAACACTATACAAAGCTTATGAAAGAAATTGAAGATGACACAAAAAATGGAATACATTCCATGCTCATAGATTGGAAGAATATTGTTAAAATGTCAATACTACCCAAAGCAATCTACGCATTCAATACAACCACTATCAAAATAACACCAGAATTCTTCACAGAGCTAGAACAAACAATTCTAAAATTTGTATGGAACCAGAAAAGGCCCCAAAAAGCCAAAGTAATGTTGAAAAAGAAAACCAAAGGTGGAAGCATCACAATTCTGAACTTCAAGCTGTATTGCAAGGCTATAATTGTCAAGACAGTATGATACTGGCACAAAAACAGACACATAGATCAATGGAACAGATAGAGAACTCAGAAATGGACCCACAAATGTATGGTCAACTAATCTTCGACAAAACAAGAAAAAGTATGCAATGGAGCAAAGGCAGTCTCTTCAGAAAAGGTGCTGGAAAAACTGGACAGCGACATGCAGAGGAATAAAACTGGACCAGTTTCTTACACCATACATAAAAATAAAATCAAAATTGATGAGACCTAAATCATAAGACAGGAAGCCACCAAAATCCTAGAGAACACAGGCAGCAACTTCTTTGACCTTGGCCACAGCAACTTCTTACTAGACATGTCTTTGGAGGCAAAGGAAGCCAAAGCAAAAGTGAATTCTTCGGACCTCATAGAGATAATAAGTTTTTGAAGGAAACAATCAATAAAACTAAAAGGTAACTGATGGAATGGGAGAAGATATTTGCAAATGACGTATTGGATAAAAGGTTAGTATCCAAAATCTATAAAGAACTTATTAAAACTCAACATGCAAAAAAACAAGTAATCCAGTGAAGAAATGGACAGAAGACATGAATAGACAATTCTCCAAAGAAGACATCCAGATGGCCTACAGACACGTGAAAAC
Organism: Panthera uncia; assembly: GCF_023721935.1. NCBI lineage: Eukaryota > Metazoa > Chordata > Mammalia > Carnivora > Felidae > Panthera > Panthera uncia. Next base: position 77,838,523 of record NC_064808.1, on the reverse strand, counting down.
ATGCTCAACATCACTCACCATCAGGGAAATACAAATTAAAACCACGTTGAAATATCACTTCACACCTGTCAGAATGGCTAAAATTTAAGAACTCAGGAAAAAACAAATGTTGGCGAAGATGCAGAGAAAGGGAAACCTTTTTGCACTGTTGGTGAGAATTCAAACTGGCACAGCCACTGTGGGAAAAAGCAGGGAGGTTCCTCAAAAAATTAAATAGAACTACCGTACAACCCAGCAATTGCACTTCTAGGTATTTATCTAAAGGATACAAAAATGCTGATTTGAAGGGGCACCTGCACCCCAATGTTTATAGTAGCACTATTAACAACAGCAAAATTATAGAAAGAGCCCAAATTTCTATTGACTGAAGACTAGATAAAGAAGATGTGGTATATATATACAATAGAATCCTAGTTGGCAATCAAAAAGAATGAAATATTGCCATTCAAAACAATGTGGATGAACGAGAGTCTATTATGCTAAGTGAAATAACTCAGTCAGAAAAAGACAAATATATGATTTCATTCATATGTGGATTTTAAGAACCATAACAGATGAACATAGAGGAGGCAAGGAAAAAAAAAGATAAAAACATAGAAAGGGACAAACCATAAATAAACTCTTTAATACAGAGAAGAAACTGAGGGGAGGTTAGTGAGGAGGAAATGGTATACCTGAGTGATGGTATTAAGGAGGGCACTTTTTACAATGAGCACTGGGTGTCATATAGAAGTGAAGAATCAGTGGGTTCTACTCCTAAATCCAATACTACAGTATATGTTAGCTAACTTGATTTTAAATTTATTTAATTTAAAAATAGTAATAAATAAATAAATAAATAATAGATAAATAAATGAATAAATAACTTCTGTGACCCAAGTTATGTTTTCACAAATCTAAAACATATTCTCAGAGAACATAGTTTAAAGTAAAGTAATAAGTGAAGTAATAAGTGAAAATTCCATTTGTGGTTCTATGAATTTGCAACAACAACAAAAAAAAAGGAAATTAAGAGTTGCTCCCTTGAGAGTTCTTAGATTCTTCAACTAACCTTTTACCTTCCTAAATAATAATAAACTTCACATCAAATGGTGGAAAAATTGAGCACTTCCACTCAATGGTAGGAATAGCAAAGATTATTAGACACATTATAAATAAAATATACTTTAACCCTTGATGAAATTCTTTCTGTGCATTTCTAGGAAAAACATAACATTACTGTTGAATTGACTGTATTTATATTGTGGATAGTGTTTTGTTAGACAATAAGTGTATATTGACATATTCACTCATTACTTTTATTATTGTATACTTAGAATTTATGCCCTGGTTATAACCAATGGTTAATAAAAAATATATTTTAACAATCTGTACCTTCCACAAGACAAACTTTGCCTGCCAAACATATGAATGTGTTTAATAACTTTGTATATTTTTTTTAATTTTTTTAACGTTTATTTATTTTTGAGACAGAGAGAGACAGAGCTTGAATGGGGGAGGGGCAGAGAGAGAAGGAGACACAGAATCAGAAGCA